>NW_006400029.1:825203-848718 GCF_000299155.1 Elephantulus edwardii | reverse complement strand
GGATAGAAGGAGAATTGATGCCTTTGAGCTGTGGTGCTGGAGAAGAGTATTGAGAATACCATGGACTGCTAGGAAAACAAACAGATTTGTCCAGGAAAGGGTTAAACCGGGTGGCTCCTTGGAGGCAAGGATTCTGAGAATCCGTCTAACATACTTTGGACATGTTGTGAGGAGAGACCGGTCCTTAAAGAGGAACATCATGCTTGGGAGGGTGGAGGGACAGCGCAGGAGAGGAAGGCCCTCTATGAGGTGGATTAATTCAGTGACTGGGATAGTTGGGATGGGAGTGTCAGAGACAGTGAGATTGGCACAGGACAGAGCGGAGTTTAGGGCTGTTGTACATAGGGTTGCTATGAGTCGCAGGCGACTCGACGGCACATAACAACAAGAACAATAGTTATAGATAACAAATTCTTTCTGGTGATTGCCTTTGTTGTTGTTAGGTGCCATTGAGTCATATATGACTCATAGTGACCCTATGAATGAAAGGCCTGAGCACTCAGAGAGTTTCTGGAGGCAAGCCATTTTGGAAGTGGATGCTACTCCTGCTTTCAAGCTTGTTTTACTTGGGAAGCTCCACCAAACACTGTTCACAGTCTAAAAGGAATATCATAGAGAATATACTCTTATCTAGTAATAATTTTTGGTTTGTAGACTTGATATTAAGAAGTTGGTTTCTACAAACAACAAATGCTGGTGAAGTTGTGGAGAGACTAGGACCCTTATTCACTGCTGATGGGAGGGTAAATTGTACAACCACTATGGAAGGTGATTTGGAGCTTTCTTAAAAAGTTGTAAATAAAAATACTATTTGACCCAGTAATTGCACTACTGAGAATATACCCTAAAGAAACGAGAACCAGCATGCAAGCAGAAGTATGCACACTCATGTTTATTGCTGCATTATTCACAATAGCAAAGAGATGGAAAGAATCCATGTGCCCATCAACAAATGAATGGATAGAAAAACTATGTTACATTCACACAATGGAATACTATGCAGCACTAAAAAATAGTGAACTCATAAAACATTACACAACATGAGTTACCCCAGAGAAGATTATGCTAAGTCAAATATGTCAGTCTCAAAAGAACAAATACTGTATAACACCACTGTTATAAAGCAGGACTGGCATGGAGGTTTGGGAAGAGAATAGAAAAAGAGTGGATAGATAATGAATACTGTTATTGGAATAGATGAAGCAAAGAACTGTTTAAAAGGAATATATGATTAGGCTTTATTTGTAAGACAACTGTCCAGAATAAGAGGTACATTGCAAAGAGGACTTGGGGAGTGGGAGGAGGTGAGGGAGGAAATTACACAACAATGAATGAATATTTTTTTTAAAGTGAATTGGGAGAGAGGGAAGGGTAGAGGAAGGAGGAGAATGTGCAATAATGAATGAATGAGTGAATGAAAATCCAACTTTTCTGAAACTTTTATTAAAATCACAATTAAAATAAAAAATATTATTAAGAAAGAAGTTGGTTTCTGGATAAAGGAGTATGTTGTTGTTGTTGTGTATGTACCGTTGAGTCTGAACTGACCCACAGATGACCCTCCAGTGGATTTTCAGAGACAGTTAATTGCATGGGAAGAGATTACCCATCTTCCTCCTGAGGAGCTTATGGATTTAATCTATGTTTCTTTGGGATTGCATTGTTGCTTCTTACCACTAGGCCACCAGATCTCCCTAATGGACAATGAGTACCAATAATAATTATAATCCTAATTACAAGACTAGGGATGATAGAAGGAGAATCGATGCCTTTGAGCCGTGGTGCTGGAGAAGAGTATTGAATATACCATGCACTACAAGGAAAACAAACATATTCGTCCTATAGTGGGTGTGACCAGGTTGCTCCTTGGAGGCGAGGATTCTGAAGCTTCATCTGACATACTTTGAACATGTTGCAAGGAGGAACCAGTTCTTGGACAGGGACGTTATGTATGGAAGGGTGGAGGGACAGCACAAGACAGGAAGACCCTCAGTGAGATGGATTGACTCATTGCCTAGGGTAATGGGGACATGCGTATCAGAGACAGTAATATTGGCAAAGGATTCAGCCGGGTAAAGAGCTGTTGTACATAGGGTTGTAGGGTCGCTATGAGTCTCAGTTGACTTGATGGCACATAACAATGACAAGTAAAAGGAAATATAGTAACTAGTACTATTGAGTACAAATAATTTTCTAAACAAATATAACTATATTACCTGATTTTCAACAACAATTTTCAAAGTAGACCTTTTTTAGTGGCATTTTATATCATTTAAAGTTTTGAGAGATATTACTATGCTTCTCTCTCAGTACTGCCTTACTGTATTCTGTAAATTTTTATATTTATCTATTAAATACATGTGATTTCACTTTTGAGTTTTCTTGACTCATCAGTAGTATAATTTCCATTTTGTGTTCCTGTCCTTTCTTCCACTCCTCCTTCTAGTTACTGATTTATAGCTTTACTCTGTTGTACTCTGACATAACACTTCATATTATTTCAGTCTTTTTATTCATTATTGGCTTTCACTTAATCATTCACATATATTTTATTTTATAACATTAGTGACAATTGATCAATGCTATTTATTACATCTTATCAAATCTTTACCATACCCTACTGTTCCCTTCACCCTGCCCATCCATCACGTACACTCTACTCCCCTCCTATCTGGATCAAACCTCCAGGATTGTTTCCATCAGTATGTAAACTTTTCCTTTGCTTCCTGTCCCCTCCCCAATCAGTTATGCATATTCATTCCTGTTCCACATTGTCAGTTGCAATACACACAATGTCTGATCATCCATTCATTTCATATTGACCTTTTCTTCACCTATTCCAAGAAAGTGTTTATTATTTATCAATTTATTTCCACTATCCACATCTGTACCCCTCACATGCCTCATGAAGACTAGCTTAACTAATTTGTAGTCAATATTGGAGAATTATGTATGTTGTAGATTGGAGCAAAATATATAATTGTGCTGTTTTGGATGGAGTAGTCTATGTATGTCTATTTTGTTTGTTTATAGTATCATTCAAGTCCTCTACTTTTTTGTTTCTTTTTAGATGTTCTAATATTGAAAGTAATGTGTTGAAATCACCATCTATTATTGTAATGAACCTTATTCGCTCTCCAAGTCTATCAATGCTTTTTATATGTATGTATTTAAGAAATCTGATATTGTTGATGTTATGAGGCATTGGGTCAAAATCAACTTGTAGGTGATCCTCAAGTGAGTTTTTAGAGGCTGTAAATTGTGCAGAGAGCGCCCATCTTTTATCTACAGTGAGTGCCTGCTGGCCTAGTGGGTAAGGAGTTGCAGTGCCAGCTCCAAGTCAGGTAGTTATTAGGTTGCCTCTATATTTATAACTGTGAAATCTGCTATATTAACTGACCATTTAATCATGATAGAGTGCCCATCTTTATTTGTTCTAGGAAAATTTTGCCTTAGATTTTAGTTTGCTCTTTTTTCATGTGTGTGTTTCTTGTTTATAAGAAATACTTTCCACTTTAAACCTATTTGCGTACTTGATCCTGGACTTCTAGATGGTATCTCTTATAAACAGTATGTAGCTCTGATGGCTTAGTGGCAAGAAGAAGCTGTGCTGCAATCATGTGATTTGAGGCCACGAGTTGCTCCACAGGAGGAATATGGAGAATCTCCTGTGCAATTAACAGCCTCTGAAAATCTGCCAGCCGGTCAGCAATATAGATCAATTCCAGCTCTATGATACACAACACCAACAAAAAATTGAATCATGTTTTGGTTTATTTTTAAAAAATATCTGTTAATCTCTGGCTTTTGTTTGAACACCATTTACATTAACAGTAATGACTGCTATGAAGTGACTTATTTCTGACATTGTATTTGTGCTTTGTATGTCTGTAACTGAAGAACAATGATGTCAATCTGGAGACTAAGGTACACGTGATACAGGCCACGGTCTTTGCGATTACTTGCTGTGCATCAGAGAGCTAGACAATGAATAGAGAGGATAGAGGGAGAATTGATGCCTTTGAACTGTGGTGCTGGAGAAGAGTATTGAATATAACTTGGGCTGGTATGAACAAGTTCAACCTGGAGAGGGTGAAACCAGACTGCACTTTGGAGGCAAGGATTCTGAAGCTTTGTCTGACATACTTTGGCATGTTGCAAGAAGTGACCAGTCCTTGGAGAGGGATGTCATGCTTGGGAGAGTGGAGGGACAGTGCAAGAGAGAAAGACTGTCAATGAGATGGACTGATTCAGTGTTAGAGATAATAAGGTTGGCACAGGATAGAACAGCATTCAGAGGTTTTGAACATAGGGTCACTATGAGTGGCAAACAACTCGACGGCACATAACAACAACAACATCCATAGAGCAAAATGCTTGGAGTAAATGAGCAGATGTAGCACCTGATGCTGAGCCCTCAAATTGGGAAACACAAATGAAGAGAACACATTAACTGGGGTAATTGGGTTAGATGTGCTGGAGACAGGTGGCTCAGAGTAAGGCAAGTTCAGAGCTATAGTACATTAATGGCACATAATAGGAGATTTAATGGCACATAACAACAACAACAACAACAACAAGATGTGCTTTGGTGTAGGTGTGTTTCATGTTATCTTGCTAGGGATTCTTTGAGCTTTTTGAATTTGTAGATTTATATCTTTTATTATATTGAGGACATTTTCAGTCATTGTTTCTTTAAATATTCTTTCTCTAATCATCTTCTGGAAATCTCAAACTGTGCATCTTATTTTTGAGCCATAATTCGGTTAAGTTGTGGTCAGTTGTCTCGAGCGTTCTTTCTTGTTGTCAGCCTCTAAGTTTAATTGTCTTATCTACTAATTCACAGATTTTTTTCTGCATAATTAAGTCCTATTACATATACTAATACATAGTTCTATTACATATACTAATTCACTAATTCTTTTTTCTGCATAATTAAGTTCTAGTACATTTCGCATTCCATTTCTTGCCATTTTCAGTTGCTATATTCTCCTTTTGAGGCCATTATTTCTTTTCCTTTTTATTATCTCTGTTTACTGGAGGTCTTTATATTTTACCTTAACTAATTAATGATGTTTAGCATTGCCTCCATTTTTTCATTATTTGGTCATCTCTGTGCATTTTCACACCCTTTGTCATGCTCATTTGGATGACCCCTAGTGATTTGTTGTTGTTTTTGTATGGCATTGGAATTTTTTAAGATGTATCAGGCTATGAGTCGGTTCTTCCTCAGTGGCACACAACAACAACAACACAACAGCATTAGGTATAAACTTTCCCAGTTTCCCGCTTTTTTAAACTTTCTGCCCAAAAAGAAAAATACATGAGAAACACACACACACACACACACACACACACACACACGCACATATTCACGAAACTCTTAGGTGTGTAGAGGTTTTTTAAAAACTTTCTACATCAGAGTTATCATTTCTTAATATCTCCCAAACACAACAGAGCACTGTCATCAACCTGTCTGCCAATGTTTTGCTTCTGTTCAAGTGAAATCTTGTGAACGAATAATCTGATTGCCAGAGGACTCAGTCCCTTATAGCTGTTTATTTCCTTTTTCTTCTATTTCTGTAACCATAATCATGATATGGTAAAATATATCCCATTTTAACTTCTGGTTTTCTTCTCTACACATTGATTATTTGGATTTTTCTGTATGATTCTCACCTATGTCTATTATTTTCTCATTGGTTTTTTATACCATTATTTTAAAATTTTGAATATTTTAACATAAAAACCTGAAGATTTTTAACGTAGTATAATTATGTTCATACTAGACTGATATGATGTTTTTCATGATTAAAAAATACAATATATGATAGAAATCTCATTATTATGAAAGTACTATACAATGGTGTATTTTTATTTTGGTTGAATAGGTCATTTTTGCCACCTCATTTCTTGGTGTACTCATACAGTAAATTAGGAATTCGGCTATTAGAGTCTCCATTTGTAAAAGTAAGTTTCTATTTCTATTTTACATATCTGTAGATTTGATGTGGTTAAAGTGCTGTTACAAAGAAAGATAAAAAATGCTTTGTACAATACAGGCTTAGTAGAAAATAGGTTATTGCAAGCTCTAGTATACTGTAGCTGCTCCTTGGGAACATATTGAAGAAAACAAAAGGAATCACTTATCTACAAAATATTTAAATTGTGTCTTAAAATATTAACACTTATTTCATGAAGGAAAGAGTGTAAGATAGGAGTTAAAACATACTAACACATTTTAGTTGGTATAACACAGGATTTGGCCAGTGCAGAAAAAATGGTAGAATTACTTAATAGAAGAACAGAAGGACACCACTATAAAAGTGAAGATGCAAAAGGAGACTGGGTCCAGATTCACATGCAAAAACATTAGAATTTGAATTGTAGCCAGTAAGCAATTGGGACTCCAGATTTTATTTTCAAAGTACATAACCAAGGATTAATCTGCAAAATATTTTATGTTCTCAGAATGGATGACTGAGAAGAAATGCAAGGTGATTGGTCAGATTCTATTGCTATATTAATTGATGGATTAATGAAGTTAAGAATAGAATAAGTGGGTCACTCACCCTCATTGAAGTATAATGTCCAAAAACAGGCTCGAGCACCTATTTTCAGAGGTTTGACAGCAGACATATTAGAAATTCTGTCAATCAGTCAAGGTATATTTCATTTCTTGCTGTGAATAATATCTTGATCGCAATATGAAGAGGTAGAACTAAACAGAAATATAAAGATTTTGTGTTCAATGCTGCTGAATGAGCTGGAACATGTGCATGGCATGTCTTGCAAGTATGAGTTTTCAGATGTCTATTTTTCAAGGGAACTGGTCGATTAATTGATGCACAAAACCCAAGAAAGTCTCTCTACAGATGCCTGGAGAGTAAAATAGAGATAATAGAAATAAAAAATATTGAGAGATTGTGGATTTTCACTTTGGGAATAATAGAGAAACCGTTTAATAGATTATTTTTGAGAGTACCATTAGTTTCATTCCAAGCCTGAAAGTTAGCATTGGAGAGTAACCATTGAAATAAGTTTTCCTTTTTTTTTTTTTTTTAGGTATGTGTGTGGGTATATCAGTATATATAATACAAAATGTTCCAACTGAACTTTTTTCATTTGTACAATTTAGAGACATAGAATACCCTAATCAATTTGCATAGCCATCACTGATATCAATTACCAAATCTCTTTCACTAGGTTGTTGTTATATGCCATTTAGTTGATAATGAGTCATAGAGACCCTATGCACAATAGCTCTGAATACTGCTCTATTCTGAGCCAATTTCAGTGTCTCTGACACACCTACCTTCATTATTCCAGTTATTGTGTCAATCCTTCTAATCTGGGATCTTCTTCTCCTGTGCTATCCCTCCATCCTTCCAAGCACAATATCCTTCTCCAAAGACTGATATCTCCTGGCTACATGCCCAAAGTATGTGAGACAGAGTCTCGAAATCCTTGACTCCAAGGAACATCTTGGTTTCCCCTCTCCAGAACAGTCCCGTTAATTCTTTTGGAAGTCCGTGGTGTATTCAATACTCTTTTCCAGAAACACAACTCGAAGGCATCTGCTGTCATCCTTGGTCATTCTTGGTACAGCTCTCTGATGCATAGCAAATAACTGCAAAGACTATGGCCTGGATCAGGCATACCTTAGAAATTAAATTATTCCTAAATAATTATTTCTCATTTTTCCTTCCCACTAACCTCTGATAATCATTAATAAATTTTGATGTTTATGCATTTGCTTCCTTTAGTAAGTTCATGAGTGCTTCCATGGAGAAATAGAAATACTCTCTGCTCATTAATAGCCTTGAAAAGACAGTGGAGAGTTTCTATGAGTCAGAATTAACTTGATGTAAGTGACGGATAGGTTTATGCAAAATTTTTTTCTATTTTTAATGTTCCAATCACCTTTACTTTAATTACGATTTTTTTATTGTAGATTACTTTTGGTCCATTATCTTGGGGTTAGTTCAGCTTCTGGAATTTGAATGTTTATATTTTCAATTCATTAATGAACTTCATGTAATGAAATTTCAATTCATTAAAGTGAATTTATTTAATAATTTATTTTTCCTTGAACACTTTTTCAACAAGCTATCAATCTAGGGAGCTCTGGTGGCCCTAGTAGCAAGAAGCTATGCTGCAATCATGAAGGCACGCAGTGCAAGGCCACCAATTGCTTTGTGGGAGAAGGATAGGAAATCTCCTATGTGATTAACTGCCTCTGAAGACCTGCTGGAGGGTTAGCTATGGATTGGTTCTGACTCTACAGTATACAACACCACCACAAAACTTTCCTTTTTCTATGATATGTATGTTTTCATAAAACTTTTGTCACACAAATTCCCAACTCTCTATATATTTGAATATTTTAAAGTCTCATTTTTTCTTCATTTTTCAGATTGATTAAATGCAATCTGTCCTCAAGTTTGCTGTTTCTAACCAGTATATCCAATCAACTATGGAATATACTGATGTGTTTGTTTTCAAATATTTGTTTCAGAATTTTAATTTGGTTCTTTATGATATATTTCTTTGTTGGTATTTTTATGTTTATCACTTGTATTAAAAATATAATTGTTTCAAATTTATTATATAGCTGTTTTATAAATTTTATCATGTAATCCCTATATGTTACTAATTTTGGTACCAGAACTGATTCATTGTCTTTGATCATTGTTAGTATTATTTTCTTTTTTTTTTTGGTACTCTGTATGAATTTGAGTTATAGCCTTCACAATTACGTGCTATGCATCAGAGAGTTGAACAGTGACTAGGGATGGTAGAAAGAGAATTGATGCCTTTGAGTTGTGGTCCTGGAGAAGAGTGTTGACTATACCATGGATTGCTAGAACAAACAGGCTTGTCCTGGAGAGGGTGAAGCTGGAATGTTCCTTGAAGTCAAGGATTCTGGGGCTTCATCTGGCATACTTTGGGCATGTTGCAAGGAGAGACCGGTCCTTGGAGAGGGACATCATGTTTGGGAGAGTGGAGGGATGGCACAGGAGAGGAAGACCCTTGATGAGATGGATCGATTCTGTGATTGAGGTGAAGGAAATGAGTGTGTTTGAGATGGCAAGGTTGGCACAGTATAGAACGGTGTTTAGGGCTCTTATACATAGGGTTGCTATGACTGATGGCACATAACAACAGCAACAATCCAGTCCATAGTCTTCACAATTACTTGTTATGCATCAGAAAGCTGGACAATGACTAAGGATGACAGAAGAAGAACTGGTTTATGCCTTTGAGTTCTGGTGCTGGAGAAGAGCCTTGAACATACCATGGACTGCCAAGAAAACAAATAAGTCAGTCTTAGAGAAGGTAAACAAGTTTCCCCTTGGAGGGTAGGATTTTGTAGCTTTGTCTCACATACTTTTGGCATGTGGCTAGGAAAGACCAGTCTTTGGAAAAGGACATTGGGTCACTATGGGTCACAGATGACTGACATGATGACACATAACAACAACAACAACATAAATCCACTATTGTTGATTTGATTCTAATGCATGTCCTACCTCAGACAGAGTATAACCTCTATGGGATATCCAGTGCTGGTCTAATGTTTTTGTAGCATAAAATTAGCCAAGGAATAAACATTGATCATAAAAGATTACTAGAATTAAATAATATATTAGAAAATCCGTTCAAAGGATGTATTAGGAGAAAAAGCAGGAAGATTGGTGCTCTGAAAAATCAATAAGCAAGAGAGTTTGAATAAAAAATTATTAATATGGTTAGATATTTAAGTGAAATCACATGAGGAAATGTCAATTAAGATATTTAGACTTAGAAAAAGTAAGTTAACTATTCATGGTTGACATGAAGTGCATGCTGATGCTTGCATTAATTCATCAATTCTATGAACTCATTAAAAGGCTGAGAAAGAAAAGATGATAATGTTGGAAGAAGTGAAAAACAATAACAAAAATATTTGGAGAGAGATGGAAGACATGAAAATTTATAGGCAGAAGAAGAGTAAAAGACTAAATTGAATGTACAGAAAAGGAGTATCATGAATTATGTTAAGATGATGAACAAATCAGAGTGTCTGTGGGTATATGTAGTATAAAAATAAAACTGAGGACAGTATTTATAAGGCATTTATGAATATATGCTCATATAATCTTTTTCCCCAGGATCATTGTTTTTATCAAGGATATACTGAAGAAATACCAAAATCAATTGTGACACTAAACACTTGTTATACTGGTCTCAGGTAATTTATATTCTAGTAGTGTATACTATTCAAGATGCTGTATAACTCTCAATTTTGAGTAATTTCTTGAAGACAAAGTAATAAAACTTTTGTTGTATTCTGATTTATTTCCTTTTTTTTTCTCCTAAAAGTTCTTTTTTTTTTTGTTTCTGTTTCAAGGTTGTAATTATACATTTACCAGGAAAAGTTCATATTTTCTTTTTTTTTTTTGCTACATCATATTTCTATATGGTTAAAATAGAGAAAGCAAAAGACATACAATTTCAGCAATTTTTTCCAGCCATTTTTAAGTATCCGGTTCAGTGGGACTAATTACATTCTTTAAGCTGTCATTTTCCATGTCATTTCACCATTTTTAATTTAAGCTCAGTGCACAAACATTTTTTCTACCCGTTTGAGTTGCTCTTGCAATTTGACATCATGCAGATAATTTTATAAAGATCACAGTTTTCAAGATAGATATACTTCACTAACTGAAGGAAGACTTTCTGCCAAGAAAACAAATAGGTCTGTCTTGGAGAGGGTGAAATCAAGTCTCTCCCTGGAGGTCAGGATTTTGAAGCTCTGCCTCACTTTGGGCACATGACCAGGAGAGATTGGTCCTTGGAAAAGGACATCGTTCCTGGAAAGGTGGATGGACAGTGCTGGAGAGGGAGACCCGAATGAGATGGATTGATACAGTAACTGGGTAACGGAGGTTGGTGTGTTGGAGTTAGTGAGACTGGCTCAGGACAAGGAGCTGTACATAGGATTGCTATACATCACAAGCGACTCAATGGCACGTAACAAAAATAACATACTATGACAGCTTTGGAAGCAGGAGTGGCATCTACTTCCTAAATAACATGCCTTTGGAAACTTTGTGAAATTTGACAAATGTTGATAGTTGTAGAGGACTACAGGTCTTTTGTTCATATGGTCGTTATGAGTCATGTTTGATTCAAAGGCAAGCAACACAACAACAACAACTGAAGGAAAACTTTAGAGAGGTTTAAGTTATCTAAGAGTAGTAGTTTTGGAAGTTCATCCGGTCTCAGTGATTTTGGATACAGAAATATTTGCATAAATTTGATGGTGATATATATGGTGAAAATGAAAAGAATAAATCTGTGAATTCACTTTGAAATTAAAATGTTGTAGGGTTTTTTTTTTATGTCATTAGGTTGTAGTTGTGCTGCTAGTGTGGTTAAGAAATGTGATTCTTTGTACTGGAACCACAGCTACTAGTATAAGGCATAGGACTGAAAGTATAAAGTACGGGTTTAAAAGTGAACCTATTCCTTTTTTTATTTAGAAGTTAAACTTCAGTCACTATCAAATTTATAAGAAAGTCTATATTTAACATTATTTACATTTGTTAGTGGGACTCAGACTGACTTCATTTTTTTCCTTTTAAAATTTCAATTTTAGAGGATTACTACAGCTGGAGAATGTCAGCTATGGAATTGAACCAATGCAATCTTCAAGTACATATGAGCATATAATTTATCAAATAAGAGATAAGAAAATAGATTTTTATCCCTTGGGAAAAAATTACTCTTTGAAAGAATTTGAGGATCAATTCTACAAGATTCTTGTGAAATCAGATGTGAGTAACTCCTTTAATGACAACTTTCTTATAATATTTTCACACTGAAATTTCTTCAATTTGAAAACCGAGTGTAAACTAATATTAAGAAAATTTAAATATTTTGTTGTAAGATATTTGTATTTAAAGTATTTTCATGTTTATTATCATCATATTCAGAGACACATACTTTAAAGACTATCAAAATCATAGTGGCATATTTATGTAATTGCTTGATTCGTATATACACTTGTGGTTGCATGTCTTCCTGATATATTCTTTAATTTGACTATTATTTTATAACCATTTTTAAATACCAATCCATTTTGTTTATAGAATGTAAATATTTATATGTTGATATGGTTGTTGTTGTTGTTGTTATGTGCCATCGACTCGTTTGTGACTCATAGTGACCCTAAGTACAAGAGCCCTAAACGCCGCTCTATCCTGTGCCAACCTCACTGTCTGAAATACATTCATTCCCACCACTCCACTCACAGAATCGATCCATCACATCAAGGGTCTTCCTCTCCTGCGCTGTCCCTCCAGTCTCCCAAACATAATGTCCCTCTCCAAGGACCAGTCCCTCCTTGCAACATACCCAAAGTATGTCAGACAAAGCTTCAGAATCCTTGACTCCAGGGAGCATTCTGGCTTCACCCTCTCCAGGACAAACCTGTTTGTTCTCCTAGCAGTCCATGGTATATTAAATACTCTTCTCCAGGACCACAACTCAAAGGCATCAATTCTCTTTCTATCATCCCTATTCACTGTCCAACTCTCTGTTGCATAGCACGTAATTGCAAAGACTATAGCCTGGATCAGGCACACCTTAGTTTCCAACCTGTCGTCTTTGCACTTCAGTACTCTTGAGAGGTCCCTCACAGCTGACTTTCCCAATGCAATTTGTCCTCTGATTTCCTGGCTGCTGGTACCAAGAGTGGAACCAAGTAAACTGAAACTGTTAACCATCTCAACCTCTTCACCATCCATACTGATGCTGCCAATTAGCCCATTGGTGGGAATCTTTGTTTTCACGATGTTGAGCTTCAATCCATATTGAAGACTGCAGTCCTTGACCTTCTGCAGCAAGCGCTTCAGGTCCTCCTCAGTTTCAGCGAGCAGGGTTGTGTCATCTGCATAATGCAGGTTGTTGATGATTTGATGATTCTTCCACCAGTCCTGATGCCACATTCCTCCTCATACAGCCCAGCGTCTCAGATGATCTATTCTGCATGCTGATTGAAAAGGTATGGAGACAAAACACATTCCTGGTGGACCCCTTTCTTGATTTAGAACCGTCCAGTGTCTCCCTGCTCTGTTCTGATGACTGCCTCTTGGACCAAGTATAGGTTTCACATTAGCACAATCAAATATTCTGAGATTCCCATTCTACTCATATATAGCCATAGCTGTGATCCACACAGTCAAAATCCTTTACATAGTCAATGAAGCACAAATAAACATAATTCTTGCATTCTCTGCTCTCTGCCAAGGTTCATCTAACATTAGTTATACTATCCCTAGTACCACGACCTCTTCTAAATCCAGCCTGCACATCTGGCAGTTCTCTGTTGACATATTGTTCCAAACGTTTTGGTATAATTTTCAGCAGAATCTTGCTTGCATGTGATATCAGTGATATTGTTTGATAATTTCCACACTCTGTTGGGTCACCTTTCTTTGGAATGGGAACAAATATTGATCTCTGCCAGTCAGTTGGCCAGCTGGCTGTCCTCCAGATTTCCTGGCACAATTTAGTGAGCACATCCAGGGCAGAGTAAATCAGTTTGTATGCTGTCAACTCCTGGAGCTTTGTTTTGTTCCTTCATAGCACTTGAACTTCCTCCTTCATCACCACAGGCTTTTGTTCATACATTATTTCTTGAAATTCCTCTGTGTCAGCCAATTCCTTCTGATACAGTGACTCTGTGTATTCCTTCCATCTTCTTTTGATACTTCCTGGATCATTCAACATTTTACCCAAACTATCTTTAAGTATCGCCACTCATGGTTTGAATTTGTTTTTCACCTCCTTCAACTTAGAAAAGCAGAGCGAGTGCAGCCCTTTTGATTTTCTGACTCCAGCTCTCTGCACATTTCATTATAGTATCTTGCTTTGTCGTCCTGAGCTGCCTTTTTAAATTTTCCGGTCAGCTCTTTGATTTCTTGGTTTCTTCTTTTAGCTTTGGCTTCTTGGCACTCTAATGCAATACTCAGAGTCTCATCTGACATCCATCTTTGTCTTTTCTTCTTCTTCTTCAGCCTTTGTAATGATCTTTTGCATTCTTCATGAACGATTTTCTTGATATCCTCCCAGAGCTCATTTGGTTTACGCTCATTTGTGCTCAAGGCCTCAAACCTGTTCCTGACATGGTTTTGCAATTCGAGTGGGACAGACTTAAGGTCAAATCTTGGCTCCCGTGCACATGACTTAATTTTCCTCAACTTCAGCTTGAATTTGCACATGAGTAGTTGGTGGTCTGTTCCACAATCAGCAGCACCTGACCTGGTTTTCACTGCTGATATTGAGCTTCTCCAGTGAGTCTTTCCACAAATGTAATCGATTTGATTCCTATGCATACCATCAGGTGAGATCCATGTGTATAGCCTGCATTTATGTTTCTTATAAAAGGTATTTGCAATGAATAAATTATTGAATGTGCAAAATTCTATCATTCTATCTCCAGCCTCTTTTCTCTCACCGAGCCCATGTTTTCCAGCTACTGATCCTTCTTCCCTGTTCCCAACTTTTGCATTCCAGTCACCCATTATTATTAATGCATCTTGATTGCATGTTTAATCAATTTCTGACTGCAAAAATTGGTAGAAATCTTCTATTTCCTCCTCTCTGACTCTAGTTGTTGTTGCATATATTTGAATGATAGTGGTATTCACTGGACTTCCTTGTATTCGTATGGATATTATCCTGTCACTCACCGCATTTTATTCAGGATAGATCTAGAAATGACTTTTTAAATTATGAAACCACCCCATTTTTTCTCACCTTTTCATCCCTGGCATAGTAAATCATATGATCATCTGATTCAAAGTGTCCCATGCCAAGTCATCTCATTTTGCCAATACCTAGTATGTCAATATTAATGTGCTCCATTTCTTTGTTAACAATATCCAATTTCCTACATTCTTGCTTCTCGCATTCCACATTCGAATCACTAGCTGTTTCTCTTTCTCCGTGTTTCCATGTCTAAGATCTCAGTTTCAATTGCCAAAGTATAAAAGTGGAAATGGGTCAAAATGTACACTAGAAGTTATCTCACATCATGTAATTTAGAAATAATGTTCTTAGAGTTTTGAGTATTTCTTCCAATTTTTTTTGCCATAGCATAGATATAGCTATTCATTTATAAATGGATTATTTTCCTGAAAATGATCAAACTATATGCTGTTGTTTTTATGTTCTGGCAAGGTGACTATGATTCACAACAATCTTATGAAAGACTACCATGAACCTTGTCCTACCTATCTTTAGTAAACTTAAACATCTCCAACACACTTGATCCCATTGCTACAGTCACTGAATTAATTCGTCTTGTTAATGACCTTCCTTTCTGTTGACTCCCCATCTTTCCAAGCATGGTGTCCATCTCCAAAGATTGGACTATCCTGATAAAATGCCCAAAGTATGTAAGATGCCTTTTCACTATCCTTGCCTCCAAAGAGCCTCCTGGTTTCACATACTAGGACAGACCTGTTAATTCTCTTGTTGTTGTTGTTATGTGCTATCGAGTCACTTGAAACTCATAGCAAGTTTATGTACAACTGCCCTAAACCCTGCTCTGTCCTGTGTCAGTCTCAATGTCTCTGATACACCTACCCCATTAATCCAGTCACTGAATCAATCTACCTCATAGAGGGTCTTCCTCTTCTGTGCTGTCCCTCCACCTTCCTAAGCATGATGTTCTTCTCCAAGGACTGGTCCCTCCTTGCAATATATCCAGAGTATGTCAAACAAAGCTTCAGAATCCTTTCCTCCAAGGAGCAGTCTTGTTTAATCCTCTCTAGGATGAACCTGTTCATTTTCTTAGCAGTCCATGGTATATTGTATACTCTTCTCCAGCACCACAGCTCAAAGGCATCCATTTTCCTTCTATCCTCCCTAGTCATTGTCCAGCTCTCTGTTGCATAGCAAGTGATTGCAAAGACCATGGCTTGTATCAAGCGCATCTTAGTCTCCATAGTGACACCATTGCTCTTCAGTACTCTGGAGAGGTACTTAACAGCAGACTTTCCCATCACAATGTGTCTTATAATTTCCTGGCTGCTGGTGCCAAGAGTGTTGACTGTGGAGCCAAACAAACTAAAGCTGTGAATAAGCTCAATTTCTTCACCATCCATCCTGAAGCTGCCAATTAGTCCAGTAGTGAGAACCTTTGTCTTCTTGATATTGAGCCTCAAAACATATTGAAGGCTGCAGTCTTTGACCTTCTGTAGCAAGCACTTCAGGTCCTCCTCAGTTTCAGCAAGTAGGGTTGTGTCATCTGCACAACGCAGATTGTTGATAGATTTCCACCAATCCTGATGCCATACTTCTCCTCATAGAGCCCAACCTCCCAGAGATATATATAGTTGTTGTTGTTATGTGCCGTCGAGTCACCTGTGACTCCTCACAACCCTAGGTACAACAGCCCTAAACCCTCCTCTATCCTGTGTCAGTCGTATGGTCTCTGACACATCTACCCCCATTACCTCCGTCACTGAATTAATCCATCTCATTGAGAGTCTTCCTCTCCTGCACTGGCCTTCCACCTTTCCAAGAATGATGCCTCTCTCAAAAGACTGATCTGTTTTAACAACATGCCCAAAGTATGTCAGACGAAGCTTCAGAATCCTTGTCTCCAGGGAACAGCCAGGTTTAACCCTTTCAAGGATGAACCTTTTCATTATAAAGATGATACAACAGAATGTGGAAATTACAGTACTATAGCTTTAATGTGACAAATATATGAAATCTTTTATAAGATAATTAAAAAATGGCTGGAGCATTGCATTAATAGGGAACTGTCAGAAATTCAAGATAAATTCAGGAAAGGACATAGAATAAGGATTACACTGTTGCTGTAGAGTGGATCTTGGCTGAATGCAGAGGATGTTAGAAACATATTTACATGTGATTTGTGGATTATGCAAAGACATTCAACCATATGGATCATAAAAAATTATATGTAACATTGCAAAGAATGGAAATTTGGAAGGCTGTTATTTGCAAAGAAGTGTTTGTTTGAATAAAATATAGGGGTTTTTGTTGTTGTTTAAAAAAAATCAGAAAAGTTATGTGTCAGGGTTGTATCCTTTCACCAGGCCTGTTTCATCTGTGTGCTGAGCAAATAATTTGAGAAAGCTGAACTGTGTGAAAAAGCATGTGGTATTGATAGTCTGTAATTTTCAGATGATATAACCTTCCTTGCTGTTGTTGTTATGTGTCATCTAGTAACCTGCAACTTTTAGTGACCCTATGCACAATAGCTCTGAAGCCTTTCCTGTTCTGATCCAGTCTCACTGACTCTTATACAACCATCCCCATTACCCTAGTCACTGAGTCATTCTCATTTAGAGTCTTCCTCTCCTGCACTGTCAGTCTACCTTTCTGAGCATGATGCCCTTCTCCAAGGATTGGTCCCTCCTGGGCATTTGCCCAAAGTATGAAAGGTGGAGCTTCCAAATCCTATCCTCCAAAGAGAAACTTGGTTTCACCCTATCCAAGACCTGTTTGCTTCCTTCGTTGTCTGTGGTATGTTCAAGACTATTCTCCAACACAACTCAAAGGCATCAATTCTTCGTCTATCGTACTTAGTCATATCCACTTCTCTGATGCATAGCAATTGCAAAGACCATAGTCTGGATCAGGCCCGCCTTAGTCTCTACACTGACATAATTGCTTTTCAGTACTCTGGAAAGCACCCTGACAGCAGATTTACCAATTGCAATTTGTCTTTTGATTCTGGACTGGTGCCAATAGTCTTGATTATGGAGCGGAGCAAGCTGTAATTGTTAATAACCTCAGTTTCTTCTCCATCCATCATGGTGCTGTCAGTTGGCTCAGTGGTGAGAATCTTTGTCTTCTTGATGTTGAACTTCAATCCATATTGAAGACTATAGTCCTTGATCTTCTGCAGCAAGAGCTTCACATCCTCTTCTGTTTCAGCAAGCAAGGTTGTGTCATGTGCATAACTTAATTCAATGAGTTTTCTTCCAATTCTGATGCCACATTCCTCCTCATAAAGCCCAGCCTCCCGAATGATCTGTTCTGCTTATAGATTGAAAAGGTATGGAGAGAGGATGAATTCCTGACACACTCCCTTCCTGATTTTGAACCTTGCAGTGTTTCTGTTCTGAGGACTGCTTCCTGGTCCAAGCATAGGTTTTGCATAAGCACAATCAAGTGTTCTGGAATTCCCAGTCTCCTCAAGGTTAACCACAAATTGTGATCAACAAAGTCAAAAGCCTTTCCATAGTCAATGAAACACAGATAGATATCCCTCTCGTACTCTTTGCTTTCTTCCAAGATTCCTTTGACATTGGCGATGTCTCTAGTCCCACAGCCTCTTCTAAACCCAGCTTGTGTTTTTGGTTGTTCTCTGTTAATTTACTGTTCCAGTCATTTCTGAATAACCATCAGCAAGATTTTGCTTGCATGTGATATGAGTAATATTGTACAATAATTTCCAAATTTCTGTAAGGTCATCTTTTTTTGGAATGGGAATAAAAATAGATCCCTTCTAGTCAGTTGACCAAGAAGTTAGTTGTTCTGCATATTTCTTGGCACAGTTTGGTGAGCACTTTCAAGGCAGCATCTGATTGTTGAATTATTTCTATTGGTATTACATTAATTTCTGGGGCTTTATTTTTAACATAGTTCTTCAGAACAGCCTGAGTGTCCTCCTTTATCACCATTGCCTTTTGATCATATGTTATTTCTAGAATATTTTTGTCAGTCAATTCTTTTTGGCTCAGTGACTGTATATTCCTTCCATCTTCTTTTAATACCTTCTGGATCATTCAATATTCTTCCCATAGAATAATTATTACCTTAATTATTGCAACTCGAGGTTTAATTTGTTATTTAGTTCTGTCAGCTTAAGAGATGCCAAGTGAGTATGGCCCTTTTGATTTTTGGACACCATTTCTTTGCACATTTCTTAATGGAAAAAAAGAATCTTGAAAGCACTTGCTGATGATGTTCAAAGTCTGTATATAGCTTCCTGGATGTGAGCATTAGGACTATAAAATGAAAATTCTCATGAGTTGACAACTAAAAGGAGAAAATACTCGTGTTTAGGGTTTCATTTTATTTTGGTTAAATCTACCTCTATGAAAATAATAGTCAAGAAAAAAAAAGTGCTGCTAAGGACCTCCTTAAGAACTCAAAAACAGGTCTGTCACATTGAAGATTAAAGTGCATCTGACTCACACCACAGTTGTTTTTCAGTCTCCTCATAATAGTTAAGAATGTTGGACAATGAATCAGAAAAACCAATAGAGAACTGATACGTTTGAATTCTGGTGTTGGTGAAGAATGCTGAACATACTACATTTTTGCAGAAAAAGAATTGGTTTTGCCATGGAAGTACTGTAGACAGAATGTACTGTATTGAGGATAGTGAGATTTCATTTAACACACTTTGATCAGGTTATCAAAATGTTCCAGAACCTGGAGAAAGAAAGAGATCTTGATAATTTAGAGTATCAGGGATGAGGAGAAAGATCCTCAAGGAGATGCCTTGATTGTGAGGGTGACAGTATGAGGGAGGATTTCCTTCTGTTTTACTTAGGATTGCTGTAAGTTGGAGCTGAAGGAATAAATGGCACCTAATAGCAACAACCACAACAGTGTATAATGTTGTTACAAAAGAAAATGACAATATTGATATGAAAAATTAAATTCTCAGAACCAAATGAAAACATGAGAATAATGAAAAATTATTACTACTATGCATATTTGAATTTAGTATTTTCTACAAAGGAATTAAAAATCATACTCCTTATGAATTTATTAGGTTTATGCTAATTTTCTGTTGTTATTTAGTGGAGTTGATTCTGACTCATAATGACAACTCAAAACCTTGCCCAATCCTTGTCATCCTCACAATCTCTACTGTGCTTAAAGGCCATTGCTCATAGTCACCATGTAAGTCCATCTCATTGAGAGTCTTTTTTTCCCTCAACTTCTATTTCTCTGAGTCTCAGCAAGTAAATAATAAAAAGAAGAGATTTTCCATCTTTTTCTCACTAGTGGTGGATTCCAACCTCTGACCTAGTTAGCAACAAAACCCGTAACATGCTGAATCATCAGAACTCTTTCCTTTTAAAATGAAAGCAAGGGCAAATAAATAAAGTGAATACTTTCAGTGTCACAATATTTGAAAGGGAACAAAAGAAACAATAACTACTATAAAATCTTATAATTTAGGCATGTTTATACACTATATGATTCTAGAACAGATCAATCTATCCTACAGTGAAGGAAAGCAGATTGTCAGTTCCCTTGGATCTTAGAAGATACTGTCATTTAAGGAGATAATGACATGCTCTTTATCTTTATTGTGGAAATGGTTGTATGGGTATATGTAGATACATTAGTTGTGATTGTGTGAAGTCAAGTCAGAACTGAGTCATAGCTGAAGATTATACAAAAAAAAAGCTAGAACTGTACATTGCCAGGGAAATTCCAGGAATACAAGCTGGGTTCAGAAGAGGCCGTGGCACTAGGGATGGATATCATTGTCAATATCAAATGAATTTTGGCTGAAAGCAGAGAATACCAGAAGAATGTGTATTTATGTTCTAGTGAGAAGAATGGGAATCCCAGAACACTTGATTGTGCTCATGCAAAACCTATATCTAGACCAGGAAACTTTTGTATGAACAGAGCAAGGGAATACTACATGTTTCAAAATCAAGAAAGGAGTATGTCATGGATGTGTCCTTTCTGCATACCTTTTCAGTCTGTATGTGCAACGGATCACTTGGCAGGCTCCAGACTTTATGAAGAAGAATGTGCTTTGAGGATAGGAGGAAAACTCATCAACAACCTTGTCAAAACTGAGAAGAACTTGAAGCATTAGCTGCATAAAGTTAAAGAGTGTAGTCTTCAAGTTGGAGTGCAACTCAACATCAAGAAAAAGATTCTCACCACTGGGCCAATTGGCAGCATCAGGAATTGTTTTAGGGAAGTCTGCTGACAAGGACTTCTCCAGAGTGTTAATAAGAAATGATGTCAGACTAAGGTGCACTTGATCTAGGCTATAAACTTCTCAGTTGCTCACTAAACATCTAAATGCTGGATAATGACTAACGATGACAGAAGAATAACTGATGCCTTCAAATTGTGGTGATAGAGAAGAGTACTGAACATACTATGGACTTCAAAGGGAACAAAAATGTCTGTCCTGAAGAGGCTGAAACCAAGTTGTTCCTTGGAGGCAAGGATTTTGAAACTGTCTCACATACTTTGGGCATATTGCCAGGAAGAACCAGTCTTTGGACAAGAACATAATGCTTGGAAGGGTAGAGGGTCAGAGTAAGAAAAGATGGCTCTAGATGAGATAGATTGACCCAGTGACTATGGCAATAGGAGGAGATGTGTCAGAGACAATGAGATTGGTTTAGCATAGTGCATGGTTTAGAGCTATTGTTCATAGGTTCTGTTTGAGTTGTAGTCAACTCTATGACACCTAAAAATAAAAGTATACATTACTTAAGGAAGTCTTAGAGGCACTGTGGTTTTCCACTTAACCAGTCACTACAGTGTCAATGCTTTGAACTCTTCAGCTATTCTACATGAGAAAGAAGTGACAATACAGCCTGGGAAACTCGTGAGATATTTCTAAAAGATTGTAATGAGTCAGAATTGACTTGTTTTTGTTATTAGGTCCTGTCAAGTTAACTACAACTCACAGTAACCCTATGAACAAAAGATCTGAACTCTGTCCTATCCTGCACCATCCTCATACTTCCTGACACACATGAAAGCATTACAGCACTCACCCCATCAAAACAACTGATTGCTTTCCTTCCTCTCCTTTGCTGATCCACAACCTTCCTAGTATTATGTCCCTCTTCAATGAATAACCCCTCCTAGCAACAAGCCTAAAGTATGTGAGGCCTCCAAAGAGCACTCTGGATGCACCCTGTCCAAGACATATTTATTTGTTCTTTTTGCTATCTGTTGGATGTTCAGTGCTTTTCTCCAACACCACAGCTCAAAGGTATCAATTCTTCTGTCATCATTATTCACTGTCCAGCTCTCAGATGCATAGCAAGTGATTGGAAAGACTATGGCCTAAATCAGATTCATCATAGTTTTCAAGCTTATATTATTACTCCTCCATAATTTGGAGCAGTCTCTAACTGCAGATTTCCCTGGTGAAATGCATTTCCTTGTTTCTTGACTGCTATTGTGGATCCAAGCAAGATGAAGTTGTTGACAATTTCAACCTCTTCTCCATACATCAGAATGTTGCCAGTGGTAAGAATGTTTGTTTTCTTTACACCAAGAAGCCATCAATACCAAAAGCTGCATTTCTTGATCTTCTGCAAGAAGTGTTTCATGTCCTTCTTACTTTCAGCAAGCAAAGTTGTGTCATCTTCGTTAAGCAGGTTATTGATGAGTCTCCCTCCAATCCTGATGCCATATTCCTCTTACAGAATCTAGTTTCTTGAATAATTTTCTCAGCATACAAATTAAATAGGTGTGAAGAATATAACTCTGACACACTCCCTTCTTAATTTTAAACCATGTAGTGTTCCGCTGCTCTGTTCACACAACAGTCTTCTAGTCCAAATATAGGTTTTTCACAGTCAAAAGCCTTTACATAGTCAATTAAGCACAAATAGACATTTCTCTGATAGTCTTTACTTTCAGTTAGGATCCATCGGACATCAACATTGGCAACCCTGGTGTCATGGCCTCTTCTAAATACCGATTGAAATTCTGGACGTTTTCTACCTATGTACTGTTCCAGCCATATTTTAGTGATCTTCAGCAGTATTTTGTTTGGATGCAATGTCAATGATATTGTTTGATAATTTCCACATCCAGTTGGATAATCTTTCTTAGGAATGCAGATAAAGAAGGATCTCCTCCAATCTGTTGGCCCAACAGCTGTCCTCCAAGTTTTCTGGCATAGACTAGTGAGAGCATACAAGGCTGTATCTGTTAATAGAAAAAAGTCAATTGGTAGCCCATCTATTCCTGAGGCTTTATGTTTTGTCAAAGTCTTCAATGCAGCTTCCACATTCTTCTTCATTACAATTTGATCCTGTTCATATGGTACTTTCTGAAAATTTTCAAAGTCAGTCAGTTCTTTCTGGTAAAATGACTCTGTGTTTCCCCTCTATCTTCTTTTGATGCTTTCTGGGTCATTCAATGCATTACCTATAGAATCTTTCAATATTGCAGCTCGAGACTTAAATTTCATTTTCAGTTCTCTCAGCTTGAGAAATGAAGAGTGAGTTTTCCCCTTTTTATTATACAATTCCAGCTCTCTGCACACTCCATTATAATACATTGCTTTGTCCTCTTGAACTGCCCTTTGAAGTCTTCTGTTCAGCTCTTTTACTTTATTTTTGTTTTGGCTTCTTGATGCTCCAGTGTAATTTTTAGAGTCTCTTCTTTTTTTTAATTATTAAATTTTATTAGTTTTAATGAACATTTACAGAGATTTTGAGTTTTCATTCATTCATTGTTGCAC
>NW_006400029.1:823663-825103 GCF_000299155.1 Elephantulus edwardii | reverse complement strand
TGCAGTCCTTGACCTTCTGCAGCAAGCGCTTCAGGTCCTCCTCAGTTTCAGCGAGCAGGGTTGTGTCATCTGCATAATGCAGGTTGTTGATGATTTGATGATTCTTCCACCAGTCCTGATGCCACATTCCTCCTCATACAGCCCAGCGTCTCAGATGATCTATTCTGCATGCTGATTGAAAAGGTATGGAGACAAAACACATTCCTGGTGGACCCCTTTCTTGATTTAGAACCGTCCAGTGTCTCCCTGCTCTGTTCTGATGACTGCCTCTTGGACCAAGTATAGGTTTCACATTAGCACAATCAAATATTCTGAGATTCCCATTCTACTCATATATAGCCATAGCTGTGATCCACACAGTCAAAATCCTTTACATAGTCAATGAAGCACAAATAAACATAATTCTTGCATTCTCTGCTCTCTGCCAAGGTTCATCTAACATTAGTTATACTATCCCTAGTACCACGACCTCTTCTAAATCCAGCCTGCACATCTGGCAGTTCTCTGTTGACATATTGTTCCAAACGTTTTGGTATAATTTTCAGCAGAATCTTGCTTGCATGTGATATCAGTGATATTGTTTGATAATTTCCACACTCTGTTGGGTCACCTTTCTTTGGAATGGGAACAAATATTGATCTCTGCCAGTCAGTTGGCCAGCTGGCTGTCCTCCAGATTTCCTGGCACAATTTAGTGAGCACATCCAGGGCAGAGTAAATCAGTTTGTATGCTGTCAACTCCTGGAGCTTTGTTTTGTTCCTTCATAGCACTTGAACTTCCTCCTTCATCACCACAGGCTTTTGTTCATACATTATTTCTTGAAATTCCTCTGTGTCAGCCAATTCCTTCTGATACAGTGACTCTGTGTATTCCTTCCATCTTCTTTTGATACTTCCTGGATCATTCAACATTTTACCCAAACTATCTTTAAGTATCGCCACTCATGGTTTGAATTTGTTTTTCACCTCCTTCAACTTAGAAAAGCAGAGCGAGTGCAGCCCTTTTGATTTTCTGACTCCAGCTCTCTGCACATTTCATTATAGTATCTTGCTTTGTCGTCCTGAGCTGCCTTTTTAAATTTTCCGGTCAGCTCTTTGATTTCTTGGTTTCTTCTTTTAGCTTTGGCTTCTTGGCACTCTAATGCAATACTCAGAGTCTCATCTGACATCCATCTTTGTCTTTTCTTCTTCTTCTTCAGCCTTTGTAATGATCTTTTGCATTCTTCATGAACGATTTTCTTGATATCCTCCCAGAGCTCATTTGGTTTACGCTCATTTGTGCTCAAGGCCTCAAACCTGTTCCTGACATGGTTTTGCAATTCGAGTGGGACAGACTTAAGGTCAAATCTTGGCTCCCGTGCACATGACTTAATTTTCCTCAACTTCAGCTTGAATTTGCACATGAGTAGTTGGTGGTCTGTTCCACAATCAGCAGCACCTG
>NW_006400029.1:818759-820821 GCF_000299155.1 Elephantulus edwardii | reverse complement strand
AACACATAGACTATTATGGAGATTGATTTTGGAATTTAGATGCACTGTTATCAATTGTGCTTAGCCGTACATGTTCATATCCTTGAAGATGTCTCTTCTGACATAAAGAGAGAGCTAAGTTGGCATAGTGGACAGAAAGGTATGCTACCAAGGTGGGTGATTTTAATATGCGGCCCTCAGGCCTGGTTCAAATTGTTTTTTTGTCAAACATTCTTCTAGGTGGTATAGCACTGGTGCATTGCTGTACAGAGGTAACTCATGGTTGCTGTGTTGCTAAACACAGTGACACTTATGTGCCAAATGTTATAATGGTTACCTATGGTGGACAGTGCTTGGTGGAACTTCCCTATTAAAACAAGTTTGGAAGCAGGAGTGGCATCCACTTCCGAAGTGGCTTGCCTCCAGAAACTCTATGAACAGTGCTCAGGCCTTTCATTCATAGGGTCGCTATGAGTAGTCTATGACTCAATGGCATCTAACAACAACAACTACTTCTGACATATTTTTTTTTCTTTCTCCTCTTTTTTTATAACGACCTTTTGCTTTCTTCATGGATGATATTCTTGATATCTTCTCACAACTCATATGGTCTTCAATCACTGGTTGTTCAATACTTCAAATCTGTTCCTAAGATAATCTTGAATTTCATGTAGAGTTGATCCTAGATCATGTATTGGTTCCTTTGGACTTATTTTAATTTTCTTTGGCCTCAGTTTGAACTTGCATGTGACTCTGATAATATTATGGTCTGACCCACAGTCTGCTCCTGGCCTACCTTTAACTGCCAATATTAAGATTCTCCAATGATTTCTTCCACAAATGTAGTCAATCTGATT
Organism: Elephantulus edwardii; assembly: GCF_000299155.1. Classification (NCBI taxonomy): domain Eukaryota; kingdom Metazoa; phylum Chordata; class Mammalia; order Macroscelidea; family Macroscelididae; genus Elephantulus; species Elephantulus edwardii. Next base: position 819,985 of record NW_006400029.1, on the reverse strand, counting down.
TATATGTAGCCCATCAAGCGAGATCCATGTGTAAAGTCATTGTTTATGTCTTTTTAAAAAGGTATTTGCAATGAATGAATAATTTTAAATACAAAAATCATTCTATTTTCAGCCCCATTTCTATCACCAAGACTATATTTTCTAAATTTTCCAAATTCTTCACTGTTTCCTACTTTTGCATTCCAGTCACCAGATATCATTAACACATCTTGATTGTATGTTCTGTCAGTTTTAGACTGAAAGATTTGGTCAACATTCTCAATTTCTTCCTCTTTGGCTCTAGATATGTTGCTGTTGTTGATTGTCTTTGAGCCCAGCACGACTCATAAGTGACCCTAAGAACAAAAGGCCTGAATCCCCTCTGCAATTATTGATATTTATCAAAGTTCACAGAGTTCCCAGAGGCATGTTGTTTAGGAAGTGGGTGCCATTCTTGCTTCCAAACATATCATAGTATGTTATTGTTGTTATGTGCCACTGAGTTGCTTGTGATGTGTAATCACACTATGTACAGCAGCTATGAACCCTTCCTTGTCCTGAGCCAGTCTCATTAATTCCAACACACCAACCCCCTTTGCCCCAGTTACTACATCAATCCATCTCATCTGGAGTCTTCCTCTCTTGCACTGTCCGTCCACCCTTCCGAGCATGATGTCTTTCTCCAAGGACCAATTTCCCCTGGCTGTGTGCCCAAAATAAGTGAGGTGGAGCTTCAAAATCCTAGTCTACATGGAGAGACTTGTTTTTAACCCTTTCCAAGACTGATGTGTTTTCCTGGAAGTCCATGGTATGTTCATGACTGGAGGCAAGTCACATGTGCTTGGAGGTTGGGGTGAGCAGTGAATGTATTGGTTATTTCTGTGAGGTAAGTGTCTTTCATCTAATAGGTAAAAATTATTGTCTGTTAGAAGACAGAGTAGAAAGAGGGATTGGCCGTCCACTTCTGAAATATATATAACTGACCTCTGAAAACTCTGTATACAGCAGAGCACACTTAGAATAGACTGATAGATATGACAACTGAAGTTAAGCCCTCAAATTTGGAAACACAAAGGAGAAGAAACAGTTGTAAAAAGAAATTAACAGTTGTTATTTAGAACAGATTATCTGGGAGGCTGGGCTGTATGAGGAGGGATGTGGGGTCAAGATTGGTGGATGATTTATCAACAATCTGCATTATGCAGATGACACAACCCTGCTTGCTGAAACTGAGGAGGACCTGAAGC
>NW_006400029.1:796715-818249 GCF_000299155.1 Elephantulus edwardii | reverse complement strand
GGAGAGACCGGTCCTTGGAGAAGGACATCATGCTTGGGAGGGTGGAGGGACAGCGCAGGAGGGGAAGGCCCTCTATGAGGTGGATTGATTCAGTGAATGGGATAGTCAGGATGGGAGTGTCAGAGACAGTGCGATTGGCACAGGACAGAGCAGAGTTTAGGACTTTTGTGCATAGGGTTGCTATAAGTCTCAAGTGACTTGACGACACATACAACAACAACAACATGGAATGTGAGAAATATGAATGTAGGAAAACTGGACGTTGTAAAGAAAGAAATGGAACACATAAATATTGACATTGGGCTCTAGTTATAGGAGTGTTTACTTGAATAATAATCACATTAATGGGTCTTCCTTGTATGCATATGGATATTATCTTTTCTCTCACAACATTGTACTTCAGGATAGAACTTCACATTGACTTTTTGACTATGAATGCAACACCATTCTTCCACTGTTTTTCATTCTTGACATATTATACTATATGATCATCTGATTCAAAGTGGCTGAAGCTGCTCCATCTCATCTCACTAGTATGTCAATGCCTAGTATGTCAGTCCCTAGTATGTCAATGTCCATGCATTCCATTTCATTTTTAACAATTTCCAGTTTTCCAACATTCAAGCTACCTACATTCATAGTTCAAATTATTATATGATGTTTATCATAGTTTTTCCTCATTTCAACTGACTTCCAATCTGGGCTCGACCACTACAATACTATAACTATCCTCATTTCTCTAGTGTTCAAAGGCCTACTGTTTAAAAAGTTGATGCCAACCTGCTTCCTAGTTTGTCTTAATCTGGGACCTCTACCAAACCTTGTTCATCATGGGTAACCCTGATGGCATTTGACACACCAGTAGCACAGCTTTCAGTAGCACAGCAACCCTAAGTTATCCAGTACAGCAAACACACAGATAAGTGCTGTACCTCTTAGAACAGTGTTCTCCCTAAACACAATTATTACTTGGGCCCTACTGACTTAAATACAAAGGCCTGCACATGAGGTCCTGATTTATTTAGGCAAGAGGTTTACAGCCCACAGCAGATTGTTAACTAAAATCATACAACCAATCAGCTTATACTTGATTGTTAATGAAATAAAAAAATAAAAAATGACCAAACAGCTTGTGTGTGTGTGTGTGTGTGTGTGTGTGTGTGTTTTGTTTTGGTTTTGGTTGTACGTTAACTCAATTAACTATATTTAAAATGAATGAAGTTTATTGAATGTTAAGCAAATAAATTGGTTAAAAAATATACCAGCAGAAATAGAAAGGGACAATGCTTAGGAATATGATAGAGTGAAAGAGGGGTAATATGAAAGAGTGTCCCAGGTTTCACAGAGGAAGTTTGGAGAGAAAGAAACAAAAAATTAAAGATACGTAATATCCTCCTGTCACTTGACAACAATAGCATCAACGTAGAGAGAGAGATCAGTTGGCCAGTGGACAGAAAGCGATGCTACCAAGCCAAAGGAGGGTGACTTTTAATCCGCGGCCCTCGGGCCTGTCTTTCATTGTTTTTGTTCAGACATCCCTCTAGTTCATATAGCCCTGGTGTACAAGTTGCCATACAGAGGTCACTTGTGGTTGCTGTGAGGCTGAACACTGTGACACTGATGTGTCAGATGTGTTAATGGTTGGTTACCCAATGCAGACAGAGAGTGGGGTGGAGCTCCCTGATTAAAACAAGCTTGAAGGAGGAGTGGCATCCACTTCCATAATAGCTTGCCTCCGGAAACACTGTCAACCTGCAGAGAGCATGAAGGGCACCCAAGCATCGAGGACTCTCCTTCATAGGGTTGCTATGAGTCGCTTGCGACTAGACAGCACTTAACAACAACAACAATATCCTCCCTTCATTTTAGTGACTTTGTGAAGTTTGTAATTATTTCAAGAGGAGCTTTGGGTATAATCCTTAGGGAGCTATGTGGTGTTGTTAGCTTAAGATGACTTTTTTTAGTGATTACCTTACTCTCTGAACTCCTGCTACCTTAAGTACAGATACATGGTCTTGCAGATAATTAATAGCTATGGGACTAAAATAAGAGGGAGAGTACTTTCCACATTGAGCAACAAGACTTGAGGGAGACTGGAGCAAAATGAGGGTGAGAATAAGACCCTGCTGGCAAGACCCTAGTAATAGTTGTGGAGAGACTATGGCCTTGCTGTGAATAAACTGTGGCAAGGTCTAACAAGAGGAGCCTTGAGATAAAGACCACAGTTAAAGGTTTTGTTTTTCTTGCCTTTGATGATGGAAGGAAAAGCTGCTTGCTTAACTGAAACTAGAGCTAGGACTAATTGAAGAATTTTGTCATGGAACTGCTGGACTAAAACTTGGACTTGCATTGGGTGATATTCTTTGCCTCCATTACTCTCTCCAACTTATTTCCCTAATAACTCTCATTCTCAGTACAGCAATGAATAAAAGAACATCTTGCTGCTGGAGTGGCTTCAAAGGCACAATGGGGCTGGGTTATGAGCTCTTTATCTGCTTTCTGCTCTGAGGCAATAAGAGCTGAACTATTTTCACTCCCTTTGGCCCTTTCAGAGAGATGTTCATGGCCCTGTACCACTTTGTCCCATTTTCATCTAGACAGCTGGTACATGTGGCAGTTTGAATCCACCAAATGCTCTATAGGAAAATGACAGAGAATCTCCTTCCTCTTGTGTGATTTACAGTTTTCACAATATGTTGGAGGGTGAACTATGAGATGGTTCCAACTCTCTGGCAACCAGTGAGTGAAAGAATTGCTATAAATACAGATGGGGTGAAGTTTTCAATTTGTTTTTAAAATGTTTATTTGAAAGTCAATTATTTATTCACTCCTTTGACTTCCCTCTTATTTTTCTACATTTCTACTCCTACTAAAACAAAACAAAACAAAGAGTTGCTGGGAAGTCTACTCTGTATTGTCTACCCTGTGCCTGATCATAATTTTACTCCATAGCATTATTAGTGACTGAATTTTGTTGATGAAATTTGCAAACATTTATTTCTGGAAACTGTGGATTTGCTAAACATCCAATCTTTTGGTTAGCACCTAAGTACATTAATCATTTGACTCAACCTGGACTCCAATACTACAATAACAGTATAAATATGCCTATGTCTGTGTGTCTGTATTTGTGGATTCTTCCTATGGTAGCATAATCCGTAACAAATTGCACTGCTAACCCAAAGGCTGGGTGTATATGGCGGTTTGAGTTCACCAGCAGCTCCCCGGGAGAAAGATGGGCAGTCTTCTTCTGTGTGATTTAATCTCAGAAATGCGAAGGAAGGTCAGTATGGGTCAGAATTGACTCACGGACAATGAGTGAGATACCTATTCTGTAGAGAACTCTTTTGGTGAATGTATTATTAGCATGATTAATACAAATATCATAGAAATCTGAGTAGATTTTAATTCATGTCCTGTGTTTCACAGAAATATTCAAATGTCATGCTGATAAATAGAACCCTACATGTACAAATCGTCATGGATAAAGCCTTGGTATGTATGTTGATAAATTTCATCATATCTTCTTTTATGTGTTGAGGTTAAATAAAAAGAAACTTCTTTGTTTGCAATACATATATTTTCTACCCTTTTCCAAATGTTTTTCAATATAGCAGGAATGCGGTAAAGTGCATTTACCCTAACATATACCACTACCATGGAGTGAATCCCAACTCATAACAACCCTACATCAGGTTTCCTAAACTGTAAGGGACGATGGAAAGGGACGATCCGTCTTTTCCTTATCAAGGGTGGATTTGAACTGCAAAATTTGACAGTTTTAATCCACCAGGTGCTTCATAAAGAAAGATGTGATGGTGTGTTTCCATAATGATCCACTGCCTAAGGAATTTTTAGGACAGTTCCTCTCTACCCTTGCTACATTAAAATTGACTCTTGGTAATTTGGAATTCAGCAATTATTTTCAGATATAAATCAAATTTTGGTGAAGTCTTCTTTCCAAACTCTCTTTTAACTAAAACAATTAATTACTCAATTGATGATCATTTTTGTTAAAGATTACTCTATGTTTTATAATTACTTGAGTATCAGTGGAAGTTTTTATTTTCAAAAGAGGAGAATCACTCATAGGAACATTCATTTATTTTTGTAAAGTTGGTTTAACAAAAACATATGTAGCAATCGTACGAAATGTAAGCTTTAGTTTTTATACTCACTTTATGAGCATCCAGATGTTCTAGGTTTTGCTCATAGTAGGGTATATTTCGGTATTTTATTAGTTTAAGAATAATAACAAGAAAGGAAAGAGGGTAAAAAAGAGGAAAAATGTAATTTTACTGCAAGTGTACAATACGTATACATTTTCTTTGTTTCTAGTATTTTTGTATATACATATATAAAAGCATATATTCATGTAGCTTGTTTTGTATGTGTTATTGTGCTGAATTTAAATGTTTTAACATATAAGCAACCTAACATTAAAAAACAATTAACATTTATTTTGTGTCTAATTAATGCATTTAATATATTTTTAATACAAATGGGTATTTTTAAATAATTTCTGTTTTTATTATTGTTACTTTGGGAATTTGGCTTAGATGTGGCTCACCTGCATTAAAAGGATGCTTTACCATACCCACCCACTCTCATTAATTGACTAAAATTACATTTGTACACTCTTTTCTCTGTTTTGCTAATCTTCCAAACTATATGCAAAATCACTTTCACTGAAAAGATGTTCATAGAAAGTTAAAAAAACACACCAAACTGCAACATCATATGGTTAGTATTTTCCCTTCTTTTACTTTCAACCTATATATTTTAGTTTTAAAGTGTGTTTGTGTAAATTCCATAGTAATTGGGGATTTTTTGTTCTCTCTCTAGGCATATTTCTTATTTAGTTGACTTGTGTTCATTGAAAGTGAAACTATGAGCTTATAATTATTAACATGTTGCTATTATATTAAGTATGTCTTAGTAATTAATTTCTTTCATTATCTTTACTACTTCTGAGTAAATGAGAAATTTTATCTTATTATTTTGTCTAATTCATTGACTGTTTTCTATGCCTTTCCCTCCTCAGTGTTTTTCTAGTGATTCCAATTAGGGAATCACAACTAAATTTGAATCCATGTTGAATAACTTCATTTACAACAGTCAAATTTCACTTAACCCCTTTGTGTGGTATTTTTAAAAAACATGTTTTATTTAAGTTCTATAAACCACTCAGTTATTTAAAAAGATTAAATATTTCATGTTTTTGTGGTTTTTAAATAGAAAAGAAAGAGCTTTAATTTTTCTGCACGTATTCACAGTTTCCAAAGTTTTTCACTGGCTTGGGTTGGTCTTTGCTAAATATTCCTATCTAGCCAGTTGATGAAGTCAGTCTCACCTGAAATTGTCTTTATTATTAACTTCATTTAGAAAATATTTTAAGTAAGTTTGATTTCCAGAATATCAATATATGCATCTAAAATAAAAACAGCATTTAAAATTGTAATATAGTTATATTTTTATTACATATAATTTAGTTACAATATATTTGCATAATATGCTATAATTAACAATATTTTTATAAGCATTAAACTCAGACTCATTGCTGTTGAGTCAGAACTAATAGTTGATCCTCCAGTGAGTTGTGGAGACTGTAAACCACATGGAAGGAGATTGCTCATCTTTCTCCTGTAGAGTTTCAGGCAGATTTGAATTGCTGAAGAAGTGCCAGTTTTAGGTTGGCAATGCAGCTTGCTACTTGACTGTCTCTGGAACGCCCTAACATGTATACAGTGGAAGGTATATGCAGAGAACCTTTTTAATGAACTTATTGTTGTGTACCATAAAATCAGAACCAACCCTCCAGTCATTTTCAGAGGAAGTTTAATCTCATAGGAGGAAACTGCTCATCTTTCTTCCACAGAGCAGCTAATGGATTCAAACTGTGTGCCTTAAGGATTACATCACAACTTCTTGCCACTAGGCCACCAGAATGAAGGTCAAGTTATACAAGTTTCTTGTGTGTTTGAGATGAATAGCTTCTAATTTTTGCAATTAAACGTTAAATGCGTATGTTATATCAAACTTGAGATTTTAAAATTTTATGCTTTTTACTGATACTTGCCCATTTACTGAGATCAAGGTAAATATATCACTATGAAGATTAATTTCTTTTATACTTCAGTTAAATTTCCTTTATATATTTTTAAAATTTTATTTTATTAATTTTAATGAACATTTACAGATATTTTGGATTTCCATTCATTCATTGCACTTTTTTCTCTACACCCCCCACCCAAAAAAGATAAACCTCTTCATTGGTATACAGTCCCCTCTCCCCCACCCCAAATGCACTCCACTATGCAAACTTAATTCTGGATTCCTGTGATAATCATAATACCCTATCATATATCGCTTTTAAACTGTTCTCTCCCTCATCTGTTTGTATTCAGTATACATAATCTATTTTTAAATATGCTATATGCTTAAACAATTTTAGATTGCTGCTATATTTCTTATGAATTGTTCTTTTAGTGATATAAACTGATAATAATTGTACTTTTAAACCTTTAAGCTTTATTTAGAGTATTATTATGACAAGAGTTTTTAACTCTTGTTTTTTCCCAGATTATTTTTGTTATTTATTTATTTCCAATAATTTTATGTTCATCCATTTTGGTGGTTTCCTTTTAATTGGCATTCAGTACATTACTATTTTGCTATTTCTGATATTTAATGCATTTTAATAGTTATACTTTGGCTTTCTATTTTCTTGAATTTTGTGTCTTTAGCTTTGTAAAGAATTACAAAACATGTTGTTGTTATGTGCTGTCGAGTTGCTTGGAACTCATAGAGACCCTATATTATAGCCCTGAAACCTGCTCTATCCTGTACCAACTTTACTGTCTCTGATACACCAACTGTTATCAGCGCAGTCAGTGCATCAATCCTTCTTATCAATGGTCTTCCTCTCTTTCTCTGTCTCTCCACCCTGCCAAGCATGGTGTCCCTCTCCAAGAACGTGTCCCTCCTAGAAACATGGCCAGTGTATGTCAGACAAATTCTCAGAATCAATGCCTCCAAGGAGCAGCTTGGTTTCACCCCCTCTAGGACAAATCTGTTTGTTCTCCTGGCAGCCCATGGCATATTCAACATTCTTCTCCAGCTCCACAGCTCAAAGCCATCAATTTTCTTTTTATCATCCCTAGTCATTGTCAAGCACTCTGATGCATAGCAAGCAATTGCAAAGACTATAGTCTGGATCAATTGCAACTTAATCCCCAGATTAAGAGCATTGCTCTTCAATTCTCTGGAGAGGTCCCTGACAGCTAATGTTACATGATGTAAATATGAAATAAATCAGACATATACTGGTGACAGCTTATATACACAAAAATCACAAGATAAGACCTCAACAAGCAAAGACTGGATCTCTTTCAACTACATTTCAGGACAGCTATAATAAACATTGCATTTTATTTTCTACCTTCAGTAATCTGTAGATATACTAGAAATTATTAAAGATTTCTGCATGATCATTTCAGGTGTTTACACACCATTTTAGGTAACATACTATTATTTACATTCCCTTTACTGAAGTTGTATTCATGAATATGTTCACTAATATGGTACAATTCTATTTCAAAAGTTTATTGTTTATCCAAAGTATATATTCCTGTGTTTTACTGAGACTAAGACAAAAATAGCAGCATACTGTAATAGATATAGGGAATATTGGTGATCTAGGTTTAAGGAGCTGCTGCATTGCCAACACAAAGGCACTGCCAACCCAAAGAACACAAGGTTCAAATCCACCAGCCACTCCATGGAAGGAAGATAAGCAATCTCCTTCTGTGTGATTTACTGCCTCTGAAAGCCCACTGAAAAGTCAGCTATGAGTCCATTCTAACTTGAGGGTTCATAACAGTATAGTGAATAACTTAGGTTTCAAATCTAGTTAGGCACGAATCTTGACCAGCTATATAACATGGGACACTTATTTAACTCTTCATATTTCATGGTTTTCACAATCACTTGTTATGCATCAGAGAGTTGGACAACGACCAAGGAGGATAAAAGGAGAATTGATGCCTTTGAGCTGTGGTGCTGGAGAAGAGTATTGAGAATACCGTGGACTGCTAGGAAAACAAACAGATTTGTCCTGGAAAGGGTTAAACCAGGTGGCTCCTTGGAGGCAAGGATTCTGAGGCTCCATCTAACACTTCGGACATGTTGTGGGGAGAGACTGGTCCTTGAATAAGGACATCATGCTTGGGAGGTTGGAGGGACAGCGCAGGAGGGGAAGGCCCTCTATGAGGTGGATTGATTCAGTGACTGGGATAATCGGGATGGGAGTGTCAGAGACAGTGCGATTGGCACAGGACTGAGCAGAGTTTAGGGCTGTTCTACATAGGGTCGCTATGAGTTGCAAGCGACTCGATATCACATAACAACAAACAACAACAAATTTCATGATCTATAAAAAGGAAACAGCAAGGATGGTTCAACATAAGAAAAACAATCAGCGTAATTCACCATAAGAAACATATTATCTTACCAATTAATGCAGAAAAGACATTTGACAAAATCCGACACTGGTCCCTGATATAGACATTCAGCAAAATTAGAATAGAAAGGAATTTCTTCAAGATACTGAAAACTATGATATGCAAAGCCAAGAGCCAATTGCATTCTCAATGGAAAAAGCCTAAAAGCATTTTCCTTGTGAACAAGGACCGAACAAGGGTGCTCACTGTCACCACTTCCATGAAATATTTTATTGAAGTGCTTGCTAGGGCAGTATGACAATAGGGGGAAAAAAAGACATCCTAATCAGCAGGTGATATCAAAGACTTAAAAGAAAAAAAACCCACAAAAAATCTGTTAGAGCTAGTAAGACAATTTATTAGAGTGGCAGGACATAAGATCAGTATCCAAAAATCAGAGAGATTTCTCTATAGTAACAAAGAAAACCCAGAGAAGGAAACCAAGAAAGCAATACCATTTACAATAGTCAACCACAAATTGAAATACTTACAAGTGAACCTAACTAGAGATATAAAAGACCTATACAGAGAAAACTATAAAACATTTTTTCAAGACACAGTGAAAGACCTAAAGAAATGGGAGAATGTGTCCTGTTCATGGACAGGAATACTCAATATTGTGAAAATTACAATCCTACCAAAAGCAATCTACACATTCAGTACAATCCTAATACAGATACCACATTCATTTTTCAAGGAGACCAAAAGGGAAATTGTCAAGTTTATTTGTAGAGGAAAAAGACCCTGAATAAGCAAAACACTCCTGAGAAACAAAAACAACATGGGAGGCACAGCATTCCCTGACCTCAAAACTTACTACATGGCAGTAGTAGCCAAAACATCCTGGTACTTGTACAAAGACAGGCACATAGACCAGTGGAACAGAACTGAGAACCCAAAAATAGACCCAGCTATCTATGGTCAAGTGATATTAGACAATGAAATCTATCAAATGGGGCTATGACAACCTCTTCAACAAATGTTGCTGGCAAAACTGGACTGCTGCCTGCAGAAAGCTGAAACAGGATCCACATCTCATACCATACACAAAAATTAACTGAAGGTGGATCAGAGCCTTGGGAGTAAAACCCAAAACCATAAAGTTCATAAGAGACAAACTGTGATTAAGCTTAAAAGGCCTAATCTATGGTATAAAGAGATTGCCAAATAAAGCCAGAAATGTACAATCTGAGGAGGATGAAATTGATAACTTGGACCATCCGTGTATACATAAAAAAAAAATTTCAAACAGAGTGAAAAGAAAACCTACTGATTAGGAACAAACAATTGCCAGTACCATCTCAGACGAGAGTCTCATAATGAAAGTTTGTAGAATGATTCTGGGTCTCCACAGAAAAAGACTGATAACCCAATTACAAAATGGGCAAAAGACATGGAAAGAATTTTCACAGAGGAAGATATTCAAAAGGTCAACGGATACATGAAGAAATGCTCCAATTCACTGGCAATAAGAGAGATGCAAATCAAAACCACAATGAGATTACCATCTCACTCCAGTAGCAGTGGCAATGTTTAACAGGACAGCAAGTAATAAATGTTGGAGAGGCTGTGGTGAGATAGGAACTCATATACATTGTAGGCTGGGATTGTAAAATGGTACAACCACTCTGGAAGGCAGTTTGGCACTTCCTCAAAAAGATGAAAATAGAAATTCCATATGACACATTTATTCCATTGCTTGGAATATACTCTAAGAAAATAAGAACTGAGGCTCAAATGGAGACTTGTACAGAGACTTGTACAGCAATGTTCATATCAGCACAATTCAAATGACAAGAACAGCCTGGCTGTCTAACCACAAATGAATAGATTGAGAAGTTGTGATACATTCATACAATGGAATACAATGCAGCATGCAGGAGCAATGATTTTGTAAATTACTACCTAACTTGGGAGGGAGTGAGGAGACTGCTGAGTGAATTAACTCAGTCCCACAAGAACAAATATTGTAGAAAAACATTATTGTAGAATGAATATGAGGATCCAAAGGCCCAGGGTGGGGGGATGAGGGTGGAGGATGTGATCTGGAAGCAGAGGTGGAGGATGGGTGGGGAGTGGGGTTCTTAATCATAGGGTTGAACAATTTGATGGATAGAGGTGGATGGTGAAGGAAATGGGAAGGATCTTTTGTGAAAAACAATGTATTCCAACTGTAAAGAAATCAGTACAAAATTTAAAAAAATCTTAAAAAAGGCGGAAATGGTTCTTGTTGGTCTTACATGCTGTTGGACTTTTATCTTCAGAGACTGTAAATTGCATGTGAGATTTCCACCTTTTTCATACAGAGTAGCTGGTGGATTCCTTTAGATGAGCACAACTCTGTGCAACTAGGCTACCAGAGCCCTAAAGAAGAAACAAATAACAGTTATCTCATTCTAGGGAGCTCTGGTTTCGCATAAGCACAATCAAGTGTTCTTGGATTCCCATTCTTCTCAGAGTCAGCCACAGTTTATTGTGATCTACTCAGTCAAATGATTTTTCACAATCAATGAAACACAGACATTCCTCTGGTACTCTCTGTTTTCAGCCAAGATCTCTCTAACATTAGCTACAATAGCCCTAGTACCATGGCCTCTTCTAAACCCAGTCTGCACTTCAGGCAGTTGACTGTTGATGTGCTGTTCCAGCTGTTTTTGGATAATCTTCAACAAAAATCTTGCTTGCATGTGATATCAATGATGTTGTTCATTAATTTCTGCACTCTGTCAGATCACCTTTCTTTGGAATGGGAACAAATATAGATCTCTTCCAGTCAGTTGGCCAGGTGGTTGTCCTCCAGATTTCTTGGCACAACTTGGTAAGCACAGTGTCTGTTTGTTGAAATATGTCAATTGGTATGCCATCATTTCCTTGAGCCTTGTTTTTTGCCAATTCTTTCAGAGCAGCTTGAACTTCCTCCTTTATCACCATAGGCTCTTACTCATACATTGTTTCATGAAATTCTTTTTTGTTCACCAATTCCTTTTGGTAACATCACTCTGTATACTCTTTCCATCTTCTTTTAATGCTACCTGCATCATTTAATATTCTGCCCAAAACATCCTTGGGTATTACAGCTAAAAGCTTGAATTTGTTCCTCAGTTTCATGAACTTAAGAAATGCTGAATGAGTTCAGCCCTTTTGATTTTCTGACTCCAGCTCCTTGTATATTTCATTGTAATAATTTGTCTTCTCGCACTGCCCTTTGGAATCTTCTGTTCAACTCCTTAACATCTTGATTTCTTCCCTTTGCTTTGGTTTCTTGGTGCTATAGTGCAATATTCAGAGCTCTTTCTGTCATCCATCTTGGTCTTTCTCCTCTATCTTTGCAATGACTTTTTTTTTTATTCTTCCTGGATGATATTCTTGACCAGAGGGAGGTCATCAGAACAGAGCAAGGAAACACTGCCATGGTTCAAAATTGGGAAGGATGTACACCAAGGATGTAGCCTAGCTCCATATCTTTTAAATCTATATGCAGAACAGGTTATCCGGGAGACTGGGCTCTATGAGGAGAAATGTGGCATCAGGATTGAAGGAAGACTCCTCAACAACTTGTGTTATGTGTATGACAAACAGTCCTTGTTTGCTGAGGGCCTCAAGCGTGTGCTGCAGAAGGTCGAGGAATGTAGTCTTCAATATGGATTGAAGCTTAAACTTCAAGAAAACAAAGATTCTTATCACTAGGCCAATCGTCAGTATCATGAAAGAAGGTGAAGAAATTGAGATTGTCAACAGTTTCCGTTTGCTTGGCTCTACAATCAACATTCTTGGTACCAGCATATAGGACATTAAAAGACAAATTGCATTGGGGATGTCTGCAGTCAGAGACCTCTTCAAAGTACTGAAGAGTAATGATGCCAGTTGGAGACAAAAGTGAGCCTGATAACTGGCCATGGTCTTTGCAATTGCTTGCTATACATCAAAGAGCTGTAAAGTGACTGGGGATGATAGAAGGAGAATTGATGCCTTTGAGCTGTGGTGTTGGAGAAGTGTATTGGATATAGCATGGACTGCTAGGAGAACAAACAAGTTCATCCTGGAGAAGGAGAAGCCAGGTTGCTCCTTGGAGGCATGGATTCTGAAGCTTTGTCTGATATAATTTGTACATCTTGTAAGATGGGATCAGTCTTTGGAAAGGGATGTCATGCTTGGGAGGATGGAGGGACGGTGCAAGAGAGGAAGACCCTAGATGAGATAGTTTGACTCAGTGATTGGGGTAAGGTATGTCAGAGACAAAAGATTGGCCCAGGATAGAGCAGGGTTTAGGACTGTTGTACATAGGGTCACTATGAGTCGCAGGTGACTTGATGGCACATAACAACAACAACCAGGAGCTCTGGTGGCCTAGTGGTAAGAAGCTGCACTATAATCCTGAAGACATGAAGTTCAAGGCCACCAGCTGCTCTGAGGAAGAAGGATTGGCAAGCTCCTCCTGTACGATTAACTGCCTCTGAAAACCCGTTGGAGAGTCAGCAATGGGTAGATTCCAACACTAAGGCACACAGCAACAACAACAATTTATTAATATGTAAAAATTCCTTAGTTATGCTTAACATTTAGTAAACTCAATAAATATCAATTCCACTTTGCCTCATCACTTGCAAGCTGCATTAGTTTTGTTATTTTATATTAATTGTAAATAGCTTAGTTAAATACTTTTTCACTAGTAATTAATAAAGAAAATTTGCCTTCCAGTATGATTATATGGGATCTGAAGTGGCAGTTGCAGCTGAGAAAGTTGTCCAAATCTTTAGCCTTATCAATACTGTAAGTAATTAAACTTACACAAAATACTCTTATTAAACATCAACTTGATTTATATAAAATTTCTATTTTTATAAGAAAGCTTAGTCCTACCAATGGTGTGATATGTCTTTTTTAAAAAAGATCATGAGTAAAATATATTACATATATTGCCATTTTGTATTGATGAGATGTTATACTTGTGGTTACTCAGTACTGCATATCATTCTATTTTCAGATGTTTTCCCAGCTTAAAATGACTATTATGCTTTCATCTTTGGAACTCTGGTCAGATAAAAATAAGATTTCAACTCATGGGGATGCTGATGATATACTGCAAAGGTTTTTGTCATGGAAACACACGTATTTGGCTCAAAGGCCTGGTGATATGGCATACCTGTTAATGTAAGCCCTTTGTTCTGTATTGGTGTATGATCTGTCAGCTTATTTGATATGTTAGCTGTAAAAATTACATAATTTATTTTATGTGATGATGGAACACTTTAATAGAATCAATGAAAATTCTGTGCTGGATATTTTCCAGGCATTTTTCAATGTGAAAGAATCAGTGCAAAACATGACTTATTTTTAAAGATTTGACATTTACCTACAGAAACGTAGTGATGAACTAGACTATATGATGTTTTGGAGTATCCATGGGCCATGTATGATTTTCACAATACTTTATGTAATGAATGAAGTAATTGCATGTAATTTTTCTTTGGTTATAACACATCACTGAAACAGTTCACACCAAAAATGAAAGGCAGCTATACTTATCTTTTTCAGATGTGATCACATTTTGTTGTGTGCCGTGGAGTTGGGACTGACATAAAGCTGTCCCTTTAGGTTTTCAGAGGTAATAAAATTGCTTGGAAGGAGATTGCCCAGTACTAATTTAAAAACTTAGCTATTTCACAGGTAACTTTGTATATTTCAAGAATCTTTTAAAATAGATATTGGAATTAATTTTTCAACATTTAAAAAGACAGAGAAGATTGCCTAATACTAATTTAAAAATACAGCTATTTCACAGGTAACTTTGTATATTTCAAGAATCTTTTTAAATAGATATTAGAATTAAATTTTCAACATTAAGAAGACAGACATTTGGCCAATAGGCAACATCATAATAAAGACAATACTGAAGTTGTAAATGATTTAATCTTGGATAAAACAGTCAAGATCCTTTGGTACTAACAGTCAAAGAGTCAGTAGCTTCATTTCATCTGAAACATCTGCTTTCAAGGACCTCTCCAAATTATTAAGGAGCAATGATGTTAATTTAAAGACTAAAGTGCACTTAAGTCAAGCCATGATCTTTTTTTATTATTTGATATATGAAAGCTGGACAATGAATAAGATGATAGAAAAAGAATTGATGCTTTTGAGTTCTGAATGGAGAACAATACTGAATATCCCAGGCACTTCCAAGAGAACAAACAGACATGTCTTAAAGAAAATGCAGCAAGGATGCTCTTTCAAGACAAAGCTTCACCTCACATATTTTGGGTATGTTGTTGGAAAGGATCACTCCTTGGAAAAGGACATTATTTTTGGAAATAAGAAGGGTCAGAAAAAAGAGGAAGACCCTCAGAGAGGTAGATTGACATAAATGAACTCAAGGATATCGGGGTGGTGAGGATGGCACAGGATAGGGCAGGGTACAGATCTGTTGTTCAAAAGGTTTATATAACTTGTACTTCATTTAGTCAGTAAAATACATTTTCATGACATTAATTGTACTATGCTATTATTTACAATGTCTCACTGAATCCTTGCTGTAAATGTCTTTTTTTTTAAATGTCTTTTAACTTTCCCTATACTTCTATTTGCTAAACTCTGCTTCCTCTCCCTTACCTCTCATCCATGTCAACCCTCCAAAACCAGTTTTTAAGTGTGTATATATGTTCTTGTCTGCCCCCTATTCTATCTGGTATGCATGCCTTATTCTAGATTAAATGTCTGATTTTCATTAATTTCACTGATTTTGATAAAGTGCTAATTATGTATCCATTCTATTCTTGCTTTCTGTGTGCTCCATTTAACAATCATATTTTATAACAGTGGTCTTACACTATATTAGTCTTTTTTAAAAAATATTTTTAAATGTTTATATTGGTTTGCTTACAAAGTTCATATATATTGTGTTTCATAACAGTCTTCATTCACGTTGTGTTTTATACAATCATTTCCATTGTTTTATAAAATTAATCACCATTGGAATGTACCCACCATTATTCTGTCTTTTCAGGTCCCCACCAAATATTTCCCATTTCTGTTATCCCCTCTCTCCAAACACCAAATTGTACAACCTTGTAATTTAGCCCCTAACCATCCTCACCTCTCAGCCCCCATCCCTACCTCTCTTAGGTCCCCATATTTGTTTTGTTTGTTATCCTTCTATTTTTACTATAATGGTCTTATGGAGTATTTGTTCTTATGAAACTGAGTTAGTTCACTCAGTTGCTTTCCAGTCTCTCCTAAGTTATGTAGTATTTTTTAAATTTTTGCTCCAGAGAGCATTTGTCCTTTTGTGATGGAGTTTTTACATTCAGCATAATATAATGTAGATTCACCCATGTTGTAGTGTTTCACCAGTTTTTCAATGTTGTTTTATGCTTCATTGTGTGAATGTAGCATAGTTTCTCCATCCATTAATTTCTTGCTGAGGACTTGAGCTACCATCGTTCTCTGTTATTGTAAAGAAAGCTGTAGTAAACTTGAGTATAAGTTCGCATGGACACAATCAGGTGTCCTGGCATACTCATTCTTTTCAGGGTTACCTACAATTTATTGTGATTCATACAGTCAAATGTCTTTGCATAGTCAATGAAGCACAAATAGACATTGCTCTGGTATTCTCTACTTTTGGCCAAGATCCATCTGATGGATGTCCATTATGAAGTCTATAGTGCCATGGCCTCTTCTAAATCCAGCTTACACATCTGTCAGTTCTTTGCTGATGTACTATTCCAAGTAGTTTTGGGATAATCTTCAGCAGGGTCTTTCTTGCATGTGATATTAGGACTATTGTTTAATTTCCACACTCTCTTGGGCCACCTTTTTTTGGAATGGGAATACATTTGGATCTCTTCCATTCAGTTGGCCAGGTAGTTATTCTCCAGATTTCTTGTCATAGCCTGGTGAGCATGTCCAGGACACCATCTGTTTTTGTCTGTTTGCTGAAATATGTCAATTGGTTTTCCATCATTTCCTGCAGCCGTACTCAGAACAGAGCAGGGAAGCACTGCATGGTTCGGGATCAGGTAAGGTGTGCGTGAGTAATGCATTCTATCTCCATACCTTTTCATTATTTATACAGATCATTTGGGAGGCTGGACTTTATGAGGAGGAATGTGGCATCAGAACTGGAGGAAGACTCACCAACAACCTGCATTATGCAGATGACACAACCTTGCTTGCTGAAACTATGAGGGGTTTGCTGCAGAAGGTCAAGTACAGTAGTCTTCAATATGGATTGAAGCTCAATGTTAAGAAAACAAATATTCTCACCCCTGGGCCAGTTGGCAGCTTGTTGGTAGATGGAGAAGAGATTGAGGTTGTTAACAACTTTAATGTGTGCTTTGTTCCACAATCAACTCTCTTAGCACCAGCAGTCAGGAAATAAGATTAATTGCATTGGGAAAGTCTACTGTCAGGGTCTTGAAAAGTAATGATGTCAGTCTGGAGAACAAGGTACACATGGTCCAGGCCATGGTCTTCTCAATTACTTACTGTGTATTAGAGAGCTGGACAACTAAGGATGATAGTAGAAGGGTCTATGCATTTGAGTGTGGTGCTGGAGTTGAACATACCATGGACTGCCAGGAGAACAAATAGGTCCATCCTGGAGAGGGTGAAACCAAGCTGCTTCCTGGAGGCAAAGATTTAAAAGCCCTATCTCACATACTTTGGGCATGTGGCCTTGAAGAAGGACATTATGCTTGGAAAGGTCGAGAGACAGTGCAGGAGAGGAAAACCTAGGAGGAGGCAGATTGACTCAGTGATTGGAGAAATGGGACTAGGTCTGTCAGAGACAATGAGATTGACAGGGTTCAAAGATAATGTACAAAGGGTTGCTATGAGTCACAGGTGAGAGTCAATAGGACATAACAACAACAAACATGGGTATGCATATTTCTGTTTCTGTTGAGGTTCTGATTTCCCCAGTGAATATTCCCAGGAGTAGAAAAGATGGATCAAATAATACGTCTATTTTCAAATTTTTGGGGAAATTTCATACTTCTTTCTGTAGTGGTGTATCATTTTACATTCTTATCAGCCATGTGTAAGAGTTGCAATGACTCTGCATCGTGCATCTTTGTTGTTTGCTATCCTGTTGAACGTAGCTAATGTTGCTGGGATTTTTCATTGTTTTATTGTTTTGATTTTGGTTTGTATCTTTCTAAGGATGGGCAATCTTCTCCCATGTGACTAATTGCCTCTGAAATCCCACTCGAGGGTCAGCTATGGGTTGGTTCCAACTTTATAATACACAACACAACAATGACAAATAATCTTGAGCATTTCTTCATGGGTGTGTGTGTGTGTGTGTGTGTGTGTGTGTGTGTGTTGGGTTTTTTTGTTGTTTTTTTTTATATTTTGGTTTTGGTTTTTTTAAGTCTGAATATCTGGTTTGGTGAGGTGTCTTCTGCCCATTTAGAAATTGAGTTGTCATTTTCATTGTTTTTCCATTGCCACATTTATTTTTTTATTTCAATTTTTTTATTGTTTTATACTGGTTTACATATAAAGTTCATAAAGTACATATACATTGTTTTTCACACTGCATCTTTCCCCTTTCGCTTTCCCATTTCTCCCTCTACCCATCAAATTGTGTGACCCTATGATTAAGCACTCTTCCCCATGGATCCTTTATACTTTGTACTCTTTATACAATAAGGGTCTCATACATTGTTTATTCTTAGGAGACTGAATTAGTTCATGTAGCATAATGCTCTCCAGTCCCTCCTATGTTAGGGAGTAATTTACTAAATCATTGTACCTGCTAGCTGTGTAGTAAATTTCTTTACATTATGTGAATATACCACACTTTCTCAACCTGTTCCATTGTGGTTGGGCATTTGGGCTATTTCCATGTTCTTGTGATGGTGAATAACGCTACTATGAACATTTGTGTACAAGTCTCTGTCTGTGCCTCAGTTCTCATTTTCTTAGGGTATATTCCAAGCAGTAGAATTGCTGGGTCATATGGGATTTCTATGTTCAGCTTTTTGAGGAAGCGCTAAACTGCCTTCCAGAGTGGTTGCACTATTTTATAATTCCACCAGCAATCAATAAGACTTCTTATCTCACCACATCCTCTCTGACATTTATTACTTGTTGCTGTTCTAAACTTTGCCATTGCTACTGGTATGTTATTGTGGTTTTGATTTGCATATCTCTTATAACCATTGACTTAGAGCATTTTTTTCATGATTCTGTTGGCCATCTGAGTTTCCTCCTCTGTGAAAAGTCTTTTCATGTCATTTGCCCATTTAGTAAGTAGGTTCTCAGCCTTCTTCTGGAGGCCCTGTAGGATTCTGTAAACTTTCATGATGATACTCTTGCCTGAGAAGGTATTGCCAAATGTTTGGTCCCAGTCAATAGGTTTTCTTTTTACCCTGTTGGAAAATATTTTTGATGAGCACAGGAGTTTAATCTTTAGAAGGTCTCATTCATTAATTATATCCACTTCAGACTGTGCATTTCTGGCTGTACTTGGCAGTCTCTTTATACCATAGACTAGGCCTTCTAAGCTTGATCCAAGTTTGTCTCTTTTGAGCTTTATGCTTTTGGTCTTTATTTCAAGGTCTCTGATCCACTTTGAGTTTAGTTGTCACTTTATCTATCTATCTATCTAGTTGCCACACACACACATATATATATAGTTGTCACACACATATAGTTGTCACACATATATGTTGTCACATGTATATATTGTTGTCAGATATATATAGTTGTCATATATGTTTGTTTACTTTATCTATCTAATCTATCATCTATCTATCTAGTTACCACACACACATATATATAGTTGTCACACATACACACATATATAGTTGTCACACACACATATATAGTTGTCACATATATGTTTATCTATCTCATCTATCATCTATCTATCTATCTATCCATCCGTCCATCCATCCATCTATTTTTCCTTGTTGTATATTATCAAATCGGATCTGACTGGCACAGGAAGAGATCGTCCCTCCTTCTCCAGTGTAGCATCTGGTGGATTTAAACCCAATTGTCATTTTCTTTTTGAGATGCTGAGTGTTTCATAAATTTTAGAAATGAATCCTTTGTCAGATATGTCATCTCTGAATATTTTCCCCCATTGTATAGGCTTTTCCCCCCTACTCTGCTGGAGAAGTGCTTTAAGGAAGGATTTGATTTTTAAAATGTCTCATTCATTGATTTTATTCTCACCAAGTTGTGCATTTTCTGCTATATTTGAAAGGCTATTCATGCTGTCTCTCTCCAATCCCAATGCCCCACTCCTCTTCATAGAATCCAGGTTCTTTAATAATTTGCACAATATATAGATTAATAGGTATGGAGAGAGAATACAACCCTGATGCACTCCTTTGAGGCTCAGAGGGAGACTCATCCATAACCTGCATTATGCAGATGATACAACCTTGCTTGCTGAAAGTGAAGAGACCTTGAAACACCTCTTGCAGAAGATTAAGAAATGCAGCCTTTGGTATGGATTGCTAAGTCTGAGAGTGTTTCTTCATTTTCTATATTCTGAAGTAATTTAAGTATAATTGGTGATGTTCTTTAAATGTTTGGTTCAATTGAACTGTGCAGCCATCTAGGCCAGGGGTTTTTCTGGGGGAGGACTTTTCCTGCTTTTGATATATTATCTTGTGATGGATATGTTCAAGTTCTCAATTTCTGTCAGTGTCAATTTACTAGGGTGTGAGTTTCTAAGAATGTATTAATTTTCTTTAGATTTTCAAATTTTTTGGAGAATATCTCTTAATACTATTCTGTTATCTTTCTAATTTTTGGTTGATTCTATTTTGATGGTGCCCATTTAATTTCTTTTTTGGACTACTTAGGTTTTATATTTCTTTTCTTTTGTTAAGGTTTGTCAATTTTGTTGACCATTTTGAATATCCAAATCTTGCTTATGGTGATAGAGACAATAGACTTTTCTACTTTATTTTTTATTTATTTTTGCTCTTACATTTATAATTTCCTTTCTTCTGGCAATTGTGGTATTTGCTTCCTGTTCTCTATTTTTTTAATGTTAAGTAGTTTATTTTAATTTCTTACTCCTTTATGATGTGTTTGTCTATTGATATGAACTTATCTCTGAGTACAGCTTTAGCTGTATCATAGAAGTTTCAGTATGTTTGTGTTTTCATTCTCATTTCTTTAAAGAAATTCTTTAATATTTTTTTATTTTTTTCTATTACCATGTAGTGACCAAAGAAGGTATTATTTAACTTCCAAGTGGATATTTTCTTTTACTAAATCCTGTTTTTAACTCATAATTTTATATCATTGTGATCTGAGAATAAACTTGTTAAACGATATTTAATTTTTTTTTAAATTTTTCAAGATTTGCTTTGTGATCTAATATATGATCTGTTCTGGAGAATATCCTTTATATGCTGGAGAAGAATGTATTTTGAGCTTTTGTTGAGTACACTGTATATGTCTGTGAGATTGAGTTAGTGATACAGATTCTTTCTGAATCTTTGTTGAATTTCTTTCTAGTCATTTTATCTTTTACTGCTAGTGGTGTGTTGAGGTCTGCTATAATTATTCTGGTCTTGTCTCTTTTTTCAAATCAGTTAGTGTATATTTTCTGTCTTTAGCAGCTCTATTATTTAGTGTGTTGTGGTTGTGTGTCATTGAGTCAGAAAAGACCCATAGCTGGTCCTCCAGCAGGTTTTCAGAGGCAGCTAATTGAATGGGAGGAGATTCCTTATGTTTCTTTAACAGAGCAACTGGTGGATTCAAACTTCAAGCCTTAGGATTGCATTGCAGCTTCTTACCACCAGGCCACCAGAGCTCCCTATTCAGCGAGTATTAATGAAAGATATTAATGAAAGTGTGTTTTCTTGTTTTGTCAACCCTTTAAGCATTATATAATGTCCTTCCCTATCTCTTATGCAGATTTTTGTACCCTAAAGTCTATTTCATCAATTAGTATTTCCACTGCTGCTTCTCTCTCTCCCTCCCCTCCTCCCTCCCCCTCTTCTCTCTTTTGGCTGCCATTTACTTCATGTATATTTCCCCACCTTTTTATTTTTCCATCTTT
>NW_006400029.1:772004-796177 GCF_000299155.1 Elephantulus edwardii | reverse complement strand
CCCCAAAAATATATTACTTTTAAACTGTTCTCTCCCTCATCGGCTTCAATGCAGTAAACTTATATAGATAGTATACTGATGAGCAGATCCATTCTGCTACTCTTTTTCTCTTAATTGATAACTAAAGACATTCACATTCAGTGCCGTTATCAACAGGCAATGTTTTATTGTTGTCATTTTGCTGGGTTCTTTTTTACATTATAGCTGGTTACTTTGCATGATATTTTTACCTGGGCTGTATTTGTATGAAGGATCTTGTTTAGTATTTTTTAAAATATTTTTATTCTTTTTCATATAATACCTTTACTGTATGTTTCATTCAAACAAATTTTTAATTTCTTTTTTCATTTTATTTTTTGCTAGTTTATTTACAGAATTCTAATACAAATTCAAGCAAATTTTTTTAATATCTCCCACCCTCAAATTGTACAATCCAATGATTAATCCTCCCTTCCTCTTGTACATCCACATCCCTTTGCTTCTAGCCTCTCCCACCCCTCCTGGATCCTTACACTCATTGTACAATAATGGTCTTATACAATATTTATCCTTGTGGGACTGAGTTCACTCAGCTTAATGGTCTCCAGTCCCTCCCAAGTTAGGTAATAATTTACAAAGTTATTGCTCCTGCATGCTGCATAGTATTACATTGTGTGACTATACCATAATTTCTCAATGCATTCATCTGTGGTTAGACATTTAGACTGTTTCCATATTCTTGTGATGTTGAATAATGCTGATATGAACATTGGTGTACAAATCTCAGTTTTTGGCTTAATTCTCGTATTCTGAGGGTATATTCTAGGTAATGGAATAGCTGGGTAAAATGCAATTTCTATGTTCAGCTTTTTGAGGAAGTGCCAGACTGCCTTCCAGAATGGTTGTACCACATCCTCTCCAACATTTATTACTTGATTCCCTGTTAAACTTAGCCACTGTTACTGCAGTGAGATGGTACCTCATTGTGGTTTTTCTTTGCATCTCTTGTGTTGCCAGTGATTTGGAGCATTTCTTCATGTGTCTGTTTGCCATTCGAATATCTTCCTCTGTGAAAATGCTTGTCTTGTCTTTTGCCCATTTTGTAATTAGGTTATCAGTCTGTTTCTTGTGGAGGCCCAGGAGTACTACGCAAACTTTTGTTATAAGACTCTTATCTGAGATGGTATTATCAAATGTTTGTTCCAAGTCTGTAGGTTTTCGTTTCACCTTGTTGGGAAAAGTTTTATATGTGCACAGTGATTTAATCTTTAGAAGGTCACATGCATCAATTTTATCCTCTTTAGATTGTATATTTCTGGTTGTATTTGGCAGTCTCTTTATACCTTGGACTAGCACTTCTAAGTTTGTCTCTTATGAATGTTATGGTTTTAGGCTTTCCTCCCAGGTCTCTGATCCCACCTTGAATTGATTTTTGTTTATGGTGTGAGATGTGGATACTGTTTCAGCTTTCTACAGGCCAAAGTCCAGTTTTGTCAGCACCATTTGTTGAAGAAGTTTTCATTTCCCCATTTGATAGCTATGATTTCCTTGTTGAATATCAGTTGACCATAGCATTCATCTTATTTTCATGAATTCCATTAGTTTCTGCTTGTCTGCCATTCAGTGAATCCCTGTATTACAGAGTCTTTGCATTTTTCTGATATTTCTAGTGTGACCACAGATGAGCCCTCAAAGCTATTTGACTGGTGTTGGGTATAGCCATCTCTAGGATAAGACCAGGAGGGAGGGTCTTTGAAGTCTTCTAGGCTGCTGCCAGTAGTAGTGTATGCTAGTAGTGGATGTGATCTGGGGTTTTCCCAAGGGTTCCTCAGACAAGCCATTCATCCAGCATCATTTGGTGACTCACATTCACAGCATCACAGATTGGAGGCATGCCTTGGGGGCACAGGCAGGTGTGGTTATCCCAGCTAATGTCAGTGAGCAAAGCTTTTGCATAAGGGAGCTTTTCTATCAGAATGATGATGTTGTTTGCCATTGAGTTGGAGCTTACCCATGTTTGATGCTCCAGCAAGTTTTCAGAGGCAGTAAATCACTAAAAAGGAGATTTCTCATCTTTCTTTCAATGAACAGTTGGTGGATTTGAACTGTGTACTTTTGCTTTGGCAGCACCCTTTCTCACTACTCTCTATCAGAATGTTGTTGTTGTGCACCATTAAGTTGGAACCAATCACAAATGATATTCTGGTGGGTTTTCTGAGGCAGTTAATCACCCAAGAAGAGACTTCCCATCCTTCTCCCACAGAGAACCTGGTGGATTCAAACCATGTGTCTTTGAGATTGTCAGGCAGTTTCTTACCATCAAAGATCCCTTCTATCAGAATGCTGTTATGTGCCCTCGAGTCAACTATGACTCACAGCGACCTTATGCTCTATCCTGACCGAGCCAATCTCACTGTCTTTGACACAGACACACTTACCCTCATCACCCCAATATTATGTTAATCCATCTCATTTAAGTTCTTCCTCTCTTGTGTTGTCCCTCAACATTTTCAAGAATGATATCCTTCTCCAAAGATTGGTCCCCCCTGGCAGCATGCCCAAAGTATGTGAGGCAATTTCAAAGTTCAAAGTCCTTCTTCCAACAAGCAGCCTAGTTTCACCCTCTTGAGGACAGATCTGTTAGTTCTCTTGTCAGTTCATGGTATGTTTAATACTCCTATCCACAACTCAAAGGCATCAATTCTTCTTGGGTCATCCTTGGTCATTGTTCAGCTCTCTGATGCGTAGCAAGTAATTACAATGACAGTGGCTTGGATCAGGTACACTTTAGTCTCTAGACTGTCATCCTTGCTCTTTAGCACTCTGCAGCAGTGCCCGACAGCTGATTTACCTAATGCAATTCATCTTTTTATTTCCTCACTGCTCACTGCTCATGCCAAGAGTGTTGATTGTGGAACCAAGCAAGATGAAATTGTTAACAATATCAATCTCCTCTTCATATATCATGATGTTACCAGTGGTTACAATATTTTTTTTCTTGATGTTTAGTTTCTATCTATTGTAAACTATAGTCCTTGATCATCTGCAGCAGATGTTTCAGGCCCTCCTTAGTTTCAGCAAGTAAGGTTGCATCATCTGCATAACGCAGCTGTTGATGAATCTTCCACCAATCCTGATGCCACGTTCCTCCTCATAAAGCTCAGTTTTCCGAATGATCTGTTCTGCATATAGATTGAAAAGTCATAGAGACAGGACGCATCCCTGATGCACTCTTTTCTTGATTTTGAACCATACACTGTTTCCTTGCTCTGTTCTGATGACTGCCTCCTGGTCCAAGTATAGGTTTTGCATGAGTACAATCAGGTATTCTGGGATTCCTATTTTTCTAAGAGTCGGCCATAATTTGTTATGATCTACACAGTCTAATGTCTTTGCATAGTTAGTGAAACACAGATATACATTCCTCTGGTACTCTCTGTATTGGTCAATATCCATCTGACATTGGCAATGACGTCCTTAGTGCCACAGCCTCTTCTAAATTCCACTTGTATTCCTGATAGTTCTCTGTTGATGTACTGTTCCAGTCGCTTTTAGATAGTCTTCAGCAGGATTTTGTTTGTGTCTGATATTAGTGATAATCATTTGTTAATCTTCACACTCTGTTGCATCATCTTTTTAAATTTTGGAATGGGAATAAATATGGATCTCTTCCAGTCAGTTGGTTGTCAAAAGTCATACACAATTCCTCATTCCCTGCCCATATATGGACTTCCTCAGTTCCAAATTAAAAATGATCTTTTGGACATATCATTCCCTTTTACTGCTAAGGTTTCTTCTTCTTCTGCTTGCTGTAAGGGTAATGCTGTCAAGGGGTTCAAGAATGTCCTACCCATTCAGTTGATAGTTTGCTTAGTTAGTCATCTATAATATGGAGATAAGATGAGGCTTGTCTTCTCTGTGGTGGTTGTCCAGTGCTGGTAAGTCCAGTCACTTTCTTTTAAATTTTTTTTCCACTTCTCTGTTTGCAGATTCTGAGCCCAGTCTGGGCACAGTTTGTGGAGCACCTGTGGGTTTTTGCTTATTAAGTCTTTACTCCTGTATTCACTCTCCTTTGTGTCTGATTTTGCTCTCAATAATTTCCTGCAAATTTCAGGGTGCTTGAATTCTTGTTCCTGAGTAGGATTTCCTGTCCTTTAATGTTTCAATGAGAGAGAGAGAGACTGACTTTTGTCACTCTGACTAGTTCACCATCTTATTGGAAGCCCAGCCAGTTCAGAACATTTTGAAAAATGTGCAATTAAGAATATGTGTTTTGGAACTAAAGAGTCAACCTTGCTTGCTTACTTAAAGTAAAGAAGACTTACTTTGTTGTAAAAGATCAAAGGCTACAGCCTTCAATATGGATTATATTTAAACATGAAGAAAATAAAAATAGTCACCACTGGGCCAATAGGCAATATCATAATTTATGGAGAATAGATTAACATTATCAACATTTTAATCTTTTTTGCATCCATAATCAACATCCTTGGTACGGGGAGTCAAGAAATCAAGACATAATTTTGTTAAGGAGCTCTCCTAAATGCTAAATGGCAATGAAGTCAGTTTAGGCTAAGATATAGCTGACCCAAGCCATGGTTGTTTCAGTTACTTGGTATGCATCTGAAAGTTGCATAATGAATCCAATGACAGAAGAAGAAATGATGGCTTTGAGTTGTGATGTTGAGAACAGTATTGAATATCCTATGGACTGCCAAAAAAATAAACAAATACGTTTTGGAGAAAGTACAACCAGGGTGTCCTTGAGGCAAGGATAATGAAGTTTTGTTTCATACACTTTGGCCATTTTGTTAAGAGGGCCCCTTTCTTGGAAAAGGCTATCAATCTTGAAAATGTGGAGGTTCAGCAAAATAAAGAAAGACCATCCACAAGATGCCTTGACACAATGAATGTAATAATGATGTCAAGTATATCAGAGATGATGATCAGAGACTCTAGATAGGGCAGAATTCAAATATCTTGTTCATAAAGTCAATTTGAGTTGCAGTTGACTTGATGGCACAAAACAACAAGAATAAGGAGACTTTTTGGACTTTATACAATATATGTGGCCCTGGAGGACATTATGCTGAGTGAAATATCTCAGTCACAAAAGGACAAATACTGCATAGGACCACTGTTATAAAGCAGGACTGGTATAGGGAATTGGGAGTAGAACAGGATTAGAGTTGATAGATAATGAACATTGCATTGGAACAGATGAAGGAAAGAACTGTTTAAAAGGAATATATGATTAAACATTATATGTATCACAACAGCCCAGAATAAGAGGTTCAGTGCAAAGAGGACTGGGTAGGAGGTAGGTAAGTAATTGTGCAATAATGAATGAATATTTAAAAAAATAGATTGAACTGGACGAGAGGGAAGGGAGGGAGAGTGTGTAAAATGCACAACAATGAATAAATAAATATCCAACTTTTCTGTAAACTTTGGTTAAAGTCACAATTAAAATGAAAAATTTTATTAAAAAAAGAAAGGATAATGGTAAAATCCTGAGAGGTCAGGACACGTCTAGTGTCTCGGGAGACTTAGTGTCAGCTGCACTAGGGCCTCTGGCTTCTTGGGGAGAGGCAGGTATGGAAGGCTCTGGGAGCTTGTGGCTTTCTCTGTGCCCCAAGTAGGTGGATAGGCAGAGTGGACTTGCAAGAAGAACTGGGGGGGAGGGGGTCTCTGGGCCAGATTTGAACAGCATTTGGGTATGCCGGATAATGGTAAATCCTAAAGGGCCCGAGGGCCTGTTTTTCATTGTTTTTGTTCAAACAGTCTTCTAGGTCTTATAGCCCTGATAACTTGTGGTCGCTGTGATGTGTCAAATGGGATAATGGTTACCCATGGTGGACAGTGTTTGGAGGCGCTCCCTGGTTGAAACAAGCTTGGAAGCAGGAGTGGCATCCACTTCCATAAATAGCTTGTCTCCAGAAACCCTATGAACTTGGAGAAAGGATGAAAGTCGCGCATGCAAGTGTTGAGAACTTTCATTCATAGAGTCCTTATGCATTGCCTGTGACTTGATGGCACTCAACAACAACAACAATACTTAGGACTAAATACCATGAGGGAAATTTCCTCTACCCTATCTCTTTTTCTTAGTGAGTTCACTAAATACTGTTGCTATCTTTTCTTCACCTAAACGCAACATTATATATACTCTTTGGATATACTTAGTACAATCCAGGGAAGTCAGCACATCTTGATTTTACCTGTTAGAGATAAATACATTCAGGGATGACACAAGTGGTGATGAATTTAAAAGATTAGATAACAACTTCACTTTGATGTATCAAAAATGTTAATCTAATTTTTAGAATTTGTGCTTATAGGAACAAAGCAATATTGCCCAAATTAAAAAAGGTTAGAGCTTAAGTTATAATATTCACAGAATGCATATTAAATTATTGAAGAACTAAAATTTTAAATGTTATTTTATTATTAAAAAGAGATCACTAGTTTATCCACTAAAATATGTATATATTTGTACATATTTAGTTATAGAGACTATGCTAATTATGTGGGAGCAACATATCAAGGAGTAGCATGCAATCCAAAGTTGGCTGCAGGAATTGCTCTGGTAAGCATATTTCACCTCAGATCTTCAGTAATTATATTATGTTTTATTAACTTTTTTAAAGTTAATATCTATGTTAACTATAGTGAAAAAATGTGGTGTACCTCTTAGAAGTTTTTAACCTAACCCTTACAGTTTTAAAATTTAAAATGTATTTAAAAAAAGAAAAAAAAATTTAAAATGTATTTAACAAATAGTTGCCATTATAACCTTTTTTCACATGAACAATTTAATGCCAGTAATGATAATTTGGAGCCAGTTTGG
This sequence comes from Elephantulus edwardii, assembly GCF_000299155.1. Classification (NCBI taxonomy): domain Eukaryota; kingdom Metazoa; phylum Chordata; class Mammalia; order Macroscelidea; family Macroscelididae; genus Elephantulus; species Elephantulus edwardii. The sequence continues at coordinate 789,348 of NW_006400029.1, read as the reverse complement.
AAGCAGGAGTGGCATCCACTTCCTAAAGAACATGCCTCCAGAAACTCTATGAACTTTGATAAATGTCAGTAGTTGTAGAGGGGCTTCAGGTCTTTTGTTCGTAGAGTCTCTATAAGTTGTGCTCAACTTGAAGGCAATCAACAATAAAACAATGATAAAGGTTGTCTAGTGGTAAGGAGTTGCACTCTCAACCCAACAACACACAGTTTGAATCTACTACCTGCCCCACAAGAGAAAGTTGGACAATCTCCTGTGTAATTTACTGCCTCTGAAAACCCTTTGAATCAGTTCTGATGGACAGCACATGACAACAGCAATAATAATGAACTGTGACACTAGTGAAGAGTATATTGACTAAACCACAAACTTCCCAAAGAACAAATTTGTCTTAGAGGAAGTGAAACCAGGGTGCTTTTTAGAGGTAGGATGGTGAAACTTCATCTCATGTGTTCTGGACATGTCAACGGGTACTAGTTCTTAAAAAAGGACACAGTGCTTCAAAAAGTAGAGGATCCGAGAAAGAGGAAGTCCCTAAGGAGAATGACTAACACAGTGACATCAACAATGGGGTTGGGCATGATCATGATGATGGGACAGAATAGGGCAAGACTTCTATCTATAGTTCATGTGCAACATAACAAAAAACTTCCTAATTCGTCACTATCCTCATAGTTGTTGCTATGCTTGATCCTCATTATAGCAGCTAATGTGCTGGCCCAAGTCCTTGAAGGTCTTCCTGTTCTTCACTGACCTTCTACTTTACTAAAGCTGGTTTCTGTCTCTTGGAACTGGCCCCTCCTGATAGCATTCCCAAAATGTGTGAAGTCTCAACATTCTGACTGCTAAGGACTATTTGAGCCCTGGTGGTCTAGTGTCAAGAAGCTGTGCTGCAATCCTAAAGCCACGTGGTTTGAGGCCACCAGTTGCTCTGCAGGAGAAGGAAGGGCAATCTTATTCTGTGTGATAAACTGCTTCTGAAAACCAGCGGGAGGAACAGCTATGGGTTGGTTCCCACTCTATGGTATACAAGAACAATAACAAGGACTATTTGGACTGTTCTTCCTCCAAGAGATTTATTCTTTTGGCAGTTTAATATATATGGTAGTCTCTGCCAACATCACATTTTAAAGACATCAAACTTCCCTAGGACTGACTTTACTCATTTTCCAACTTTCATGTGCATGTGTAGTGATTTTGTCAGGCACACCAGAGTTCTTGGTGGCACCGCATATATTAACACTTAAGATAAAGTCCTTTACAGTTAGATTTGCTCGATGCAATATGTTGTGTTGTTTCTTGACTGTTACTTCCATGAGTATTGACTGTTGCATCAAAGTAAAATGAAATTGTTCAATCTCTTCTCCATTTATCTTAATAGGTTGTTGGTCTAGAAGGAAGACTTTTTATGTTTATGTAGAACTGTAATCTGTACTGAAAATTATAGAGGTTTCTTCCTTTGTCAGTAAGTCCTATGAATTTTCAATAAGCACGGTTGTATCATTTGCACATTACAGTTTAATGATTCTTCTTCCAATTCTGATGTTATGTTTTCTTCATATTGCCCATACTCTGAGATTATTTCCTCATCTCTCTGAATGAGTAAATATGGTGAAAGATACAGCCCTGACACACACTTTTCCTGATTTTAAACTATGGAGTGTACCCCCTTGTTCTCTTTCTTTAACTTATTTTTTGGTCTCCATGCTGATTGTACTCTATTGTACATCAGAACACACATAGACTAACAGTAAGGGCAACTGAGGTAGAGCTTTCAAGTATGGAAATTCAAAGGAAGAGGAATAGTTGTAAGCAGACACTAGTGATTGAAACATGGAATATGAGAACCATGAAAAACAGAAAAATCATGAGAACCAGAAAACTAGGCCAAGAGCTAATTATGGAACAGACTACCAACTACTCATATGCAAGTTCAAGCTGAAGCTTGGGGAAAATTAAACGAATCCACGGGAAACAAAATATGACTTTGAGTTTATCCCACCTGAATTTTAGAACCATCTCAGGAACAGGTTTGAGGCCTTGAACACTAATGAGCGAAGACCAGATGACTTGTGGGCAGATATCAAGGGTATCATCCAGGAAGAGTGCAAACATTCATTACAAAGGTAGAGGAGGAAGAAAAGGCCAAAATGGATGTCAGAAGAAACTCGGAACATTGCACTGGAGTGCAGAAAAGCCAAAGCTTCTCTGAACAAAGAAGAAACAAGTCAAGATACAAAAGAGCTGAACAGAAGATTTCAAAAGGCAGCACGGGATGACAAAGTAAAATATTACAATGAAATGTGTAAGGAATTGGAGTCAGAAAATCAAAAGGGCCGAACTCGCTCAGCATTTCTTAAGCTCAAGGAACTGAAGAACAAATTCAAACCTTGAGTAGCTATAATCAAAGATGCTTTAGGCAGAATAATAAATGATCCAGGAAGTGTTAAAAGAAGATGTAAAGAATATACTGAATCACTGTAATAAAAGGAATTGGCAGACACAGAAGAATTTCATGGAACAACATATGAGCAAGAGCCTATGGTGATGAAGGAAAAAGTTCAGTCTGCTTTGAAGGAAATAACAAAAAATAAGGCCTCAAGAGTAGATGGTATACCAATCGACATATTTCAGCTAACAGATGCTGACCTGGACATGCTCACCAAGTTGTGCCAAGAAATCTGGAGAACAACTACTTGGCCAACTGACTGGAAGAGATCTATATTTGTTCCCATCCCAAAGAAAGGTGACCCAACAGAGTGTGGAAACTATAGAAAAAATATCATTGATTTCACATGCAAGCAAGATTCTACTGAAGATTATCCAAAACAACTGGAACAGCACATCAGCGAGAATTGCCAGAAGTTCAGGCTGGGTTTAGAAGGGGTTGTGGTACTAGGGGTATTGTAGCTGATGTTAGATGGATCTTGACTGAAAGTAAGGAATACCAGAGGAATGTCTATCTGTGTTTCATTGATCATGCAAAGGCATTTGACTGTGTGGATCATAACAAACTGTGGCTGACTCTGAGAAGAATGGGAATCCCAGAACACTTGATTGTGCTAATGTGAAACCCATACTTGGACCAAGAGGCAGTCATCAGAACAGAGCAAGGAAACACCACGTAGTTCAAAATTAGAAAGGGCGTACACTAGGGATGTGTCCTGTCTCCATACGTTTTCAGCCTGTATGCAGAACAGATTATCTGGGAGGCTGGGCTCTATGAGAAGAAATGCAGCATCAAGATTGGTGGAAGATCTATCATCAATCTGCATTATCCAGATGATACACCCTGATTGCTGAAACTGAGGAGGACCTGAAGTGCTTGCTGCAGAAGGTCAAGGACTACAGCCTTCAATATGGATTGAGGATCAATATTAAGAAGACAAAGATTCTCACCACTGGATAAATTGGCCACATCAGGATGGATGGATGACGAGATTGAGATTGTTCACAGTTTTAGTTTGCTTGGCTCCACAGTCAACATTCATGGCACCAGCAGCCAGGAAATTAAAAGATGTATTCCTGTGGCAAAGTCTGCTGTTAGGGATCTCTTAAATGACTGAAGAGCAATGGTGTGTCTCTGGAGACTAAGGTGCATCTGTCACAGGCCATGGTCTTTGTAATCACTTATTATGTGTCAGAGAGTTGGACAATGACTAGGGAGGATAGAAGGAAAATGATGCCTTTGAGCTGTGGTGCTGGAACAGAGTATTGAGGGTACCATGGATTCCTAAGAAAACAAACAGATTCATCCTGGAGAGGGTCAAAACAGGCGGCTCCTTGAAGGCAAGGATCCTGAGGCTTCGTCTGACATACTTTGGACATGTTGTAAGGCAGGACCAGTCCTTGGAGAGGGACATAATGCTTAGGAGGTTGGAGGGATAGCACAGGAGGAGAAGGGCCTCTACGAAGTGGATTAATTCGGTGACTGGGGTAATCGGGATGGGTGTACTGGAGACAGTGCGATTGGTACAGGACAGAGCAGAGTTTAGGGCTATTTGTACATAGGGTCGCTATGGGTCGCAGGCGACTTGATGGAACATAACAACAATAACAACACCTACTGATTATGCATGACTAGAATTTTCATTCTTCACAATGTTATTCATAAATTGTTATGTTCTGCAAAGCAAATGTCTTTGTACGTTTAATAAACTATAAATAAATATCTTCTTAGTATTTCTTACATTCAGATAAGACCTATCAGATGTAAACAATTATATCCCGCATTGCATAATTTCTTTGACTCCACCTTGTCTGGCAGTTCTCTGTTGATGTACTGTTTAAGTCATTATTGAATCATCTTCAGCAAGATTTTGCTTTTGATAGATTTTGTGTGATATTGTTGATGTTGCTCTATGATAATTTCCATGTTTTCTTTGATCACTTTTCTTTGGCATAACCACACATACAGATCTCTTCATTGCTTGGCCATATTGGTACCATCCCTGGACCTTATTATTTTTTGTTTTAATCTAATTCTTTAGGGAGCTATGGTGGTGTAGTCTGTAGTGAGTTATACTGCTAACCCGAAGGCTGAGAATCTCTGACAGATTGAATCCATCATTAGCTCTGCATCAGAAACCTGATGGAGGGTGACAATAAATCCTAACTGACTTAATGACAATGACTTTGAATTTTTAGTTTCAATGCAATTTGGACTTCTACCTTCAGTATTATTGATTCTTGATTACATCCTAACTCCTGAATTGGCAGATCATCAATTAATTCAATATTGACCACATACTTTCTCACTAATTAAACTTAGTATTGAATTTGTGTTTTAGTTTTTCGCTTTGAGGAATGCCAAGCATATTTTTCCCTTTTGTTTTCATAACAGTAGGTTTTTGCAAACTTCATTATAATTTCATGCTTATCTTCTTGAGCAGCCCTTTGTAATCTTCTGTTCAATTCTCTGTTCAATGAACAACTTTGTTGTTCATTCTATTAATTTCAGATCCTCTATGTTTCGGAGTAAGTCTCTTCTGAAATCCATTTTGAGATCCACCCCCCCCCCCCGTAAATTTTAAATTACTTTTGTAGCTTTTTCCCCCTACTTCTTGTTGTTGTTGTATGCCATTGAGTCGGAACCAACTCATAGCTGATCCACCAATGGGTTTTCAGAGGCAGTAAATTGCATGGGCGGAGGCTGCCCATGCTTCTTTCATGCAAGATTCAAACCACTAACCTTTGGGACTTCAATGCAAATTCTAAACACTGTCTTCAGAGCTCCCTTAAATATCCTCTGACAATTCATCTGATCTTTGGTCAATAGTGTTTAATGAAACATATTTTTGAAATTGTCTCCAAATACAGGTAGGGTATCCTCATGGTAATTCTTTGGTTGTCACAGACTTGAGCTTTAACATGAAGTTAATGTGCAGAATTAAAGCTTTTTCCACAGCTTACCTCTAAATTCACTATGATGTTATTGAGCCTCTTCATCATGTCATTCCACAATTGAAGTTCATTTCTTTCTGGTGTGTGCATCTTGTGAGGTCCATGTGTATGTTGTTGTTGTTATTGTTATGTACCATAACGACCCTGCTAACAGCAAATCCAAACTTAGCACTTTCCTGAGCCATCCACAGTGTCTCAGCCATGCTTGAGGCTGTTGTTACAATCATTGTGTCAGTCCAACTTACTGAGGCTCTTCTCTTTCACTGACCCACTACATTTTCCAGCAATATTTTACTGAAGATTATCCAAAAACGACTGGGACAGCACATTAACAGAGAACTACCAGAAGTCCAGGCTGGATTTCGAAGGGGTCATGGTACTAGGGATATTGTAGCTGATGTTAGATGGATCTTAGCTGAAAGTAGGGAATACCAGATAAATGTCTATCTGTGTTTCATTGACTATGCAAAGGCATTTGACTGTGTGGATCATAACAAACTCTGGCTGACTCTGAGAAGAATGGGAATCCCAGAACACTTGATTGTTCTAATGCGAAACCCTTACTTGGACCAGGAGGCAGTCGTCAGAACAGAGCAAGGGAACACCGCATGGTTCAAAATTGAGAAGGGTGTATGCCAGGGATGCATTCTATCTCCATACCTTTTCAACCTATATGCAGAACAGATTATCCGGGAGGCTGGGCTCTATGAGGAGAAATGTGGAGTCAAGATTGGTGGATGATTTATCAACAATCTGTGTTATGCAGATGACACAACCGTGCTTGCTGAAACTGAAGAGGACCTGAAGCACCTGCTGTAGAGGGTCAAGGACTGCAGCCTCCAATATGGATTGAGGCTCAAGGTCAAGAAGACAAAGATTCTCACCACTGGACCAATTGGCAGCATCAGGATGGATGGTGAAGAGATTGAGATTGTTCACAGCATTAGTTTGCTTGGCTCTGTAGTCAACAGTCTTGGCACCAGCAGTCAGGAAATTAAAAGGCCCATTGCCATGGGAAAGTCTGCTGTTAGAGACCTCTCTAAAGTACTGAAGAGCAGTGGTGTCTCTCTGGAGACTAAGGTGCGTCTGATACAGGCCATGGTCTTCGCAATCACTTGTTATGCTTCAGAGAGTTGGACATGACCAAGGAGGATAGAAGGAGAATTTATGCCTTTGAGCTGTGGTGCTGGAGAAGAGTATTGAGAATACCATGGACTGCTAGGAAAACAAACATATTTGTCCTGGAAAGGGTTAAACCGGGTGGCTCCTTGGAGGCAAGGATTCTGAGGCTCTGTCTAACATACTTTGGACATGTTGTGAGGAGAGACCAGTCCTTGGAGAAGAACATCATGCTTGGGAGGTTGGAGGGGCAGCACAGGAGGGGAAGGTCCTCTATGAAGTGGATTGATTCAGTGATTGGGATAATCAGGATGGGAGTGTCATAGACAGTGTGATTGGCACAGGACAGTGCAGAGTTTAGGGCTGTTGTATATAGGGTCGCTATGAGTCGCAAGCGATTCGACGGCACATAACAGCAACAACACTGTCGTTTTATCTTTTCTTTCTTTTTTTTTTTTTTTAGCATCAGGCCCCTCCTCACAACATGCCCAAGTATATGGTTCACACTTTCACCATCCTTGCCTCAAAAGATCACCCTGGTTACACTTCCTCAAAGATAGATTTTTAAAAATTATTTTGTTTTCCATCATATTTTCAATACTGTTTCCCAAAACAACAATTTAAAGACATCAGTTCTTCTTTAATCTTCCTTATTCATTGTTCAACTTTAAAAGTCATATGAAGTAGCTGAAATATTTCACTACTTATGTTCTTTTTATTTGCTTATTTGTTATTAAATAATTTGCATGAGTAAGTTTTTGGTTGTAAAAACCTTCTTTCACAGGATCTCTAGGCTCATTTCTAGCATCAAGGCCTTAATTTACAACTGCCAATTATTCATATTTGTTTCTAATTTTTGTATGCTTTTGCATTCCAAATACCAGTTATTATTGATGAATCTTGATTTTGTGTTTGATCCATTTCAGACAACAGGAGCTGGTTGAAATGCCCAATATTTTTTTTATCTGTAGCCATAATGATATATTGCCTTAGGTGTCAGGCTGCTAATTAACTTAATTAATTAGATTAAAGTATCAAATTCATGAGTCATTCTTGAGAAAGGAATAAGCAGACTCCTCCCTTAAAAAGCTAATGGAGAGCCTGATGGAGGCCAGAACTAACTTAATGGCAATCAGTTTGTTTCCTGAGTTTTTAGCTTAAACGTGTGAAGTTGAAACTTGAATACTAGTTACATTGACAGGTATTTCCAGTGTCCATATGCATATTATCCTATTACTGACAGGGCCCTATGTCAACATAGATCCTGAAATGCTCTTTTTAAATGATTTGATGTTATTCCACTTAAATTTGTAGTTCCTGATGTAGTGGCATGTGTTTGTTAGAATCAAAATGACAGTTACTAGTCTATTTCAACTCACTTATGTCTAAGATATTAATTCTTATGCATTCCATTTCATTTTACAATGTCTAATTTTCCTAGATTCATGCTTTGTACATTTTGACGTTCCAGTTATTAGTGACTATTTTTTTTTTTGCCAGTTGTTCTGTGTCAAATAACATCAGAAAATGGAGGTCCTTCATTAGTTGAAAGCTTTACTTCATCCAGGTCAATAACAGACTCTACTTAGATGAGACATTGCTTTATTAATCATATTTTGAGTGCCTTCTAAACTGAAAGTCTCCTCTCTTCACATTCATTATTTTTTCTCCACTTATTACTACTTCATTGGTGACCCATTTTATAGCTAGTCGCACTCCTATCTAAAAGTCTTCCATTACTAGGAGTTAACTGTATTGTGACTTGACATGACCATGATTTATCAAGTATATCCCATTCTCTGTCTGGGTACATAGTAGAATTCCACTGTATCATCCTTTGGTATTTAAATGTAGCCATGTGTCAGTTACTTTGTCCACGATTACATTCATTCATTCATTTATTTTACAATAAAATCTTTGAGAACTATAAAAAAAAAATCCACTCTTGCTCCCTAGGAAGAAGATGAGCATTCTCCTCCTGAGCAATTTATAGTCTCAAAAATCCAATAGAGGATTTTATTAGTTCAAACTTACACAGCAGTAGTGAAAGAATGAGAACATGATTTCATTATTTCTTCTGCTTGCTTTAGCTTCTCCATGTTTAAGAACAAGTTTCAGTGTCTTTTCTGAATTCTAACAAAGATTTTGCTTCTTTCTTGTCTTTTTCAATGATCTTTTGATTTCTTGAGGCAGAATAATTATTGTCTGCTGTCAAGTTGGAACAGACACATAGCTGACCCTCCAATGGGTTTTCAGAGGCAGTAAATCACACAGGAGGAGATTGCCCATCTTTCTTCTGCAGATCAGCTGGTGTATTTGAACCATAGGCCTTTGCAGTGCAGTATAGTTTCTTACCACTAGGCTACCAGATTTACCTCATTAAGAAATCATTCAGTGGCCAATTATTTTAAAAAATGAATGGCTAATTGTCCTTCCTAGATTGTTTGCAAGCTCTGGTAGAACCAGTTCACCAGATGTGGTGGCACTGCTGATATTTTAAACACCATGGTATAATTTCTAGTATCAAATAACACAAAAGCCACCACAGTATGAACAACTGAATGATGAGTATTTTTTAAATAATAGTGTCACAAATCTCTGATTCATCTTTCTTTTTTTCCTGTTTAGTATCCAAAGGCAATGACTTTGGAAGCACTTTCTATGATTTTGACACAATTACTTGCGGTTAATCTAGGATTAACATATGATGATATCCACAAGTGTTACTGTCCAGGAAATGCTTGTGTAATGAATCCTACAGCAATGTAAGTTGTTATTGTTATCAAATGTGTATCTTTTAAAGAGATATTTGTAGTATTTTTAATATAGTCTTTCAATAATATAATTTTAAAAAAATATTTTTACTGAATACATTTCTGCTTACTTAAATTTATTAAAAAAGAATGAGTATATGATGTTGTAGAAATAGTGTTTAATACATCTTTACTTAATTTTATATAAAACAAGTGTATGCTGCTGCTGGTTTTGAGAGTTTCAAAATCGAGACTGAGGGCTTAATCTTAAAATTTTCCATAATGAGAACCTATCATTCCCAGATGTATTAATTGGTCTTATAAATGATTAAGAAAATGTCATATCTGGAGTACAAAATTATTTTTAAAGTGACAGTAAACATTTATAAACATCTTATGATAAAGACAAAATATGAAATAAAATATAAGGGAAATGTGAAGAAGGAACTTGGTATGTATGTTTAAAATTTTTCATTTTATACTGGTTTATTAACAAAGATTGAATACATTGAATACCAAATCTGTCACATTTCCTGCATCCCCTCCCATCTTTATCTCTCTATTCTCAGCCTCTCCCCACCTTTGGATCCTCATACTTGTTCTACAATAATGGTCTTAAACAGCATTTGTCCTTATGGGACTGAATTAGTTCACTTAACATAATGCTTTCCAATCCCTCCCAAATTAAGGAGTAATTTACAAAATCATTGCTCCTGCATGTTGTGTAGTATAGTATTCCATTGTATGAAAGTACCAAAATCTCTCCTCTTTTCCATTGTGGTTGGACATTTGGGCTGTTTTCATGTATTTGTGATGGTGAACAACACTGTTATGAATATTGGTGTATAAGTCTCCGTTTGTGAATCACTTCTCATTCTCTCAGGGTATATTGAAAGCAGTGGAATAGCTGGGTCATATGGAATTTCTATGTTTGGCATTTTGAGGAAGCATCAAACTGCCTTCCGGAAGAGTTGTACCATTTTACAATCTCACCAACAATGTATAAGAGTTCCTCTCCAACATCTATTACTCGCTGCCCTGTTAAACTTTACCACTGATAATGCAGTGAGATGGTACCTCATTGTGGTTTTTATTTGCGTCTATCTTATTGCCAGTGATTTAGAGCATTTCTTCATGTGCCTGTTTGCCATCCGAATATCCTCCTCTGTGAAAATTCTTTTCTTTTCTTTTACAAATAAAAATAGCAGACACTACTTTCTTTTTGTTAGGTGTCTTGAAGTTGACTTCAACTCACCCATCTATCTAATGAGAACAGAACAAACCTTGTTCCATCCTGTACTGTCTTCATAAGTTCTGCTTTGCTTTAGCTCATTTTTGTAGACTCTGTGACAATCCATTCTTTATTTCACTGACTTTTACTTTACCAAGAATGATATCCCTTCCTAATAACATGTCCAAACATATATGAGAACTATAATCTCATCATCTTTACCTTTAAGGAATATTCTGGTTTCATTTGGAAAATAGACTTGCTAGTCTTGTTGGCAGTCCAAAGTATATTCAATACTCTTTACAAATACAATTTTGGGACATAAATTGATCTGTGATCATTCTTATTAATAGTTTAACTTTCACATGCATATGAAACTATTGAAAATATCATGTCTTGTGTCAGGTACACCTTTGTCCTTAACATGCTAAACTTGCTCTTTAACGCTTTAAAGAGGTCCCTGGCAGGAGATTTCCCCAGTATAGTCCATCATTAGATTTCTTGGCTGCTGCTTCCCTGAGTGTTGATTGTAAATCCAAATGAAATGAAATTGTGTACAATGTCAGTATTTTATCCATTATTATGAAGTTTTTTATTGTTCCAGTTGTGAGATTTTTTTGTTTTGTTGATGTTTATAGGTAATTCATACTGAAGGATATGGTTTTTGAGTTTCATATTGTACAAGGGATAATGGCAACATGAGGATGGCTTAGTCTTAACCCTATTAACTCCATAAAGGGGAGCTGCCCCAATTAACAGCATCCATAACACAAAGCCAGTTCTCATGAGATCAGACGTGTCTCCCACACTCCTACACCTATTTCTAATTCCAGTACCAATCTTACTGTTCTATTAGGTATGAAATCTCACACAACAGCTCACAGGCCATACTCACAGATTCATACTCAAAATGATGGTGTGTATTATAGAAGTTAATAGGGTATAATTTCTCAGGACAATTTATCAAGAGTCACAAGCCCTTTGACCTTCAACCTTGAAACTTTAGGCCAATGATATAAGTCTCTCCCCCCTTTACTGTCTTAAAAAAAATTTTATTGATATTTTAATGAAACTTTACAGAAAACTTGGCTTTCCATTAATTAATTGTTGCACATTTCCCCCCATCTTCCCCCGCCATTTGCTTTTCTCTTTAAAAAAATTCTTTCAATGTTGCACAATTTCCTCCCCCCCACCCCCCATCCTCCTTGACTCTTTGCAACGTACCTCTTATTCTGGACTGTTGTCATACAAATAATACCTAATCATATATTTCTTTTAGACAATTGATCCCCTCATAGATTTAAATGCCGTTTTCATTATTTATCCCCTCTTAGTTTCCTCCCAACCCCCATGTTAGTCCAGTTTTATAACAGTGGCATTATGCAGTGTTTTTCCTTTTTTTTTGGCTGAGAAATTTCACTCAGTATAATGTCCTCCAGGGTCACTCAATTTGTATGATATTTTATGAGTTCCTTATTTTCCAATGCTGTATATGTGTGACTATAACACAGCTTCTCTATCCATTCATTTGTTGATGGGCACTTGGGTTTTTTCCATCTCTTTGTTATTTTGAACAACACAACAATAAACATGGATGTGAATTTATCTGCTTGGATGGCAGTTCTGGCTTCTTTAGGGTATATTTCCAGTAGTACAATTGCTAGGTCAAATGGTATATTTTTTCCAACATTTTGAGAAAGTGACATGTGCCTTCCATAGTGATCACACCATTTTACACTCCCAAGAACAGTGAAAAGGGGTTCCAATTTCTCCACAGCCTTCCAGACATTTGTTGTTCGCTCCTCTGTTGAACTTTGCTATTGTTACTGGGATGAGATGATATGTCATAATTGTTTTTACTTGCATCTCTCTTAGAGCTAAGGATTTTGAACATTTCTTCATGTTTGTTTGCCATATGAATGTTTTCTTTTCTTCCCCCCCCCCTTTACCCATTTGGTGATTGGGTTTACCTTTATCTTGTTGTGGTGCTTGAATATTCTATAAATTCTAGTTGTAAGTTCATTATTAGACATGTCCTTACCAAATATTTTCCCCCAGTCTGTGGCTTTGCTATTTACCCTGTTGGAAAAGTTGTTGGATGTACATAGGGATTTGATTATTAGAAGATCCTATTCGTCTTTTTATTCTCTCCTGGTTGTAGGTTTTTCAGGATGCTTAGGAGACCGTTCATGTTGTGGATTAGGTTTTTAGAGTTCTGCCAACGTCCTTAATCCACTTTGAGTTGATTTTTGTGTATGATATGAAGTGTGGGTCTTGTTTGAGAATTCTACATATACTTTTCCAATTTTGCCACCACCATTTGTTAAAGAGGATTTCATTTCCCCACTTAACTGATTTCATCTTCTTTTTAAAAAATCAGTTGACCATAGGTGATTTCTGATGATCTGATTTCTGGGTTCTCAATTCTATTCCATTGATCTATGTGTTTGTCACTGTACCAGTACCATACTGTTTTTACCACCATGACAGTGTAGTAAGATTTGAGATCAGGGAGTAAGATTTCCTCCTGCCTTGTTTCTCTTTTTCAGCAGTGCTTTGCTTATTCAGAGTCTCATTCCATTCCAGATGAAATTGGAAGTTTCTTTTTCCATCTTATTGAAGAATGTAATTGGTATTTGTATTGAGATTGCATTGAACTTGCTTTTGGTAGAATTGTCATTTTCAAAATATTGAGTCTTCCTATCCAAGAGCATTGTATATTCTTCCATTTCCCCTGGTCTCTCTTTGTTTCTTGTAGTAATGTTTTGTAATTTCCTTTGAATAGGTCTTTTGTGTTTCTATTTAGATTTACTCCAAATAATTTAATCTTATGATTAGCTATTGTGATAGGTATTGTTTTTTTTAGCTCCAGTTCTGTATTCTTTTTGTCACTGTAGAGAAATCCAACTGATTTTTGTGTGTTTATCTTGTAGCACACCACTTTGCTGAACTGGTCATCTATATTCAGTAGTTTTCTTGCTGAGTCTTTAGGGTTTTCTAAGTATACTGTCAGGTCATCCGCATGGAGAGAGAATTTAACCTTCTCTTTGCCAATTTGGATACCTTTTATTTTCTTCTCTTTTCTTATTTCTATAGCTAAGACTTCCAATACAATATTGAACAGGCAGGGTGATAGCAGGCATCACCACCTTGTTCCCATTCTCACAGGGAATTCCTTTAATCTCTACCTATTGAGAATGTTGACCTGCCAATTTTGCTGTCTCCTCTAAAGTTCTCCATTAAGCTTGGCCAAAGTTTCATGGTTCTTGTTCCATGGTAACAGCCCCATGTCAACTTTTGTATAATTCTGGGTCTCTCTTTTTTTTGCTGCGGTTCCTTTGCTCTGCTGTAGGTTTAGCTGGAATAAGAATCTCTAGTCAAAAGGGTAGAGACTGCATTTTCTGCTTCCAATTAATTTAATGGCAAGGCTAGATAATCCCCTTATGAACAGACCAGCACACTCCATTTTCATGTCCCTACCCATCATGCTTGGGAGGGTGGAGGGACGGCGCAGGAGGGGAAGGCCGTCTATGAGGTGGACCGATTCAGTGACTGGGATAATCGGGATGGGAGTGTCAGAGACAGTGCGATTGGCACAGGACAGAGCAGAGTTTAGGGCTGTTGTACATAGGGTCGCTATGAGTCGCAAGCGACTCGATGCCACATAACAAAAACAACAACACCCATCCATGTGGCACAGTTGAAGTCAATCAATGAATAGAAAAATTATAAACCCTTGACACCACATATTTGCAAATATTTTATAATATTTTAGAATTCAACATCTGAAAAATATTAATCTCTAAAATTTATATGACTTCAATTCCTCAGCAACAAAATGATAAACAATCCTTTGGAGAAAAAAATGGTAAGAGACCATGATAAAACATTGCACCAAAAGATGACATTTAAATGGCCAAAATCACATGAAGAAATGCTCTTGTTCAATAGCTATTGAAGAAATTAAAAACAAAAGTTAAATATTAGCTCAACAACATAGCAAAGTTTATAGAACAGGAGACAATAAATACTGGTGAAAGTGTGAAAACGTTGGAACTTTTATACACTGTTGGTGGGACTATTAAAAAAAAAACAATGCATATAACCACTGTAGAAAATGTTTTTATAACCTCTTTTAAAAATTGAAAGTAGAAAATACTACATATCTGGCAAATCAGTATGAGGTATATATTCTGAAGAAATAAAAACTGATGTAGGTCAACCTGCTTTATGCAGAAAGGCTACAACATTGCTTGCTGAACGTGGAGGAAGACCTGAGGTATTTGCTTCAGAGGATCAAGGACTGCAGCCTTCAAAATGGATTTCATCTCAACATTAAAAAAAAATCCTCACCATTGGGCCAATAGGTTACCTCATGATAGATGGAGAAAAGAATGGAGTTGTCAATAATTTCAATTTCTTTGGATCCCGTCATATCTCTTGTTACCAGCCATCTGGAGACTGGGAAGCCTGCATTGGGAAAATCTTTTGTCGAGTGTTTTCCAAACGTCTTGAAGAGTAATGATGTCACTTTAAAGACTGTAGTGCTCCTGATTCAAGCCAATGCCATTCACATCACCTGCTTTGCATCTGAGAGCTAGATGATGAATAAGAATGATAGTAGAAGAATCAATACATTTGTGTTATGGTGTTGGAGAGGAATGCTGAATAGCCTATGGACTGTCAAAAGAGCAAACAGGCATGTCTTGGAGAAAGTGCCACCAGAAGACTTTTTTGAGGCAAGGATGGTGAAGTTTCATCTCATATAATTTGGACATATTGTTAGGAGAGGCTAATCTTTGGAAAGGAACATTGTGCTTGGAAAAGTTGAGGGTGTCAGCAAAGGAGAGGAAAACCCTCAACAAGTTGGATTAGTACACTACATAGCAATGAGATCAAGTGCATTGGGGGTGATAAGAATGGTAAAAGATAGGATAGGGTTCAGATCTGTTGTTCAAGGGTCACTATGAGTCTTACTCTACTTAACAACATTTAACAACACAACAACAACATATTTATTACAATATTACACACAATAATGTCCATCATTCAATAAATGGATAAACTATGGTGCGTACACACCATGGTATACTACATAATATTATGGAATACTGATTAATCTGGAAACACTTCATGACATGAATGAATCTAGAGGTTATTGTGTTAAATAAGTCAGTTATGAAAGGACAAATACTATATGAGATATGAGATTACCAGTAAAAAGTCAAGAAAATACTTATATATTGAAAGTAACATGTTTTGAAAGTTACAGAAGTGAAAGGGTAAGGGAAGATAAATCAAAAGATTGTTGGTTTTAGGTGCTATTGAGTATGACTCTTAGTGACCCTATGATAACATATCTGAATATTGTCCTATCCTGTGTGAAACTCACAATCTCTGACACACTCAAACCCATTTTGCTGCAGTTACTGTGTTAATCCACCTGGTTGATGGTCTTTCTCTGTTTTGCTGTCCCTCCACTTTTCCAAGCATAATGTCACTCAATAAGGAGTAAAGCCTCCTTGCAAGGTTCCTACAGAACGTGAGACAAAGCTTTGTCATCATTTCCTCCAGGGAGTACTCTGGCTACACTTTCTCCAAAGATGTATCTGTTAGTTCTTTTGGCATCCATGGTGTGGATCTTCAACACTCTTCTCCAACACCACAGTTCAAAGGTGTCGATTCTCCCATCATCCTCATTCATTTGTCTAGCTCTCAGATGCATAGCAAGTGACTGAAAAGACCATTGTCTGAATCAGGCACAACTTAGTCCTCAAACTGACATAATTATTCCTCAGTAATTTGGAGAGGTTCCTGACTGCAGACTTTTCGAGTGCAATATATTTCTTGATATCCTGACTGCTAGTACCAAGTATATTGATTGTGGGTCCAAGTAAAATGAAGTCGTTGACGATCTCAGTTTTTTCGCCATCTGTAATGATGTTGTTTATCAGTCAAATGGTTAAGAATTTTGTTTTCTTGATGTTGAGATGTAATCCATAATGAAAGCTCCAGTGTTTAACCTTCTGCAGAAAGTACTTCAAGACCTCATTTTCAGCAAACAAGGTTGTGTCATCTGTACAACAAAGGTTATTTATGAGTCTTCTTCCAATCCTGATGCCACATTCTTCTTCCAGAGCCCAGCTTCTCATATAATTAGAAGATGTTTTTACACTGTCCCTCCAAGGATATGCTGGTCCCTCCTGGCAACATACCCAAAGAGGCACTGTTGTTGTTTTGTGCTATCAAGTCACCTATGACTCACAGCAACCCAATGCACATATCTCTGAACTCTATCCTAACCTGAGCCAATCTCACTGTCTCTGAAACACCTATCCCCATTACATCAGTTACTGTATCAATATATCTCATCTATGGCCTTTCTCTCCTGTACTGTCCCTCTACCCTTTCAAGCAAAATATCATTCTTTAAGAACTAGTCCCTCCTGGCAACATGCCCAAAGTATGTGAGACAGAACTTCAACATCCATACCTCCAAAGAGAAAGTTGGTCTCACGCTCTGTAGGACAGACCTTTTGTTCTCTTAGCAGTCCATATTATGTTCAGTACTTTTCAGAACCACAGCTCAAAGGCATCAATTCTTATTGTTTAACTTTGACAAAAGGAAAACTAAGGAGCTAGAGTCGGAAAATCAAAAGGGCCAAACTCGCTCAGCATTTCTTAAGCTCAAGGAACTGAAGAACAAATTCAAACCTAGAGTTGCTGTAATCAAGGATGTTTGGGCAGAATGTTAAATGATCCAGTAAGTATTAAAAGAAGATGTAAGGAATATACTGAGTCATTATACAGAAAGGAATTGGCAGATACAGAGGAATTTAAAG
>NW_006400029.1:766691-770709 GCF_000299155.1 Elephantulus edwardii | reverse complement strand
AATCAGGATGGGTGTGTCAGAGGCAGTGCAGTTGGCGCAGGATAGAGCAGGGTTTCGGACTGTTGTACATAGGGTCACTATGAGTCCAAAACTACTCGACGGCACATAACAATAACAACAATTACCAATAAGGAAGAGGTCAGCACAAATGTATTAGGTGTAAAAAAGACAGTAGGAAGACTAGAATTATTATAAGCAACCAAGGTAGATTTAAGAACAATTTGGCTAAAAAAAAAAAGAAATTTCAAATCAACTCAGAACTGATTCATAGCTTCCAAAACTGTAAATTGCATGGGAGGAAATTTACCATCTTTAACTCAATACCCTGATGGTGGATTTTATCCACTGGATAAGGTCTGCCTTTCAGTTAAGCAGAACAACTCCGTACAGTGTACGTTGTCAGAACTCAAATTGAAATTTAGAGGTATCAGATTGATTTTGATATGAAGAAAATTTTAAGTTATAAGATAATTTTTGAATTTTCTATAAATATGTGAAGAGTTATACATTATGACAAGTAAAAATTTAATGTTAATATTTAAATAAAAAGTGTTAAGATTTAAATAAAAATGTTAATGTTAAGATTTAAATAAAAACTGTTTTATCATTGCAGTTTACAAGATGTTCTTTAAATGATATTGCCAATTAAGAACAGCACACAAGTGATCCAGTGGAAAGTGTATAAATAGTGAAATACAAAATTAAGTTCTGTATAAGAGAATGTATATTGTTTTACACACAATTTTCTAGAGAAATCCCTTTCTGTTTTTCCTGGAGGTGACAAGTTTAAAAACAAACAAATTGGAATCAGTTGAATTGTACCTGTTAAATTAAAAACATTGTCCTTTTTTATTCTGTAATTAAAGAAGTATAGAATTCATAACACCATACTGAAGAGTTTTAACTTGATACTTTATTCATCTGTGGAATATAATTTGATTTTAGGAGTTCCCGTGGTGTAAAGTTTTTTAGCAGTTGTAGCCTGGATGAATTTAACCATAGAGTTACACAGCCCGAATTTGAATGTCTTCAGGATAAAATAGTTTCACGAGTGTCTTTACAAGGAAGAACCTCATATTGTGGCAATGGAATTTTGGAACCACCAGAGCAATGTGATTGTGGCACGGCAGAGGTTAGTAACAAACAGTGGTAGCTTATAGAAAAAAATTGGTTGTATGTTTTTCATGTCATTTTATACTTGTCCATACAATATAAAAAGTGTTGACACTCTTGTTTCACTGTGATATGAGTGTAAGTTTATACATTTAATTGCTCTTCCATTCAATCGTTCATACGTTTGGTTTATGACATTAATTACAATGCTTAAAATGTAACCATACTTTCCTTACTTCCTCCCTTGATTTGAACTTCCTTTAAACCTTTTATCTTCCTCATTCCTGCCTCCTGAGATTTATTGCTGGGTTAATGTTACTCTTCAGATCTTGTGTGGTTGATTATTACAAAGAGAGAGTTTCCCTGGCCTTATTTTTCCCCTTTTTAGGCCTGTTTTGTTCTATCTTTGACAAGTGAGTAATCTTGTGAATTCCACCAGTCTTTATGGGAGTGGTCTTTTTTTATGTTTTTGAGTTTTGCTCCACATTTTTGAAACCCTTTCCCCCCCCGCCCCCCAAGACCTTCTACTGTGATTCCCTTTACAAAAATTTTCAGTGGTAACTGGGCACCATCTAATTATTCTAGTGTCCAGGTCATAGACTGCCAAAAGAACAAACAAAACTTTCTTGGAGGAAGTATTCAACAAGGATGCTCCTTAGAGCCAAGGATAGTGAAACTTTGTCTCACATATTTTGGTCATGTTTTCAGAGAAGGCACCACTCCTTGGAAAAAAGACATCAAGCATCTCTTTTCTTCCTCATTGCAACAATGTACTTAAGCATTGGAAAATGGAGACAGGATAGGGCAACATTTTAATTTGTTGTTCTGGGGTTGCTATTAGTCATGGTCAACTCAATGGAACCTAACAACAACTGTGGACTAATTATTTCTAGGCATCATTACTTTCCCTTTTCTTTGTTTTTCATAGGAAGAGAGCTATTGGAGAATCTTTTATGGCTTCTCACAAGGCTTTTAAGGTCCTGGTTGCTACTCAAAATAGCTTGATGTAGAACATTGTCTTTGTGGATTATGCTGTGCCGATTGATCTTAATGTCCCTTAAAGTCTGGTCTGGGAACCTAGGACCAGAAATATATTCCCTTAAGGTTATGGCTATTATGCTTGTGAGTTTATATAACTTTGATTTTATTCGTTTTATGGTTATGAGTTAACATAACCTTGCCCCTTGTTGTCTGTGCTGTATACATGCATCTATTTATGGCATGTAGTCACGTGAATTTTGAAATATCATCCCTCAAACTTTATACATAAATATAATAAAATAGTTCCTTTCACCTGTCCCTACATCTTCATGTTCTCTGTTGGTCTATTTATGTCGTTGTAGATTAATGTTATTATTGCTGATATTGTATTATGTATATAAGAAGTGCTTACTTTTAAACTATATTTCTTGTGAATCTCTTTCCTTTAAGTGATGGTATTATGATAATCATCTTTTTATTATATTTATTCCTTTTTCTTTTGCTCATCTATGTACTTAATTTTACACCCTCTCACCTTTTCTTGTCCCTTTCTTTCTATCCCTGGTAACCAGTCAAGATTATTTCTTTCTGTTTTTAAACCTGTCTTTAGCTTTTTTACAATAGTGGACACAAACAATATTTGTCCTTTTTTAACTGACATGTTTTACTCAGCATAATGTTCTCTAAATATATCCACATTATATGGTGTTTCATGGATTCTCTGTTATTTAAAGTTATATATACTCCATTCTTTGTATGTACTAAGGTCTGTTTATACAGTCATCCGCTGATACTCACTTTGGTTTTTTCCTTCTCTTTACTTGTAAATCATGTTGCAATAAATATGAGTATGCAGATAAATATCTGTTAGTGTCATAGATTTTATTTCTTTAAGTTACAAAGTAAGCCATGGGATTGCTGGTTCAAATCCTATTTCTGTTTCCAATTTTTTAGGGAAGCACCAAACTCTTCTTCAAAAGTTCTTAAATCATTTTACACTCTCACAAGCATTGTATAGGTGTTCAGTCTCTCCATATACTCAAGATTTCTTGTTTTATGGCTTACTTTCCTTTGCTATTGTTGGAGTGAGATGCTATCTCCTTGTTGCTATCCCATCAACTGCCAAAAGAACAAACAGATATGTCTTGGAAGAGGTGTAGCACGAGTGCTTCTTGGAGGCAAAGATGGCAAAGCTACTTCTTTCATATTTTCGACTAGGTGAGACTATTTCATATTTGGCTAGGTGATACTATTCCTTGGAAGGATGGAGGGTCGGTGAAGAGAGGAAGGACTCCAACAAGAAAAATTGACACAGTGACTTCAGCAGTGGGTTCTAGTGTATCAGAGATGATGATGATGTTTCAGAATATGGCCGGGCTTAGGTTGCTGTTCAGAGAGTCACTATGAGTCATACTCAACTTGATGGCACTTAACAGCAACAACAACAACAGTAGTTAATAATTATGAGCTTCATGACCATTTGAATGTCTTCTTTCGTAAAGTGTTTGGTATCTTCTGCCATTTTAATTGGATTGCTTTGTTGTTGCAGTGTTGGTCTTTATTAAAATTTAAAAGATATGTATGGACAAATATTTTCCCAATCTGAAGGTTCTATTTTTATTCTTTTGGAAAAGTCTTTTGATACACATGAAGTTATCAATCACTGATGATGTGAAAGGAGCATGTGATGCAATGTGAAGGTGGCAGTGACTGAGTCTGATTTCTCCCTTCTTCATAAGGAGGAACTGTCTACAAGAAACAAAAAGAGATCTTGAAAAGTGGAAGAATATCCCTTGCTCATGGATAGGAAGACTCAATGTTGTGAAAATGGTAATACTACCAAAAGCAATTTACACATTTAATGCAATCCCAATACAAATACCAGTCCCATTCTTCAACGAGATGGAAAAGGCAATCTCCAATT
>NW_006400029.1:724740-764681 GCF_000299155.1 Elephantulus edwardii | reverse complement strand
TAACTTAGTCAGACACAGCATCCCCCTGTGCCCATGCTCCTGTACCTCTTTCTACAAATCATTTGGGTCCAATGTTTGTAGCAGACTCATAGACGTTACTCACAGTTGTGGTACTGAGTTGTTATATGCCATTGAGTCACCTGCGACTCATAGCAACCCTACATACAATAGTTCTGGATCCTGCTGTATCTAGAGCCAATTTCATTGTCTCTGAGACACCTACCCCTATTACCCCAGTCGCTGATTCAATCCTTCTTATCCAGGGTCTTCCCTTCTTATGCTGTCTTTCCACCCTTTCAAGCATTATCTCCCTCTCAAAGGATTAGTCCCTTCAGGCAACATAACCAGAGAATGTCAGACAGAGCTTCAAAGACCTTGCCTCCAAGGAGTAGCCTGGTTTCACTCTCTCCAGAATGAATCTGTTTGCTCTCTTAGCAGTCCATAGTATATTTAATATATTTAATATTCTTCTCTAGCACCACAACTCAAAGGCATCAATTCTTCTATCATCCTTAGTCACTGGCCAGCTTTCTGATGCATAGCAAGTAATTGCAAAGACTATGGTCTGGGTCAGGCACATCTTGATCTCTAGACTGATGCTGTTGCTCTTCAGTTCTCTGACACTAGATTTTCCCAATGTAATTTGTCCTTTGATATCTTGGTTACTGTTGAGTGTGGAGCCAACTAAGCTAAAGCTGTTAACAATCTAAGAGTGGAGTTTATTGGAGAAGTAAGTTAGAGAGTGGGAAAAGCTAAGAATATCACCTAGTCAAGATTTTAGCCCAATAGTCCCAAGGCAAAATTTCACAATTAATCTAGGGTCCAGTTTCAGTTTAGCAGTCAGCTTTTCCTTCCATCATCTGACAAAGTAACAAAACTTTTAAATGTGGTCTTTATCTCAGGGATACTATGGTGTCACCTTGCCAAAATTTATAGCAATGCCATAGTCTCTCCACCACCATCACCAAGGTCTCTGCACCAGGGTATCCCCACAAGGGTTTCACCCTCACCAGGGTCTTGCTGTAGTCTCCCTCCCTCAAGTCCTGCTAAGTGGGAAACACACACTCTCTCTCTCCAACCCTCCTCACCCCCTTCCTCCACGTCCTCCTCCTCCTCTTCCTCTTTTTTGCTTCTTCTTCTTCTTCTTCTTCTTCTTCTTCTTCTTCTTCTTCTTCTTCTTCTTCTTCTTCTTCTTCTTCTTCTTCTTCTTCTTCTTCTTCTTCTCTTCTTCTCATAGCTATTGATCGTTTGCAAGACCATGTGTCTGTAGTTAGGTAGCAGAAGACCTAAGAGGAATAATGTAATAGCTAATAAATCTAACTTTTATGTTTGATATTTTTGAAATTTTTTATTATTATTATTAATATTAATATTAATGTTTACAGAGACTTTGAATTTCCATTCATTCATTGTTACACTTTTCTCCCTGTTCCCCCCCCCCCAGGACATTCTTCTCTTTGTAAAGTAAAAGAAAAATTTTTTCATTGTTATACAATCCTTCTAGTTATATCCACTGCACTATGCAGCCTTTGTTCTGGACTCCTGTCATGAAAATAAACTAATATTGCAGATGATCTATTTGAGCTTTAGATTAGGGTCCTTACATTGACTCCTGTTTTTCTTTGATGATCTTTCTAGTTTTAGGTTCTATATTCAGATCTTTGATTCATCTTGAGTTAGTTTTTAAATGATGGAGATGTAGATCTTTTAAGTTTTACAATATGGATATCCAGGTTTTCTAGCAGGACTTGTTAATGAGTCTGTCTTTTTCTCCACTTAATAGATCTCAGCTTTTTGTCAAAGATTAGTGGTCCAAAGGTGGATAGGTTTCCTTCTGGGTTCTCATTTCTATTCTGTTGGTCTGTGTGTCTGCTTATGTAAGATATAAGGCTATTTTGACAATTACGGATATGTAGAAAATTTTCATACTTGCAAGTGTAAGGCCTCATATTTTATTTTCATCATCAAACGTTCTTTTCTTTTGTGGGATCTCTTTCTTTTCCATATAAAGTCACTGGTTAGTTTTTTCCTGTCTTAGAAGAATAACACCATTGAAGAAGAGTGATGAGATCTGAAGCAAGATTGCATATTTTTAGACTGATTTTGGTTGTACTAACATTCTATTTTTATAGATTACTTTCCTTTTCTTGAGTAGTGTCTTTTAATTTTCTTTGTATAAGTCTTTTGTTTCTTTGGTTAGATTTCATTCTAAGTATTTTCTCTTTGGGGTGGCAAATTCAAATGACATTGTTGTCCTTATTTCCTTTTCAGTTTTCTTTGTTCCTTCTTATAGAGGATGTGTCTTGCCACTTTGCTAAATCTCTCAATTAATTCCAGTAATTTTGTATGAATATATGTTTGTATGTTGTTGTTTTCATATTCCATTGAGTCAACTGTAATTCATAACAACCCTATAAACAGTGGAATTGAACCCTGCCCTATTTATTCTGTGCCATTCTTACCGTCTCTGACATGTTTTAGAACACTTTACAGTCACCATCTCAATCTATCTTTTTGAAGGTCTTCCTATCTAACACTGACATTTTGCCTTTCCATGTACAATATTCTTCTTCACAGACTGACCCCCTTCTAACAATTTACTCAAAGTATGTGGGATGAAGTTTCACCATCCTTGCTTCCAAGGCACACCGTGATTTTACTTTTTCAAGAAAAAAATCTGTTTGTTCTCTTGGCAGTTTATGAGGGTTTCAGTTTCCTTCTACAACATCATAAGTCAGAGACATTTATTCTTCTGTCATTCTCATTAATTTTCTAACTTTCATATGCATGACAAGGAATTGAGAATTCTATAACTTGGATTGTGCACATCTTAGATGTTAAACTAACACCATTGTTCTTTAGCACCTTGGAGAGGTCCCTGATAACTGATTTTCTTGATGTGACATATATTTTCATTTCTTGACTGCTGTACCAAGGGTATTGATTGTGGATCCAAGTAAGATAAAATCACTTACAACTTCGGTGTTTTCTACGTCTATCATGATGTTGTCTATTTGCCTTATGGTGAGGATTTTTGTCCTTTTGCATGAAGTCCAGATTTTCACATTATTTGGTTAGTATACATATTGAACAGAGGCAGATAAATTATACAACTCTGACAAACAGCCTTCTTTATATTAAACCAAAACTGTGTTCTCTTGATCTGTCCTAACAACAACTTCTTGGTTTAAATATAGGTTTTGTATGGACATGATTAATTTTTCTGGAATTTTCATTCTTTTCAATATTAGATATAGTTTGTCATTATCTACAGAGTCAAATGTCTTTACATAGTCAAGAAAATACAAATAGACATCCATCTCATGTTCTCTGCTTTCTGCAATGATCTATCTGGCATCAGCTAAGATATCCCTGTGCCACCACCTCTTCTAAATCTAGCTTGTATTTCTCGAAAGTATTTGCTAGTTTATTATAATAATCTTGACTAGTCATCAATTTTTAAAAATACTGATATTGAACTTGGGGGAATTACCTTTATAATAGAAAAGATAACAATAGATAATTATAGTATATTAATATTTTCTCTACTTTATTATCTCTTAAAGAGAACTGGGGTAGAGGTAAAGTAATGAATGAAAATAAAAAATTAAAAAGTGAACTGGGAAGGAGGAAGGGAAGAAAAGGGGGTAAAATGTGCAACAGTGAATAAATAAAAAATAACTTCTTTGTAAACTCTCATTAAAATAAAGTAAAAAAAGAAATAAGAATAAATTTGTAGCTTGAAACAGAAATTTAAATAATTAAATATTGTTAACAATTTAGAGACATTCATTTATAATCATAACTTCTTATATATTAAAAATATTTCAAAATCCAATACTAAAAAGTTCTTATGATATAACAAATTTTAAATTAGATAATTTTTGTTACATGTTTTTAGTTTCAAAGAGATTGTATCAAAAATATATTTTAACAAAGTCATAAATGTATACTTCTTGAAGGTGAGATTACATGCTCTTTTACTACTGTCTTTCTTAAAAAGACGTATTTAGTTTTTAAAAAGTGGTGGTAAATAAAAACACAGAAGTGAAACATTTGTTATGATTATAGTTAATATTTGATACATACTTTGAAATATTTTGAAAATAATTAAAGTTTTATTTTATTGAAAATTCATACAATTAATTTGATTATATTTGCTTACAGAAATGTCAATTAAAAAAATGCTGTAATCCTGCAGAATGTACTCTTATTGGATATGCAGAGTGTGGTACAGGAGCGTGTTGTGATAAAAAAACTTGTCAGGTAAGCTTTCAAAATATTACCCCTTTTCTCCATGATTTTTATGTGCTTTTATGAATGTTTTAAAATTTTTATTTTATACTGATTTACATAAAAAGTTCATAAAGTTCATATGCATTGTTTCTTACACAGGACCCTTTCTTTTACCAGTGCCTCTCTCCACCCATCATATTATGCAGCCTTGTGTTTTAAGCCCCCACTCCCTGGACCCGGCACCTTGGATCCTTGTACATGTTCTTCCTTAATGGTTCTGTACAGTATTTGTCTTTATGAGACACTTAGCATAGGTTCTCCAGTGCCTCCAATGTTAGGTAGTAATTAACAAAATCATTGCTCCTGCATGCTGTTGCGTAGTATTCCATTATATGAGTTACATGGAATCTCTGTCTAGCTTTTTAAGAAAATGCCAAACTGACTTCCAGAGTTTTTGCACCATTTAACAATCCCACCAACAATGTATGAGTCCTTATCTCACCTCATTCTCTACAACATTTATTACTTGCTGTCCTGCTAAACTTTGCCACTGTTAGTGGGGTAAGAGATAGAATACAACCCTGACACTTCCTTCCCAATTCCAAACCATGCAGTTCCCCCTGCTCTGTTTTCACAACACCCTCCTAATCTAGGTATAGGTTTCTCATGAGCCCAATCAAGTGCTTTGGGATTCCCATTCTTCTCAATGTCATCCACAACTTGTCATAATCCACACAGTCAAATGCCTTTGTATAGTCAATAAAACACAAGTAGACATTCTTCTGATATTCCTTACTTTCAGCCAGGATCCATCTGACATCAGCAAAGATATCCCTGGTGCCATGGCCTCTTCTAAATCCCATTTGAACTACTGGCAATTCCCTATCTATGTACTGTTCAAGCCATTTTTTAATGATCTTCAGCAGTATTTTGCTTGCATGTTATATCATTGATATTGTTTGATAATTTTCACATTCAGTTGGATCACCCTTCTGGGGAATGGAAACAAATATGGACCTCTTTCAATCTGTTGGCCTGACAGCCATCCTCCAAATTTTCTGGAATAGACTGGTGAGTGAATCCAAGGCTGCATCTGTTAATTAAAGCAAATCAATTGGTATCCCATCGATTCCTGGGGCCTATTTTTTTCCAATGCCTTCAATGCAGCTTCCACACCCCCTTTCACTACCATTGGATCCTGTTCATATGGTACTTCATGAAATTTTTTTCTGGTATAGTGACTTCGTGTATTTCCACAATCTTCTTTTGATACCTCTGGGTCATTCAATATATTACCCATGGCGTCTTTCAACATTGTGACATGAAGCTTAAATTTGTTTTTTCAGTTCTTTCAGCTTGAGAAATGCAGAGTGAGTTATTAATTCCAGCTCTCCACACATTCTATTATAATTATAATTGTCCTCTTGAGCTGCTCTTTGAAATCATCTATTCAGCTCTTTCACTTAAACATGTTTTCCTTTAGATTTGATTTCTTGGCATTCCAGTGCAATCTTTAGAGACCTTTATGATATCCATTTCAATTTTTTCTTTATCCTCTGTTTTCTTAATGACCTTTTTCTTTCTTCATGAATACATCCTTAATATCAACCCACAATCCATGTGCTGAGCAAATTAAACTAGAAGCTGGACTCTGTGAAGAAGAATGTGGCAGCAAGATTTGAGGGAGACTCATCAATAACTTGCATTGTGCAGATGACACAACCTTACTTGCTGAAAGTGAGGAGGACTTGAAGCACTTGTAGAAGATCAAGGAATGCAGCTGGTAGTGTGGACTGTGTCTCAATATCAAGAAAGCAAAGATTCTTACCACTGGACCAATACGCAGTGTCATTCTCACCACTGAGCCAATTGGCAGCATCATGATAGATTGTGATTGTTAACAGCTTTAGTTTGGTTGGCTCCACAATCAACACTCTTGGTACCACCAGCCAGGAAAGTAAAAGACAAATTGCATTGTGAAAGTCTGCTCTCAGAGACCTCTCCAAAGTACTGAAGAGCAATGATGTCAGTCTGGAGAACAAGGTGTGCCTGATTCAGGCCATAGTCTTTACAATTACTTTTTATGCATCAGAAATCTGGACAATGACTAACGATGATAGAAGGAGAATTGATGCCTTTGAGCTGTGTTGCTGAAAAAGTGTATTGAATGCACTGCTAGGAGAACAAACAAGTTCATCCGAGAGAAGGTGAGACCAGGCTGCTTCTTGGAGGCAAGGATTCTGAAAGTTCATCTGATATACTTTGGAGATGTTGCAAGGTGGCCCTAGTCCTTGGAGACCAACGTGCTTGGGAGGGTTGATGGACAGTGCAAAAGAGAAAGACCCTCAATGAGATGGATTGATTCAGTGACTGGGGAAATGGGGGCAGTGTTCTGAGACAATAATATCAGCACAGTATAGAGCAGAGTTTATTGTACATAGGGTCACTATTAGTTGCAGGTAACTCAACAGCATATAACAGCAACAACAAACAATAGCATGATGGATAATGAGGAGATTATAACTGTCATCAGCTTCATCTTGCTTGGATCCATGATTAACACCCTTGGTAAGAGCAGTCAGGAAATAATGAGATTCATTGCACTGGGAAAATCTGCAGTTAGATACATTTCTAAATTATTGAGGAGTCATGATATCAGTTTGAGAACTAAGGTGTGTCTGATTCAGGCCAGAGTCTTCCCAATTACTTGTTATGCATCTGAGAACTGGACAATGATTAAGGATGACAGAAAAAGAATTAATGCCTTTGAGCTGTGTGTTGAAGATGAGCACTGACCATCACATGGAAGGCCAAGAAAATTAACAGCTATGTCTTGGAGAGGGTGCATCTAGAGTGCTCTTTGAAGGCAAGAATGGTGAGGCTTTGCCTTACATACTTTGGACTTATTGCTAGGATGTACTATTCCTTGGAAAGGGACATGGTATTGGAAAGGGTGGATGATTGATGGTGGAGAGGATGACCCTGAACTAGGTGGATTGATACAGTCACTGCTGCAATGGGCTCTTGTGTGTCAGAAATTGTGAGGATGGCTCAGGACAGACTAGGTTTAGATCTTTTGTTCATAGGATTACTACGAGTTGTACTCAACTTGATGGGACCTAATAACAACACAAGAATAAGATGGTATCTCATGGCTTTGATTTGCATTTCTCTTCTTGCCAGTCATTTGGATCATTTCTTCAAGTGTCTTTTGACCATCTAAATGTCCCCCACAAAGTGGGGAAAATTTTTCTTTTTTGTTTAATTGAGACTAAGCAAAACAAACACCATTTCAGCAGTTTTTTTATGTATTGTACAGTGACACTGATTAGATTCTTTTAGTTGTGAGTTTTTATCTTTTCTCTGTTGTTCCTCCTCAATTAACAAACTTACTGTCCTGTAAAGTCTCTATCTATTCTTTTGAGTTACTATTGTTGGCTTATGGAGCTTTGGTAGTGTAGTGCATAGGGAATTGTGGTGCTAACCTAAGGGGAGAACCTCTCTAAAGTTTCAAATCTTCTTACGAAAGATGATCACTCTTCTACCATGTGATTTGTTGTTGTTGTTGTTATGTGCCATTGAGTCCCTTGTGACTCATAGCAACCCTGTGTACAACAGCCCTAAACTCTGCTCTGTCCTGTTCCAATCGCACTGTCTCTGACACACCCATCCTGATTACCCCAGTCACTGAATCAATCCACCTCATAGAGGGCCTTCCCCTCCTGTGCTGTCCCTCCACCCTCCCTAGCATGATGTCCTTCTCCAAGAACAGATCTCTTCTTATAACATGTCCAAAGTATGTTAGATGGAACCTCAGAATCCTTGCCTCCAATGAGCCACCTGGTTTAACCCTTTCCAGGATGAATCTGTTCATTTTCCTAGCAGTCCATGGTACTCTCAATACTCTTCTCCAGCACCACAGCTCGTGATTTATAGCAGCAGAAAATCCACTGGTGGGTGAACTATGAGTTTACTCTGACTCAAGAATAATGAGAATGAGAGTGAGTTGTCAATTTGATCATGTAAATAGTTTCTAAAATTACATAATGTTCTGAGGAATCCCCCACCCCCTTATTAAATTGACTTACTATATGAGTTTAAAACTTCAGGAGACCTTTTCTGCTTTAAACATTAAAAATTATCTCAGTTCAAGTTTCATTAAAGAAACTGAATTTAAAAAGGTACCAGGCATAGATGGAATACCAACTGACATCTTTCAGGTAACAGACAAGGCTGACAAGTCCATACCAGGAAATTTGGAAGACAACTACCTGGTTGACATACTGGGAGAAATCCATACTTGTTCCCATTCTCAAGAAGTGTGACACAACATGATGTGGAAATTATTAAAAAAAAATCCTTAATATCACATACACACAAAATATTATTGAAGGTCATAAAACATGGCTGGAACAGTACATTGATAGGAAACTGCTAGAAATTCAAGCTGGGTGTGATTTATTCTTGCTTGAATCCAAAATCAACACCCTTGGAACCAGCAGTCAAGAGTTTGGGAGACATATTGCTATGGACATGTCAGCTGTCAAGAACCTTTCCTAAATATTGAAGAACTACAATGTCAATTTGAAGACTAAAGTGCCTGACTCAGGCCATGGTCTTTTCAATTACTTGCTATGCATCTGAGAACTGGACAATGAATAAGAATAACAGAAGAAGAATTGATGCCTTTGAGTTGCGATGTTGGAAAAGACTAATACATCCCATGGGATGCCAAAAGACCAAATAATACATCTTGGAAAAGGTGCAATAAGAGTTCTCTTTGGAGGCAAATATGGTGAAGTTTCATCTCTCATACTTTAGATAGTTTTCTGAGAAAGGCTATCCTTTGGAAAGGAATATTATGCTTGGAAATATGGAGGATCAATGGAAGAGAGGCATACCCCTAGGGAAATGGATTGGCAGGCTGACAGCAGCTATCAAGTCATGTGTATCAGAGATTACACGGTATAGGACAGGATTCAGTCGTACTCAATTCAACAGGACCTGACAACAACAAGAAGCATTTCAGGAGCTCATTCATCCCTGGATCAAGAAAGCCTGGAGATCTTTATAATTTGAAATAATGTTATACATTTCTACCTTTCTAGCTCTTCCATAGAATTTTTTATCAGCGAGTTCAATAGTTGTAGCTAGATGCCATTCAATTCTTCTGATCATTTGGCAGATGAGGCACTGCCCAGGGAGTCAATTAGTCACAACTATCTGACCCTATCCTATTTCTGTTCTCTTCCTTCCTCTGTTGCTTCAGGTAAATAGGGACAAATTATGACTTGGATGTTTAAAAAGGAATGTAGGCATTGTGGGGACAGCCATGCCTGACTGCACAAAGGAAACAGTGTCTGTCAGCAACATCTACAATAAAAAATTAATTCCCATAAGATTTTACATGATCTCCACACACCTGTTTCTAATTCCAACACCAGTCTGACTGCTCTACTACTTGATCTGAAATCCTTTGCAATAGCTATACAGACCTCACAGAACTATACTGAAGGTTATAAGGTTTATTGGGAAAGTTAACAGGTTACAATTCAAGTTGAACATTGGTTATAATTTCTCAGAACAGTTTCCCAAGTGTACTTACATGTTCTTCAACCTTTTTCTTGCAGCCTTGTGGTATTAGGTCAATGTTACAAATGTCTCTGAGTCTTTTTAATTGCGACATTACCCTGCCTCTCAACCCCAGTCTTCCTGCAAACTTGGGTAAAGACCTTTGGCTGTGGCTTTGTGGGGCTGCATTCCCAAGTCACCTCCATATCATATCCATTGCAATTGTGGTTCCTCCTATGACTGGTGTAGCAATTCTTGGCTTTGAAGTATTCCTGCTGTGTTCTGTGCTTCCCCTTCCTTGCTGATAGTGAGATTCCCATCTGCTGCTAAATCTGTTAAATTTTAAGCAGAATTTGTGAGATGGCAAAACTAATCAGTGTCATTATGTGTCATTTATCTACCTAACTTGCATATCTTCCCTCTGCCATGCCGTGGCAATAAAAGCTAGTGAGCTAGACAAAACATTTTGTCTACACCACAGATACTCACTAGCCAATTTTAATGTTCCCAGGCACAACCCAGAGAGGAAGGAGGTAGCACAGAAACCAAATAATACAGTTCATTGAAACATCTCATGAAACTAATTTGAAACCTCCAAATCAAGACAACAAATCCCATTAAATGTTTGATTATACATAAACACTCTCAGCAGAGTTTTTCTCCTCCTTCTGTCATTGTTGTAAATATACCTATCACACAAATTTCAGCAATCTAACCTTTTCAGAGGTGTTCTTTTAACTTTTTAACATAAGAGACATAGTTTGGAATACATTGAAAACAGGTAAAAATGTTTCATTATCAGTAATCTCTCTCTTTCTCCATTGTACCCCTGGTAACCACTGATAAACTTGATCCTATACATTTACATTTTCTGTGGGTACTATGTGAATCAGTTTTACTTTTCAATAAATGTCCTTAAAATATTTCCCTTATGTGTTTTTCAAAGGAGAGGAAGACCCTCAACCAGGTGGATTGACACAGTGACTGCTGCTATGGGTTCTTGTGTGTCAGGAAGGGTGAGGATGGCACAGGATAAAATAGAATTCAGATCTTTTGTTCATAGTGCTGCTATGAGTCGTACTCAACTTGATAACACCTAACAACAACAACATTTTGTGGTAACTTGTTTCCCTTTCTAATGGTGTTGCTAGGTACCATTGAGTCCACAATAATTCAAAGAAACTCTACAAAAAACAGATCACAATCTTGCCTATCCTGCCCCATGTTCATAATCTCTGGCATACTCAAGCCCAGTCACTGAGTCAATCCATTTATTCAGGGTCATCCTGCCATCTAATGATTTCTACCTTTATCAACATTATGCTCTTGTCCAAGAAATGACATGTCGATAGTATGAGAAAGTGTCATCATTTTAACGGGCATGCTCAGTGCGTGTTCTCTAAGACAGATTTGTTTGTTCCTTTGCTATCTTTGAGATAATCAGTTCTCTTCTCAAATTCCAAAATTCTTTAGTCTTTCTTATTCATTGCCCAACTTTCAAGAGCTATTGAAAATATCATGATTGTGTGTGGAGCACCTTGGTTTTTAACTGGTATCCTTACTCTTTAGCACTTTGGAGTGGTCCTTAACAGCAGATTTTTCCAATGCAATACATCTTTTAATTTCTTACTGCTGATCCTCGGGATGTTGGTTGTGAATCTAAGTGAAATGAAATTGCCGACAACTTCAATATTTTCTCTGTTTATCAGGACGTTGCCTATTGGTACAGTGCTGAGGAATTTTTGTTTTTTCTTATTGAGATGTAATCCATATTGAAAACCACAGCCTTTGATTTTCTTCAATAAGTACTTCAAGTCTTCTTCACTTTATACAAGCAAGTTTGTGCCAATTACATTGGCACAGGATGGTAATGACTTTTCCTCCAAGCTGGATGCCACATTTTTCTTCATATAGTCTAGTTTCTGAAATTATTTGCTCAGCATACAGATTGTATAGTATGGAGATTGGATACAACACTATTCATGATAATAAACTGTGTAATGTTCCTTTGTTCTGTTTGACAACAGCTTCCTGGCCTTTTAAAAGGTTTCATATAGGCACTACGAGACAAGAAGGGCTTCATCATCAAACAGATGAAGGAGGATGGTGCCTGTCTGTTCCGGGCAGTTGCTGACCAGGTGTATGGAGACCAGGACATGCATGAGGTTGTGCGAAAACATTGCATGGACTATCTGATGAAAAATGCAGACTATTTCTCCAACTATGTCACAGAAGACTTTACCACCTACATCAATCGGAAGAGGTAAAACAACTGTCATGGCAACCACATTGAGATGCAGGCCATGGAAGAGATGTACAACCGTCCGGTGGAGGTGTACCAATATAGCACAGAACCCATCAACACATTCCACGGGATCCATCAAAACGAGGATGAACCCATCCGTGTCAGCTACCATGGGAATATCCACTACAATTCTGTAGTGAATCCCAACAAGGCGACCATTGGCGTAGGGCTGGGCTTGCCATCATTCAAACCAGGGTTTGCAGAGCAGTCCCTGGTGAAGAATGCCAGAAAAACATCAGAGGAGTCATGGATTTAACAGCAGATGCTAGAAGACAAGAAGCGGGCCACAGATTGGGAGGCCACCAATGAAGCCATTGAGGAGCAGGTGGCTCGGGAATCTTACCTGCAGTGGCTTCGAGACCAGGAAAAACAGGCCCGCCGGGTTCGAGGCCCCACCCAGCCCCGGAAAGCCAGTGCCACATGCAGTTCAGCCACAGCAGCAGCCTCTAGTGGCCTGGAGGAGTGGACCAGCTGGTCCCCACGGCAGCGGAGTTCGGCCTCATCTCCTCAACACCCTGAGCTGCATGCTGAGCTGGGCATCAAACCCCCTTCTCCTGGCACTGTCTTAGCTCTTGCCAAACCTCCTTCACCCTGTGCACCAGGTACAAGCAGCCCAGTTCTCAACAGGAGCTGACCGGGCCACCTCCCCACTCGTGTCCCTTTACCCTGCTCTGGAGTGCCGAGCTCTCATTCAACAGATGTCCCCCTCTGCCTTTGGTATGAATGACTGGGATGTTGATGAGATCTTAGCATTGGTGCTGGCAGTGTCCCAACAGGAATACCTAGACAGTATGAAGAAAAACAAAGTGCACAGAGAGCCACCCCCAGATAAGAGTTGATGGAGACCCAGGGACTAAAGACGGTTTGCCACCACTCCTCCCTCTGGTGCCACCCCACTGTCTTTGGCTTTCTTCCCTCTCACCTTGTCCCTTCTTTCTTACAACCCTTCTTGCCCTCTCCCCTCTTCCCTCTGACTGGCCCATCCCTGTGCCCCCTTACTGATAATGCCACATCACCTGTCTCGGCCAGTTGTCATCTCTTGTGTCCCTCTGCACATCATCATCCCTGCATTCCACAGGGAACTTGGGCAAGAGTGCCGAAGGTAGGCGAGAGGCACACAGACAAGCTGCCAGGCAGCCCCAAAAGAGACATTCAGACAGAGGAAAGTCTTCTGCTCCTCATTTCTCACAAGATCAGCAAAATTTGTTGTCATCTCCTGCCCAAATGATTCCAGGGA
The DNA here is from genome assembly GCF_000299155.1 of Elephantulus edwardii. Classification (NCBI taxonomy): domain Eukaryota; kingdom Metazoa; phylum Chordata; class Mammalia; order Macroscelidea; family Macroscelididae; genus Elephantulus; species Elephantulus edwardii. Next base: position 751,332 of record NW_006400029.1, on the reverse strand, counting down.
GTTGGGGGAGAAAAGTGGGAAATTCCCTTCCCATTACCCCAGGAATGTCTGTCTGAGCCTTCAGTTTTGAATTTTTCTTTATTAAAAATGTGCTTTTGTCTTTATCAACCAATCCAAAATGATCGAGACAACAGCATTGGCTCTGTGAAGGTGGCATCTCTCTGTTTCAGGAATAGCAGGTCATGATGTATGGTGAGGGCACAGAAGTATAGTTATTATCTTCTGGCCTCTAGTTCTGTGGAAGTGGATGCGAGTTTGGGTAGGGGAGGTGGGTGACCAAGTGTCAGACTGGCTTTGGACAATGAGACTGATCGCGCTGCATTCCTTTTATTTCCACTACCATCACCAGTCTCTTTGAAATCTTGGGGTGTGAGGGCATCTTTGGGGGATCATGGTCACCACCAAGGATTTGACTGTGGGAAGTGGAGCAACCTCAGCACCTTACAGGTGTTGACAAGATTTGCCATCTGTAATGTCATTGACACAATAAAACCAAACATCAGTTTCCCCTGAAAAAAAAAAAAAGGTTTCATATAAGCACGGTTAAGTGTTCTGGTTGCCATTCTTTTCAATGTTAGCCACACAGTAAAATGCCTTTGCATAATCAATAAAGCTCAAATAAACATTCTTCTGATATCCTCTGCATTCTGCCAAGATCTATCTGACATTAGCAATATTATTTTTGTTTCACTGTCTTTTCTGAATCCAATTTAAATTTCTGGTAGCTCCTGTTGATGTATGATGATTTCAGCCATTTTTAAAATAATTTTAAGCAAAATTTTACTTGCATGTGATGTTCATAATATTGTTTGATAATTTCCAAACTCTGATAGACCCCGTTGTTTATGGGAAGGGTACCAATATGGATCTCTTCCAGTAAGTTGGTCAGGTAAATGTTTTCCAAATTTCCTGACCTTAACTGATGAACATGTCCATGGCTACATCTGTCTCCTGAAACACATCAATTAGTATTTCATTAATTCTTGGGCCTTTTTTTTTTCTTCACTGCCTTCAGTGTAGCTTAAATTTCTTTTTTCTTACCATTGGTTCTTGGAAAGATCTAACTTCCTGAAATTGTTCAAGGCCAATTCTTTTGTTACAATAACTCTGTGTATTGTCTTCTTTTGATATTTTCTATATCATTCAAGATCTTTCCCCATAGAATTAATCCATGTTGCAACCAACTCTAGACTTAAATTTTATCAACACTTCTTTCAGTTTGATAACTGTTGAGCATATCCTTCCTTTATGGATTTCTAGCACATCATAAAGCAATGACTAGAGATTATAGAAGGAAAATTGGTACCTTTGACCTGTGGTGCTGGAGAAGAGTATTGAATATATCCTGGACAGCTAGGAGAACAAACTGGTTTATCCTAGATAGGGTGAAATCAGGCTGCGCTGTACAGGCAAGGATTCTGAAGCTTTGTATGACCTACATTGGACATGTTGCAAGATGGGACCTGTCCTTGGAGAGGCACATCATGCTTGGGAGAGCAGAGGGACAGCTCAAGAGAGGAAGACCCTTGATGAGATGGATTGATTCAGTGACTTGAGGAATAGTGGTAGGTGTGTCAGAGAGAATAATATTGGCACAGGATAGAGCAGGGTTTAGGACTATTATATGTAGGATTGCTATGAGTCGCAGGTAACTCAACGGCACATTATGCTGGCACATTTTGTTACAATACTTTGTTTTATATCTTCTAGAGCTACCTTTTGAAATTTTCTGTTTAGCTTTTTGCATTAGCATTTCCTCCCATCCCCCATTATTTTGCAAGTTTCAGAAACTCTTCTCATATCTATTTTTATCCTTTTTCCTTTCACATTTTTGTAATGAATTTTTGCTTTCTTTGTGAATGAAACTATCATCCCACAAACTCACCTGGTCTTCAATAATTAGTGTTCAATGTGTATTTTCTTGAGATGCTTTTGAAATTCATTTAGGATAGATTAAAGGTCATATTTTAGTCCTTGTGAAGTTGCTTTTATTTTCTTCAGTTTCATATGAAAACTTTCATATGAGTTGTTGGTCTTGCCCTTGGCCTTGTTTTGCCTACTAACTTTTAGCTTCTCCAACATTTCATTCCACTGATGCCATCAATATTATTCCTATATAATTAATCAGGAAAGTCCATGAGTTTAATTAGCATTTGTGAGTTGTTATTGTTGTTGTTGTTGTGTTTTAATTTTTTTTGCAAAGTAATTTCAATCACTAAGTCCTTGACAGCACAACATTCTATCATGCAGTCTCCAGGCTTTTATCTGTCACCAAGACCATATTTTTCATCTGTCATTCCTCCTTGTTTCCTACTTTTCCTCTTCTGTCACCAGCATGTCACTGATAATATAGCTTGTAGTCCAGTTTCCAACTTTATTAATGCAGGATGGAGATATGCAGACAGAGTCCAGTGTTTTCAGGCACATAATCATATAAGTGCATCCTCCTACATGAGTTTTCCACCCAAACAACCAGGGGCTAGTTCCAGCTTTGTACTTGAAATTCAGGACTCTTAAGCTATTAGCTTGATAACTCTTAGGTATTAATTTTAACCTAAGGTGTAAAATGAAGCATGAAATAAAGATGCATTGATAATAATGGGTGACTGGAATGCAAAAGTTGGGAAGAGAGAAGAAGAATCAGTGGTTGGAAAACATGGACTCAGAGACAGGAATGGAGCTGGAGATAGAATGATTGAATTTTGCACAATCAATGACTTACTCATCGCAAAAACATTTTTTAAGACATAAACACACGTTATACACATTGATCTCACCTGATGGTATGCATAGGAATCAGATCGATTACATCTGTAGAAGGAACAGCTGGAGAAGCTCAACATTAGCTGTGAAAACTAGTCCCGGAGTGGATTGTGGAACAGACCACCAACTACTCATATGCAAGTTCAAGCTGAAGCTAAGGAAAATTAAACTGAATCCATGAGAACCAAAATATAACTCTGAGTCTATCCCACCTGAATTTCAGAACCATATCAAGAACAGGTTTGAGGCCTTGAACACGAATGAGTGAAGAACAGATGAGTTGTGGGAGGAGATTTCAAAAGGCAGCGTGGGATGACAAAGTAAAATATTACAATGAAATGTGCAAGGAGTTGGAGTCAGAAAACCGAAAGGATAGAACTCGCTTAGCATTTCTTAAGCTCAAGAAACTGAAGAACAAGTTCAAACCTCGAGTTACTGTAATCAAGGATGCTTTAGGCAGATTACTAAATGATCCAGGAGGTAGCAAAAGAAGATGGAAAGAATATACTGAGTCATTGTATCGAAAGGAATTAGCAGACACAGAGGAATTTAATGAAACAATATACGAGCAAGAGCCCATGATGATGAAGGAAGAAGTTCAAGCTGCTTTGAAAGAAATAGCAATAAATAAGGCCCCAGGAATAGATGGTATACCAATTGACATATTTCAGCTAACATATACTGCCCTGGATGTGCTCACCAAGTTGTGTCAAGAAATCTGGAGAACAACCACTTAGCCAACTGACTGGACGAGATTTATATTTGGTCCCATTCCAAAGAAAGGTGACCCAACAGAGTGTGGAAACTATAGAACAATATCATTGATTTCACATGCAATCAAGATTCTGCTGAAGATAATCCAAAAACAACTGTAACAGCACATCAGCAGAGACCTGCCAGAAGTCCGGGCAGGGTTTAAAAGGGGTTGTGGTACTAGAGATATTGGAGCTAATGTTAGATGGATCTTGGCTGAAAGCAGGGAGTACCAGAGGAATGTTTATCTGTGCTTCATTGATTATGCAAAGGTGTTTGACTGTGTGGACCATAACAAACTGTGGCTGAGTCTGAGAAGAATGGGAATCCCAGAACACTTAATCATGCTAATGCGAAACTTATAGTTGAGCCAAGAGGCAGTTATCAGAACAGAGCTAGCAAACACTGCATGGTTCAAAATTAGGAAGGGCGTATGCCAGGAATATGTCCTTTCTCCATACCTTTTCAACTTGTATGCAGAACAGATCATCCGGGAGGCTGGGCTGTATGAGGAGAAATGTGGCATCAGGATTGGTGGAACATCTGTCAAAAACTGTGTTATGCAGATGACACAACCCTGCTTGCTGAAACTGAGGAGGACCTGGAGCACTTGCTGCTGAGGGTCAGGGACTGCAGCCTTAAATATGATTTGAGGTTCAATGTTAAGAAGACAAAGATTCTCACCACTGGACCAATTGGCAGCATCAGGATGGATGGTGAAGAGATTGAGATTGTTCACAGTTTCAATCAGCTTGGCTCCACAATCCAAACTCTTGGCTCCACCAGCCAGGAAATCAAAAGACGTATTGCGATGGGAAAGTCTGCTGTTAGGGATCTCTCTAAAGTACTGAAGAGCAATGGTGTGTCTCTGGAGACTAAGGCGAGTCTGGTACAGGCCATGGTCTTTGCAATCACTTGTTATGCATCAGAGAGTTGTACAATGACCAGAGAGGACAGAAGAAGAATTGATGCTTTTGAACTTTGGTGGTGGAGAAGAGTGCTGAGAGTGCCATGGACTTCTAAGAAAGCAAACAGATTCATCCTGGGGAGGGTTTTTAAACCAGGCTGCTCCTTGGAGGCAAGGATTCTGAAACTTCGTCTGACATACTTCGGTATTGTTGTAAGGAGAGACCAGTCCTTCGGGAGGGACATTAAGCTTGGAAGGGTGGAGGGCAAGTGCAGGAGGGGAAGGCCCTCTGGGACATGGATTGATTCGGTGACGGGGGCAATCAAGATGAGTGTGTCAGAGACAATGAGATTAACACAGGATAGAGCACAGTTTAGAGCTGTTGTACATAGGGTCACTATGAGTTGCAAGTGACTCCGCGGCGCATAACAACAACAACATGAGGCATCTGATTAAGCTGCTGTCTTGGAGCTCTCTTTTGTTTCCACCTTTGCATTCTAATTAGTGATAAGCAATGCACCTAACTGCATGTTTGATAAATTTCAGTCTTGAATTGGTAAACATTTTCATTTTATTTATCTTTGACATTCATATTTGGTGTGTAAATTTCAATAGTAGTTATATTAACAGTGAATAAGGGTTCCAGTTTCTCCACAACCTCGCCAGCATTTGTTGTTTGCTGTTCTGTTAAATTTTGTGATTCTGACTATGGTGAGATAATATCTCATAGTTGTTTTGATTTGCATCTCTCTTAGTGCTAGGGAATTTGACATTACTTCATGTGCTTGTTAGCCATCTGAATGCCTTCTTTGGCGAAGTGTCTGTTCATATCTTGTGCCCATTTTTCAATTGGATTATTTACCTTTATCTTGTTGTGCTCAAGTATTTTATAAATTCTAGATATAAGTCCCTTATCTGACACGTCATTACCAAATACTTTTTCCAAGTCTGTGACTTCCCTTTCTACCCTGCTGGAGAAAGAAGGTTTTGGATGTACATATGGGTTTGATTCTTAGAAGGTCTCATTCATCTATTTTATCTTTATCTGGTTGTAGATTTTTCAGGATACTTGGAAGACTCTTTATGTTGTGGAGTAGGACTTCTAGAGTTTTCCAAGCTTTTTTCTAATGAAGTTTAAAGTCCTTGGTTTTAGTCCTAGGTCCATGATCCACCAGGAGTTGTTTTTTTGTTTTGTTTTGTTTTTTTATGGAGGTGTAGATCTTCCTTGAGTCTTCTGCAGGTGTTGTTGTTGTTGTTATGTGCCATCGAGTCGCTTGCGACTCATAGCGACCCCATGTACAACAGCCCTAAACTCTGCTCTGTCCTGTGCCAATCGCACTGTCTCTGACACTCCCATCCCAATTATCCCAGTCACTGAATCAATCCACCTCATAGAGCGCCTTCCTCTCCTGCGCTATCCCTCCACCCTCCCAAGCATGATGTCCCTCTCTAAAGACCAGTCTCTCCTCACAACATGTCCAAAGTATGTTAGACAGAGCCTCAGAATCCTTGCCTCCAAGGAGCAACCCGGTTTAACCCTTTCCAGGACAAATCTGTTTGCTTTCCTAGCAGTCCATGGTATTCTCAATACTCTTCTCCAGCACCACAGCTCAAAGGCATCAATTCTCCTTCTATCCTCCTTGGTCATTGTCCAACTCTCTGATGCATAACAAGTGATTGCAAAGACCATGGCCTGTATCAGACGCACCTTAGTCTCCAGAGAGACACCATTGCTCTTCAGTACTTTAGAGAGGTCCCTAACAGCAGACTTTCCCATGGCAATGTGCCTTTTAATTTCCTGGCTGCTGGTGCGCCTCAGTCCATATTGTAGGCTGCAGTCCTTGACACTTTGCAGCAGGTGCTTCAGGTCCTCTTCAGTTTCAGCAACCAGGGTTGTGTCATCCGCATAATGCTGATTGTTGATAAATCGTCCACCAATCTTGACCCCACATTTCTCCTCATAGAGCCCAGCCTTGCCAACACCGTTTGTTAAAAAGGCTGTCGTTTCCCAACTTAACTGATTTCATCTCCTTGTCAAAAATCAGTTGACCATAGGTAGATGGGCTGATTTCTGGGTTCTGAAGTCTATTCCATTGATCTATGTGTCTGTCATTAATGTAACTACTTTTTTTTTTTACTCTTTTAAGTTCTTTATTATTTTTTAAAAAATTTATTAATTCCAATGAAAATTTACAGAGACTTTGGATTTCGATTCATTCATTGTTGCACTTTTCTCCCTACCCTCTTCTCCCCCGCAGTACACTCTTCTCTTTGAAAAGTAAAAGAAAAAATTCTTACTTTTTTTTTTTCATTAATGGTACTGTCATACCAGCACCATGCTGTCTTAACGATCCTTATTCACTGCTGGTGGAAGTGTAAAATGGTGCAACCTCTGTGGAAGACAGTGTGCTGCTTTCTCAAGAAGTTTCAAATAGAGGTACCATTTGACCCAACAATTCCACTACTGAGAATATACCCCAAAGAGACCATAACTGCCACCCAAGCAGATATATGCACACCCATGTTTATAGCAGCTTTGTTCACAATAGCAAGGAGTTGGAAACAACCTAACTGCCCATTAATAAATGAATGGATAGAAAAGCTCTGGTGTATTCACACAATGGAATACTATGCTGCATTGAAAAACAAGGAGCTCATGAAATATTATACAAAATGGATGACTCTGGAGGACATTATGCTAAGTGAAATATCTCGGTCGCAAAATGACAAATACTGCATGATGCCTCTGTTGTAAAACAGGACTGACATAGGGGTTTTGGGGAGACTGAGAAATATGGGATAAATAATGTGTACTTCATTGAAAGAAATGAGGGAGAAAACTGTTTAAAAAGGGATATGCATTTAGGTATTTTTGTCATGACAGGAGTCCGCAGCAAAGGTTGAATAGTTGAGTGGACCTGAGGTGAGGGATTGTAAAACAATAAAAATATTTTTTCTTTTACTTTTCAAAGAGAAGAGTGTACTGGGGGTGGGGGGAGAAGTGGGCAGGGAGAAAATTACAAAGTTGGATGAATGGAAATCCAAAGTCTGTAAATTTTCACTGGAATTATTAATTTAAAAAATTCAAAAAAATAAAGAAATTAAAAGAATTAAAAAAGTAGTTACATTAACATAGCCTCCTTGTAGATATATCGGTATTATCACATACAGTATTATATTGCTGTTGAGTACCATTGACTCGGAACCCTCCCAGAGGGTATTCTGAGAAAGTTATTGCTTGTCAGGAGGTAACAATCCTTCTCCCACAGAGCAACTGGTAAATTTGAACCATATGCCTTCAGGATGTCAGTACAGCTTCTTATAACTAGGCCACTAGAGTTCCCAACAGTATTACAGTTAGGGATTAATGTTTTTCTTGTTATGTGCCATTCCATTGTCTGCAACTCATAGCAACCCCTTGTATAATAGCTCTGGACCCTGCTCTGTCCTGGACCAGTCTCACTGTCTCTGACACATGTACCCCTATTACCCTAGTTACTGTGTTAGTCCATCTAATCTGGGGTCTTTCTCTCCTGCATTGTTCCTTGACCCTTACCCTACTAAGCATGACATCCTTCTCCAAAGAGTGGTCCCTCCTGGCTACATACCCAAAGTATGTGAGACAAAGTCTCAAAAAATCCTTGCCTCCAAGGAGCAGCTTTATTTCACCCTTCCCAAGACAGGTTTGTTAGTTATCTTTGAAGTTCATGATATGTGCAATACTCTTCTCCAGCAGCACAACTCAAAGGCATTGATTCTTCTTCCGTGATCCTCAGTCATTGTCTAGCTCTCTGATGCACAGTAAATAATTGCAAAAACCATTGCCTTGATTGAGTGTACCTTATTCTCTAGATTGGCATCATTGTTCCTGAGCACTCTGGAGTACTAAATGTCCCTAGTACTTTGGCCTCTTATAAAGCCAGCTTACAATTCTGATCATTTTCTGTCAATATACTGTTCTGGTCATTTTTAAATAATCTTCAACAGGATTTCACTTGTTTATTGGTGATATTGTTCGATAATTTTCACACTCACTGGAATGGCCCACCACCGTCGGTGCTTGAGTGGCACCGCCGCGCCCGCGTCTACCATGGTTTTTTACTGTTAAGACTACCTTAGCAATTATCACATATTAGCAAAAGCTTGTTCTTTATTATATACCTCTTGAGGCTGATTCTTACAACCTAGCACCTTTTCTAAAAGTTCTGAAGGGCCTTAAGGGAGTAGGCACTACAACAAAGTTGGTAGGATAGGTAACTTTGTGGTGGCTGGAGGCCAGATTACAGCAACAATACTGGTAAACAGCAAAACACTAGTCTCAGAGGAAGACTGACAATTAGAAAAATCTTACTAATTGGAGAGAAGGAAAAGCTAGGAACTACACAAGCTCTCTTCCCATGCAACGTATTGCCTCTGAAAATCTGCAGGAGAGTCAGCTATAAAGTAGTTCCAACTCGATGGTATATAGTAATAACAAGTAGTTCATTTCAGCTCACTAACGCCAGAAATATCAACCTTCGTATAATCCACTTAATTTTGACAACTTTACATTTTCCTAGATTTGGTTTGTCCATTCTAAATTTCAATTATTGGTAGATGTTTATAGCTGTTTCTTGTCAATTTTGAGTGTTGCCTACATTAACAAATGAAGATCCTGAAAGCTTTATTCTAGGTTATTAGAATAGATCTACTTTAAGAAAACTTTAAAAAAAAAATGTTCTTTCATTGTTATACAGTTCCCACCCACCAAGATCACTTTACTATACAGCTCTTATTCTGGACTGTTGTTATACCAATAGTATCTAATCATATATTACTTTCATATAATTCTCTCCCTCATCTGTTTCAATGCTGTGCACATTATTTATTCCCTCTTTTCTTAGTTTTCCCTCAACCCCCATCAGTCCTGTTTTATATATAACAGTGTCATTATGTGGTATTTGTCTGAAATATTTCACTCAGCCTTATGACCTCCATGATCACCAAATTTGCATATTTCATAATTTCTTTCTTTTTTAATGCTGCGTAATATTCCATTATGTGAATATACCACAGCTTCTCTATCCATTCATTTGTTGATGGGCACTTGAATTGTTTCCAACTCTTTGCTATTGTGAACAACACAGCAATAAACATGAGTGTTCATATATTTGCTTGGATGGTGGTTCTGGTGTCTTTAAAGTGTATTCCCAGCAGTGGAATTGCTGAGTCAAATGGTATTTCTATTTCCAACTTTTTGAGAAAGTGCCATACTGCCTTCCATAGTTGTTGCACCATTTTACACACCTATAAACAGTGAATAAGGGTTCCAGTTTCTCCACAGCCTTGCCAGCATTTTTTAAATTATTATTAATTTTAATGAAAGTTTACGAAGACTTAGGGTTTCCAATCATTCATTGTTGCACTTTTCTCCCTGCCCACCCAACCCCCCCAATACACTTTTCTCCCAGCATTTGTGGTTTGCTGTTCTGTTGAAGAGAAAACAACATTTTCTTAGTTGTATTTTGTAACACTTTCCAACATGAAGGTTTTCTCCTCTGGCACTAAATTCTGCAATGTTCCAATGATATCCACAAGATTTTCAAAGACCTTATGAGTAAGGATCTTTCAGAAGTAGATCACCAGGCCTTTCATCCTCATCTTTGTCTGAAAGCTCCACTAAAACCAGTCCAACAAAGTGATTCTACTCACATTTGATACACCAGTGACATAACTTCCAGGAACATGATAACATTCAAGCCACCACAGTACAGCAAAGAAAATGAGTGGTGGATTTACAAAGAGATAAATGGCGCATATGCAACAAGATGACTGGTGTAGCTACACATGTAAGATTTCTATTTATATTCATGTTTTAAATGTTGATTTAGCCATTAAAGCAGTTTTTGGTTTTCTTTTTCTTATAGCTAACTGACCATGGAACTCTGTGTAGAGAAAGTGTAGATCCCTGTGATTTTAAAGAATATTGTAATGGAACATCTGAATATTGCCCAGAAGATATGAAATCTGCTGATTTAGAACCATGTTTGAATTATGCTTCTTATTGCTATAAGGGGATATGCCGAACTATGGACAGACAGTGTGTCCAGTTGTTTGGAAAATGTAATGTTACTATCATTTGTCTATGGTTTATTTATATTTATATAGGCAAACACAATTTTATATAAAATGTATATGCTACTTTTTCCTTTCTGAGAAAGTTAATAACAAAATAAATATCAATTTAACACTTTCTAATGATACATGCACAACAGATCATTCGAGAGGCTGGACTTTATGAAGAAGAATGTGGCAACAGGATTGAAGATTCTCAACACTTGGCCAATTGGCAACATCATGATAGATGGAGAAAACATTGTGTATGTTGACAATTTAATCTTGCTCAGATCCACAATCAACATTCATGGCATCAGCAGTCAGGAAATCAAAAAATTTGCTGTAGGAAAGCCTGCTCTGAGACCTCCCCAGAGTGCTAAAGAGCAACAATGTCAGTTTAGAGACTGAGGAGCTCCTGATCCATGCCATGGTCTCCTCAATTACTTGCTATGCATCTTAGAGCTGGACAATGACTCAGGATGATATAAGAATATTCTGTGCCTCTCTGAGTTGAGATATTGGAGGAGAGTATTGAACATCCTATGGATTGCCAAGAGAATAAACAAGTCTGTCATGGAGAGGGTGAAACCAGATTGCTCCTTAGAGACAAGGATTTTTAAGCTCTGTCTCACGTACTTTAGGCAAGGTTCCAGGAAAGACCAGTCTTAGGAGAAGAACATCATCCTTGGAAGGGTAGAGGGCCAACACAGGAGAGGAAGACCCTGGATGAGAGATTGACATAGTGACTAGGGTAATAGGGGCAGATGTGTCAGAAACAGTTTGGTTTAGGATAGGGTAAGGCTCAGAAATATTGTTCATAGGATTTCTTTGAGTCGTAGTTCACTCAATAGCACATAACAACAACAACAACAACATATATCAGGCTTTTTTTTCTTCCATTTCTGCCGCCATTTTCACTACTCCTTTGCAAATTATTCCACCACTATTAACAGAAACTTTATTTTCAATAATCACAAACTCTTCCCATCCTTACCTCTCTTGATAACCACTAATAATTTTTGATTTCTGCATATTTCACATAAAAACATATATATGTGACACATAACAACAATGATATTTTTCATACAAGTCAATATTTCATATACTAAAAAGCTTGGTCACAGTCATTGAGTGAGTGCTGACTCATTGCTGACCCTCCAGCAGGTTTTCAGAGGCTACAAATAACATTGTAGGAGACTGCCCACTTTTATACAGATATAGATAGATATATAGCTGGTATGCTGCCAGTTGTTCTGTTTAATTGAGTTGGAAACTAATACCTGACCTTCCAGTGGGTTTTTAGAGGCAATAAATCCCACAGGAGGAGACTGCCCATCTTTCTCCCCTGAAGCAGCTGGTGAATTTAAACTTTGTGTCTTTTGTTTTGAGTCTCTTTTGATCAGCAACCTTTACCACTAAGTTTAGTTCATATATATATTTACCAACATATGGTTTATCCTTTTTGTGACTGACTTTCTTTGCCTAGAGTACAGTTTTCAAGGTTTAAACCATGTTGCAAGACAATGACTTCATTTCTTTGATTATTGAGTAATACTCTTAAATGTAAACATTTTGTCTTTTTGTGTATCTATTTTCATGAACATTTTCCCACCTTATAGCAGTAGTGCATATTGCCACAATGAACAATGGTGTACATTATGTGTATTTATGAAACTGCTTTTAAGTTTCTTAGCTCTGTAACTAAAAAGGAATTATAATGGTTAAATTATTTTACATTTCCACCGGCAGAGTATAAGTATCCAATCTCTCTGGAACCTTTCTTAGCATTTATTGTTTGATGTCTTACTGAATATTACTATTTTTGCTAGAGTGATATGATTTATCATTGTTATTTTTATCTGCATTTCTCTAATAGCTTTTATAATAAGTATAAATTCACACTGTACACATGGATTTAACCTGATTGTATGCACAGGAATCAGATTGATTACATCTGTGGAAAGAATTTCAGGAGAAGCTCAATATCACCTTTGAAAACTAGATAAGGTGCTGATTGTGAAACAGACCACCAACTACTCATATGCAAGGTAAACTAAAGCTTAAGGTTAAATACACAGGAACCAAAATTTGACCTTGGGACTGCCCCACCTGAATTTCAAAACCATCTCAGGAACAGATTTGAGGCTTTGAGCACTGCTGACTGAAGACCAGATGAGCTGTGAAAGGATATCAAGAATATCATCCAAAAAAGACTGCAAAAGAGGAGGAAGAAAAAGACCAAGATGGATGTCAGAAGAGACTCTTAAGATTTCACTAGAGCACCGAGAAGCCAAAGCAAATAGGTGAAATCAAGAACTTAAGGAGCTGAACAGAAGATTTCAAAGGGCAATGCAGGAAGAAAAAACAAAGTATTAACATCAAGTGTGCAAGGAGCTGGAGTCAGAAAATCAAAAGGGCTGAACTTGCTTGGGATTTCTTAAGCTGAAGGAACTAAAGAACAAATTCAAGCCTTGAGTTACAATATTTACAGATGATTTGGGCAAAATATTAAATAACCCAGGAAGCATTAAAAGAAGGTAGGAGTATATAGAGTCACTTTACCAAGAAGAATTGTCTGACACAGAAGAATGTAAAGAAACAACACATGATCAAGAGCCTGTGATGATGAGGGAGAAAGTTCAAGCTGCTCTGAAGGAATTGGCAAACATAAGGTTCTAGGAATTAATGGAATAATTAATGGAATTAACTGACATATTTCAACAAACAGATGCTGCCCTGGATGTGCTCACTAAGTTGTACTGAGAAATCTGGAGGACAACCATCTGGGCAACTGACTGAAAGAGATCTATATTTGTTCCCATTCCAAAAAAAGGTAACTGACCAAGTGTGGAAATTATCAAACAATATAATTAATATTACATGCAAGCAAGATTGTGCTGAAAATTATCTAGAAATAACTGGAACAGAGAACTGCTGTATGTATATGCTGGGTATGGAAGACGCCACGGCAGTAGGGATATTTTAGCCAATGTTAGAAGGAACTTTGTTGAAAGCATACAGCACCAGAAGAATGTCTGTCTGTGCTTTATTGACTGTGCAAAGCATTTGACTGCGTGGATCACAACAATGACTCACTCTGAGAAGAATAGGAATCCAGAACTATTGATTGTGCTTATGTGAAAACTATACTTGGACCAGGAGACTGTCATAAGAACAGAGAAAGGAAACACTGTATGCCAGGGATGCTTTCTATCTCTATACCTTTTCAATCTATATTCAGAACAGATCATCCAGGAGACTGGGCTCTATGAGGGGTAATATGGCATCATGATTGGAAGACTCATCAACAATCCGCATTGTGCAGATGACACAACTTTGTTGAAACTGAGAAAAACCTGAAATATTTGCTGCAGAAGGTCAAGAATTGCAGCATTCAATATGGATTGAGGCTCAACATCAGGAAAACAAATATTCTCACTACTGGGCTGATTTGAAGCATCATGATAGATGGTGAAGAGATTGAGGTTGTTACCAGCTTCAATTTGCTTGGCTCCACAATCAACATTCTTGTTACTAAGAGCAAGGAAATAAAAAGACAAATTGCATTGGGAAAAATCTGCTATTAGGGACCTCTCCCTCTATGAGATGGATTGATTCGGTGACTGGGGTAATTGGATGGGTGTGTCAGAGGCAGTGCGGTTGGCGCAGGATAGAGCAGGGTTTAGGGCTGTTGTGCATAGGGTCGCTATGAGTCGCAAACGACTGGACGGCACATAACAACAACAACAACAACCAGAGTCCTGAAGAGCAACAATGTCAGTGTGGAGACTAAAGTACACCTGATCTAGGCAATGATCTTTGCACTTACCTGCAATGCATCAGAAAGGTGGACAACAAAGATGATAGAAGAAAAGCTGATGTCATTGAGCTGTGGTGCTGGAGTACTTAATATACCATGGACGGCTATGAGAACAAACAGGTTCTACCTAGAGAGGATGAAACCAGACTGCTTTTTGGGAGTAAGAATTTTGCAGCTCCGTCTGACATACTTTAGGTATGTTGCAAGTAGGATCCAGCCTTTGGAGAGGGACATCATGTTTGGGAGGCTGGAGGAAAGGCACAAGAGAGGAAGACCCTGTATAAGCAGATTGACTCAATGGTTAGGTTAATAGGGGGTAGGTGTTTCAGAGACAATGAGGTTTGATCAAGATAGAGCAGAGTTCAGAGCTGTTGTACATAGGGTCATGAGTATTTCGGCACATAATGACAACAACAATAGCTAATGATCTTGAAAATGTCTTCATGTGTTTATTGGCCATATGAATATCTACTTTTGTTTTATAATTGCATTGTTTTTCTTTTCAGCTGTTGATGTTTTCTATAAATTTTAGAAATGGTAACTTGTTCAATAAGTGATTGACAAGTACATTTTCCCCAATGTGTAGGTTCTTTTATATATTTGGAGAAGTCTTTTGATATACATAAGGATTTCATTTTCAATGAAAAGTCTATCCTCTTATTGATTGTGCATTTTCAGTTCTATTTCAGTTATATTCAATGGTCTATTTATGGGCACAAGGACAGAGCAGGTTCTGAGATGTTGTACATATGGTTGCTATGAGTCACAAGTGACTTGACAACACCTAACAACAACAAGGTTTATTTCATGAACTAGTGCTCCTAAGTTTTTGACCATTTTTTTTTCTTTGATGATCTTAATATTTAAAATTTTACATCGAGGTCCTCTTCCATCTTGAATTAGTTTTTGTGTATGGTGTAAGGTATAGTTTCACTTTTCTACAAATATAAATCAATTTTGCCAGAACTATTTGCTAAAGAAGCTGCCTTTGCCCCACTTAATGGATTCCATCTCTATGACTTGTCCATGTTGTTGTTATATGCCATTGAGTCAACTATGACTCATATTAACCATATGAATGAGAGATCTCAAGCTTCCTTTATTTTGAACCATCATCACATTGAGTGTCTGAGTGGATGAATTTATCTGGATTCTTAAGTCTATTCCATTGCTCTCTGTACCTTTCATTGTACCAGTGCAAAGCTGTTTAGATTACTGAGGCTGTGTAGTGGGTTTTGAAATCCAGTAACTAAGGACTCCTAATTTGTTTTTCTTCTTTTGTATCACTTTACTTGTCTAAGGTCTTTTATTCCTATATGGAGTTGATAATTACTTTGTCCATCTCTTTGAAATATGATGATGAGAACAGGATAGAGATTACATAGTATTTATATATTGTTTGGGATAATATTGCAATTTTCACAATATTAAGTCTTCCAATCTATAAGCATGGTGTATATTTATATTGATGAAGGTCTCTTTGACATTCTTATGTAATGTTTTATAGTTTTATTTATATAGATCATTATTTTCTTTCTTTTCTTAAAAAAATCTTATTTTAATGAAAGTTTACAGAGGATTTGGATTTCCATTTTTTCATAGTTGCACACTTTCCTCTTTGTCCACCCCTTCCCCACAGTTCACTTTTCTCTTTGAAAAGTAAAAAAAAAAAAAATTACTTCATTGTTATATAACCACCCTCATCCGTGAATCCACTTCGCTATGCAGCTTTCATCCTGGACACTTTTCATGACAATAATACCTAATCATATATTCCTCCTAAACAGTTCTCTCCCTCATCTGTTTCAATGTAGTATACATTATTTATCCCCTCTTAGTTTCCCCCCAGCTCCAAAGTCAGTTCTGTTTTACAACAGTGGCACTATGCAGTATTTGTCCTTTTACGACTGAGATATTTCACTCATCTATGCTTAGTTTTATTACTAAATATTTTCTCTTTTGGAGGGATATTATAATGGCATTATTTTCTTTATTCTATTTTTATAGATCTCTGCTACTGTAAAAGAATCCTACTAATTTTTTTATGTCTATCTTCCATGCTGACACTTCACTAAAGGAGTCAATTAGATTAGAGTTGTGTTCTTTTTACCCCCTGAGTCTTTGGAATTTTCTATATATAGTATCATAATCCCTGCAAATAGATATAATTTTACTTCTTCTTTGTCATTTGGATGCCTATCATTTTGTTTTCTTGTATTCATGCACAAGCTCTTAAATTTCCAGTCATTACTCACCTACATTATTTCTGGATTGTTTGTGAATAAAGACTGAGGATTAAAGAGTTTGTGCGTGAAGAAAAGAAACATTGCTCTTGTGCACTATATCATGGAAATGGACCTTTATCAATGTCTTTCTAGATCATTGTCCCAAAGTGATAACAAGACGATTGATGACTCATTCCCTCAGGATATTCCATTATGATTGAGAAGTTTACTTTCTTTTCACACCCATTGAGTACACTGCCTACATAGATATATCTGTAACACATACAAACATTCATGTTGAAATAGAATCTACTAGAACTATACATTATCTTAGATAACACTCACCTATATATGTTTATCTTTTGTGAAGTCAAACTTATCTCTTATGCATTTTTATCTCTATGCTTTTGTTTTTCCATATCTAATAGCCATTTACTGGAAACTAAGCCATAACTTCACCCTTTTCATATATAAATTTATGGTCATTAGTTTACACATTTAGGTTCTTGATACATTTGGGGTTTTGTGGTATGATTTGCAGCATGGAAACTACATATAGAAATCCAATTTTTTTTCCAGCAATATCTTTTTAAAATAAATGTTTATTTTTACTGGTTTGTTTACCAAATTTATATATTGTTTTTCACATCCAATCTTTTCCATTTTTTTTACTGACTCCTCCTTTTACCATCAAATTGTGTGACCCTATGACTACTCCCCTTCCCATCCTCACCACTTTTTTGCTACCCTTACACCCTTGGATCCTCATACACATTTTACTAATTACCTATTTCTATTATAATGATCTTATATAGTATTTGTACTATGGGACTGAGTTAGTTCACGTAGTATAATGCACTCCAGTCCCTCCCAAGTTAAGTAGTAATTTGCAAAATCATTGTGGCTGCATGCTACACAGTATTCCTTCATGTGAATGTACCACATTTTGCAATCCATTCGATTTTGGTTGGATATTTGGGTTGTTTCCATATTCTTACAAGGGCAAATAACACTGTCATGAACATTGGTGTACAAATATCCATTTATGACTCATTTCTAATTTTCTCAGGATATATTCCAAGCAGTGGAATAGCTGGGTCATATGGAATTTCTATGATAAAAATTTTGAGGAAATGTCAAGTTGTCTTCCACAGTAGTTGTACCATTTTACAATCCCACCAACAGTGTGTGAGAGTTCCTTTATCTCCATATCCTTTTCAACATTTATTACTTGCTGTCCTGTTAAACTTTCCAGCAATATTTTTAAGAGAGATCCTTACTTTTCCATTGAATGATCTTATGCTAACTCTTATTGAAAATTAAACTCATATCAAACCCATTGCCAGCAAGCGTATTCCAATTCAAGACATGCCTTCCTTGGGTTACTGAAGCTGTACGTCTTTAAAGAAGAGAGTGCTCATTTTACTCCCTTGGAGTAGCTGGTAGACTTAAACATATGACCTTTGGCTTTATAGCACAGCATGCGGTGCACTATGATACCAGAGTTCCTTCAAATTATTTGGGGAGAAAAAAACCCAAAGAAAATTACTTAACTACAAATGGATGAATTTATTACTAAATTCTTATTTATATTCCATTATTCTATGTGTTTCATTTATAAAGTGGAGCCATGGTGGCTTAGTGGTAAGGAATTTTGCAGCCAAACCAAAGGCACACGATTAGAATTCACCAGTTGATTTTAGGAGGAAATATTGACAATCTCCTCATGTGTGATTTCACTGCCTCTGAAAATCCGCTGGAGAGTCAACTCTGGGTTGGTTCCAACTTAATAGTACAGACCACCACCAACAATAGGTCAATTTACTCTGTTCTTCTTCAAGATTGCTTTAGTTATTTGGAATCCCATTTTCTTTTATATGTATTTGAGAATTTGCTATTTTGTTTATACAAAAAGGATAACTAGAATTTTGATGAATATTCTATTTCATCATTTTGAATAATATTCACATCTTAACTCTATTAAAAACTCTAATTAATAAACTTGGATTTTCGTTCAACTTCTTTTATTTTTTTAGTGATCATTAATATTTTTTTAGTATGCAGGAAATTTCAGATGGTATGATTAATATCACATGCAAGTAGATTTTGCTGAAGAGAATTTAAAAACTGTTGCAGCAGTACATATTGGGAATAGAAAGAAAGTCAAGCTAAGAGGGTATGAATGAGGGATGGCATTACTGTTGCTAGATGGATCATTGACTATGCAATGGTATTGAACTGTGCAAATCAAAACGAATTAATGACTGCATTGTGAAGAATGGGGATTCCAGTACACTTGATTATGATCATACAAAAAATTATGATCTTTGAAAATAGACCATAGGGAATTGGTTTAGTAGAACAAGTGAATTCTGTGTGGTTTTATAAATTATAAATGATGTGTATAAAGGTGATGCATAGTCACCAGATTTATTGAGTCAATATACTGAGAAAATAGTGCACAAACTGGACTATGTGAAGAAGAATTTGGCATCAGCATTATAATACTCTTCGAGAGGCAAGTTATACAATTATGCTTGCTTAAATTAAAAAAAACGGAAGCATTTTCTGATGAAGAACAAAAGCTATTGCTTTAATCATTAATTATATGTCAACTTAAAGAAAACAAAAGTCTTTACAAATTGTAAGTAACAAAATGAGTGTGAATAAAGGATTGAAGTTTTCAAGGACTTCAGTTTACTTGGATCCTCAAAAAATATCCATGATAACAGCAGTCAGGAAATCAAAATTATTTAATTGGACAACTTGCTGCAAAATAATCTCAGACAAATAATCCTCTCTCAATTGTCAAAAAAGAAATGATGTAATTTTAAGACAAAGGTACACCTTACCTGAGCCATGGTATTTTCAATTACCTTATATGATAGTGAAAGCTGGGCAATAAATAAAGAAGACTGTAGAGCAAAGAATGCATTTAAAGGATGATATTGTTGTTGTTGTTTTTATGTGCTGTCGAGTCGTTTGCAACTCATAACGACCCTATGTACAACAGCCCTAAATGCGGCTCTCTCCTGTGCCAATTGCACTGCCTCTGACACACCTATCCCGATTACCCCAGTCACTGAATCAATTAATCTCATAGAGATTCTTCCCCTCCTGCGCTGTCCCTCCACCCTCCCAAGCATGATGTCCCTCTCCAGAGACCTGTCTCTCCTTACAACATGTCCAAAGTATGTCAGACGAAGCCCCCGACCGATTTTGGCTCCGTCTTGGGGCTTTGTATCTGTAGGTGTGTGAGAAGCTATTGCCTCGAGTGGCTTCTCTATTGCCTGGCCTCGACTTCTGCCGGATTGGCTTCCAGGCTCCCCGGCGGCGTGTCCCGCAGTCTCCCCTCTGTGCCTCCCGAAAGGATGATATTGGCAAAGAAAAATGAAGGTACTATGGAGTGCAAAGAATAATATATCATGGACTTATATATGACATAATAAATAAGGCTTGGAAAATGTATAGCAAGAAGGCTCCTTAGAAGCAAGGGTGACAAGTTATCTCCTCACTTTGACTTGTTCTTAGGAGGGAGCAGCTCTGAAAAATGACATCATGCTTGCTAAACAGAAGTCACCACACACACACACACACACACACACACACACAAGCACTAAAAAAACCAAAAACACAAAACACAAAACCCAACCTCTAATGTATAAATGGACATGGTGGCTACAACAGTGAACTCAACATAAAAACAATTGTAAGGATAGTACAGAATCTGGCCACACTTCATTCTGTTATACATTGTTTCACCATGAATTGGAGCTGACAATAACAATATGCTGGGTGTTTTCTCTTTCTTATGCATGCTATCCTTTCAAATCCTGTCATAAATGATACTGTTTCCTTAAATTATTTTTCAAGTCATTTTTCATATATAAAAAGCTGACTGATTTTTGTGTATTGATCTTGGACCTTGGCAATTTTCTAAATTATTAGTTGTAATGCCTTTCTAGTGAATTCTGTGCATCTCATAGGTTTTAGAGTTATTTATTTTTAAATTGTGATTATTCTAAAATTAGTAATACATTCTGTATAAAGCTTAAAAGTGGTTGATTTTTTAAACTGAAATTTGAAAACAAAATAGTATTGCAATTGTAAGAAAAGTAATTTTGACAATGTTATAAGCTAAGGAGATAGTCTATCTATAAAGAATAAAATATTGTGTTTTGAGATTTTGGAGCAATGGGATTGTAAATGACAGATTAATCAGTAATTTTTTTATTCTGTTACTAATTTTTTTAAATTAAAGAGGAGATTTTATTAAATGTTTCATGCTTTGGATCATCAGTAGTTTTATGCATAAATTTAGAATACATCGTACTAAGTGAACTCATTGCTCTGGTCTTTATTTATCATTACTTTTAACATTTAAGCTTTTTTGTTTAAGATGATTAATTTGAAATTTATTTATCCTTTCAGTTGCAAAGGGTGCTGATTATTTATGTACAGAAGAAGTGAACTTTCATGGAGATGATTTTGGAAATTGTAAAGGAAAACCTTGTCGTTTTGAGTATGTACTTAGAAAACTATACATTTTCCAAAAATGTCTACCTGTTTGTATGTGTACTGCAGAGAATCTCCTAATAGTGAGAAGAGATAGCGTAGTGAAAAAAAGATCAGTTTATATTTTTTTGGTTTGATAAGATCACTTGTGTTCTAAACAGCTTTGACATTTTGATTTGAAATAGTAGCATTTTTAAATTATTTCCACGTTTTGAATCATTTATCTAAAGCTTTTGGTCCTTAAGTTACAAATGCATTTCTTTCTCCCCCTACCTCCCAAATTATATTGTCAGGAATATTCTTTGCGGGAAGGTAGTTTGTCACTGGTCAAGAGGAGAAGTAATACCATTGACACATTATGATATTCAGTACACTTACCTAAGAGGACATGTTTGTATATCTGCATTTCTAAGAAATGAGTCAATAAGGAATAGATATGATGATACTTATGTGAGTGACGGCTCTATATGTGGTTCAAATAAGGTAAGAAAAGTTTTATTTGATACTACAATATCTTCTTTATTATGTTACTTGTATTTCATGGATTATCTTTCTACTTTAAATAATGAGCATATATACACTGTTGTTGAGTACTTTCAAGTTTGAACTGACTCAAAAACTGATCCTCCAGGAGGTTTTCAGAGGCAGTGAATCACAGGGGAGGAGTGTGGCATGGTGTGTGATTTTGGGGGTCCCTAGTCTGTAGGGAACTCTGGTGCTTTAATGGTAAGGAGTTGTACTACCAACACAAAGATATACAAGTTCAAATCCACCAGCTGCTTCAGGGGGATAAAATGGGCATTCTCCTTCCATGTGATTTGTTGTTGTTAGGTACCCTTGAGTTGCGTATGACTCTAAGTGACACCATGAACAAAGATCTGAACCCTGCTCTATCTTGTGTATCACACTTACTGATATACAAGAGCACGATGCAGCAATCACTCTATCTATCCACCTGGTTGAGGGTTTTCCTATCCTTTGCTGATCCTCCACTCTTTCAGCATCTTGTCTTTATACAAGCAATAGCTCCTCCTAACAACATGCCCAAAGCATATGAGGCCAAGATTCATCATTTTTGCCTCCAAAGAGCATTCTGGCTGCACCTCCTCGAAAACATATCTGTTTGTTCTCTTGAAAAGGCATCAATTCTTTTTCTGTCATCCCTATTGATTGTCTAGTTCTCAAATGAATAGCAAGTAATCAGAAAGGCCATAATAGCTTAAAAAAGATGCACTTTCATCCTCAAACTGACATCATTACTTCTCAATAATTGGAGAGGTCCTCAACTGCAGATTTTCCCAGATCTCCTTATTTCCTGACTAATGATACCAAGGGTATGAATTGTGGATACAGGAAAGATGAAGCTGTTGACAGTTTCAATATCCTCTCCATCCATCATGACACTGCCTATGGTCCAGTGGTAAGAATTTGTCTCTTCCTGAC
Organism: Elephantulus edwardii; assembly: GCF_000299155.1. Taxonomy (NCBI): domain Eukaryota; kingdom Metazoa; phylum Chordata; class Mammalia; order Macroscelidea; family Macroscelididae; genus Elephantulus; species Elephantulus edwardii. The sequence goes on along the minus strand of NW_006400029.1, from coordinate 728,810 downwards.
ATTGAGATGCAACCTATACTGAAGTCTGCATTCCTTGTTCCTCTGCAACAAATGATTCATGTCCTCCTTCTTTCAGAAAGCAAGGTTCTGTCATATGCATAACACAGGTTATTTATGAGTCTCCCTCCAATACTGTTGCCACACCCCGCTTCAAAGGGTCCAGCTTCTCAGATAATTTGCTCAGCAAATAGATTGAATAGGTATGGAGAGAGAATAAAACCCTGACACACTCCCTTCTCAATTTTAAACCATGCAGTGTTCCTCTGCTTTGTTTGCACAACAGCCTTCTGGTCCAGGTGGAAGTTTCACCTGAGGACAATTAAGTGCTACGGGACTTCCATTCTTCCCAAAGTTGTCATAACTTGTTATGATCCACGCAGTCAAATGCCTTTACATAGTCAATAAAGTACAAATAGATATTCTTCAGATATTCCTTATTTCAGCCAGGATCCATTAGTAATGATATCCCTGATGTCACAGCCTCTTCTAAATCCTATATGAACTTTTGGAAGTTCCCTTTCTGTGTACTTTTCTAGCTGTCTTAAAGTGATCTTCAGCAGAATTTTGCTTGCATGTGATATTAATGACATTGTTCGAAAGTTTCTATGTTCAGTTGGATCACCTTTCTTGGGAAAGGGAACAAATACGGACCTCTTCCTATCCGTTGGCCTAACAGCCATGCTCCAAATTTCCTGGCATAGCTTGGTGAGCACATCCAAGGCTGCATCTGTTGATTGAAACAAGCCAGTTGATAGCCCATCAATTCCTGAGACCTTATTTTTTGCTAATGCCTTCAGTGTAATTTCTATTTCCTCCTTTTTTTACCATTGGCTTCCATTCATATGATACATCCTGAAATTTTTCAGTCAATCAATTCATTCTGGTATGAAGATTCTGTGTATTCCTTTCATCTTCTTTTGATGCTTTCTGGATTATTCAATATAGTCCCCAGAGCAACTTTTGATTTTGTGACAGGAGGTTTAAATTTACTGCTTCTGAAAATCTGCTGAAGGGTCAACTATGGCACATAACAGGAACAATAACGAGTCTGTAGGGAGTTGTGCTGCTAATCCAAAGGCAGCACCTCACTCATTGTTCAAATCCACCAGTGGCTCTACAACACAACAATCTCTTCACATGCAGTTTATTGCTAAAAAAAAAAACCCAAAAACCCTACTGGTGGGTCATTTATGAGTTTTTTTCTAACTCCATGATAATGACTTGAGAAAAAAAGGGCAGGTAGTTTGGAGTCACCAGATATTCTGCAAAAGAAAAAAAAAAAAACGAGACAATCTCTGTCCTTAAAGATTTACAGGCTTAGAAACTAGAGGTAGGGTTACTGTCTGTAAAGATTGACTTAGCATAGGTAAGTTTTGGTTTTATTGGAGATTACCCATATTTCCTCTCTGAAACAACTGGTGAATTTAAACCGTGTGCCTTCATATTGGGAGCCACAGTTTCTTATCACTAGGCCACCAGAGCTGCCTTAGGTATAACTGTCATATCCATAGCTATCTATGTATATCTACATATATATCTCTACCTACGTATATTGAGCAGTGATAATGAATTCCACTGCAACCCATATGCACAGGTTCAAATCCATCAGCTGCTCTTTAGGGGAAAGTTAGGACATCTCTTTTTGTGTGATTTACAGCCTCTGAAAGTGCACTCGATATTCAGCTATGAATCGGTTCTTACTCGGTGGCACATAACAACAGCATATGCATATGTTAAATGTTAATCAGAGCTCAAAATATAGATAGATAAGAGATAGAGAGACAGAGACAGATATATAGGTATAGGTATAGATATGGATATAGGTATAGATAAAGATATGAATCTACACACTATTATGCCAGTGTGTGTGTGTATGTATGTGTGTGTGTTCTCTTGAGAATATATATAGATATGAACACATGCAGAAATAGAATAACATGCTGTCAAGCCGTAGAGGACTCATAGTGACCCTATGAATGAAAGACCTGAACACTTCTATAACTTTCATCATTTCTCCATGTTCACAGATTTTCTGGAGGCAAGCCATTTCAGAAGTAGATGCCGCTCCTGCTTCCAAGATTGTTTTAATAGGGGAGCTCCACCAAACATTGTCCACCATGGGTAACCATTATATTTAACACATCAGTGTCACAGTGTCTACCATTACAGCAACCATGAGTTACCTATGTACAGCAATGCATAGACCAGTGCTATATACCACTTAGAAGAATGTTTGACCAAAAACAATTTAAACCAAGCCTGGGGGCCACAGATTAAATCATCCACCTTTGGCTTGGTACATAACTTTCTATCCACTAGGCCAACAGAACTCTCTCTCGTTGTTGTTGTTGTTGTTGTTATTATTGTTGTTAAATGACATTGAGCAATAGAGTAACATGTAGCTTCATGTATTTAATACATTTAGCTCTACCTAGGTAAAAGAGGTGGGGAAGCAGGAGTAGCATCCACTTTCTAAACCACATGCCTCTGGAAACTCTATGAACTTGGAGAAACAAAGATAGCTATGGAAAGGCATTAGGTCTTTTGTTCATAGAGTCACTATGAGTTGACCTTGACCTGATGGTAATCAACAACAACAATACCTAGGCAGTCTGTAGGTTCATGTTTTTGTTGATTGCCTTCTAGTTGAGCATGAATCATAGCAACCTGATGAACAAAAGGCATGAAACCCCTCTACAACTATTAACATTTATCAAAGTTCATAAGTTTTCAGAGACATGCTGTTTAGGAAGTGGATGCCACTGTCATTGTATGTTGTTGTTATTTCTTGCTTGGACTTTTATTGTGGGAGAAAGACAATATTGAATTATATCAGGGCTCTTCTGAGACATCAAGATGAGCAGAGTGGAGTGAGGAGACCAATCTTAACGCTCTGAGCAGGCAAGGCTTTTGGATGCAGGACCCAAGGTCATTGCCTCTCCCTGTTCCCATTTCCTTGCTACCTGAAAGCATACTCCCACTTTTCTCTGAAGTACTGCGTCTTTGTTCTTTATCTTCTCACCCAAAGAGAAAAGAGGGAAGCCTGGGCAGGATGTCAGAATGTGTTACCCTGAAACATGGGTCTTGTTTTTCTCTAGAGTAACTGAATTTTAAAAGACATCCCACATTTTCAGAAGTTGTTTTTAGATGCTGTCAAGTCAACCATGATCCACAGCAACCCTATGAATAGCAGATCTGTACCCTGCCCTGCCCTGTCCCTTTCCCATCAATTCTGATATACTTGAGTCCATTGTTAAGAGTCACTCTGTCAGTCCATCTTGTTGAGGGTGTTTCTTCTTGCACTGACTTCTCACCTTTCCCAGCATTATGGCGTTTGCTAAGGACTGGCCCCTTCTTACAGTATGTCCTACAAACATGTCATACAAAGTATGAGAGGAAGTTTCACTATTCTTGCCTCCAGCACTCTAATAACACTTTCTCAGAGTTGTACTTGTTCTTTTGGCAGTTCTTGGAATATTCAGCATTCTTATTTGACAACTCAACTCAAAGGCATTGATTCTTCTATGATCGTTAGTCACTGTCAACTGACAATATCAAGTAGTTGACAATATCACGGATTAGATCAAACACACCTTAATCTTCAAATTGACATGGTTGTTCCTTGGGACTTTGGAGAGATCTTTGACACTGGATTTTCCCAAAGTGATACTTCTTTCAATTTCTTTTTTTTTATTAATTTTAATGTATTTACAGAGACTGAATTTCCATTCGTTCATTGTTGCACATTTCTCCCTGTCCAACCTCCCCCCACCCAGTTTGCTCTTCTCTTTGAAAAGTAAAAGAAAAATTCTCTCATTGTTAATACAACCACTTCCCCCAAGTCTGCTCCACTATGCAGCCTTTGTTCTGGACTCCTGTCATGACAATAATACCTAATCACATATCTCTTTTAAACAGTTCTCTCCCTAATCTATTTCACTGCAGTTGTTGTTGTTGTTATGTGCCCTCGAGTCTTTTCCGACTCATAGCGACCCTATGCACAACAGCCCTAAACCCTACTCTATCCTGCGCCAACCACACTGCCTCTGACACACCCATCCCGATTACCC
>NW_006400029.1:697443-722864 GCF_000299155.1 Elephantulus edwardii | reverse complement strand
ACATCCTCCCACAACTCATCTGGTCTTCCCTCATTAGTATACATAGTTTATGCCATCTTTCTCAGTCTCCCACCAAATACGATGTCAGTCCTGTTTTACAACAGTGACACTATGCAGTGTTTGTCCTGTTGTGACTGAGATATTTCACTCAGCCTAATGTCCTCCAATTACTCATTTTGTATAATATTTCTTGCGTTCTTTATTTTTCAGTGCAGTGTAGTATTCCATTGTGTGAATATACCAGAGCTTCTCTATCCATTCATTTGTTGATGGGCACTTAGGTTGTTTCCAACTCTTTGCTATTGTGTACAAAACTGCCACAATAAACATAAGTATGCATATATGTGTTTGGGTGGCAGTTAGGGTTTCTTTAGTCTATATTCACATTAGTGGTATTGCTGGGTCAAATGGTATTTTTATTTGCAACTTTTTGAGAGATAATCGTACTGTCTTTCATAGTGTTTGCATCATTTTACACTCCCACCAACAGTGAATAAAGTTCCAGTTTCTCTTTAACCTCACCAGAATTTGTTGTTTGCTGTTCTGTTAAATTTTGCTAATCTTTCAGGGGTGAGATGACATCTCATAGTTGTTTTAAATAGCATCTCTCTTAGAGCTAGGGATTTTGAACACTTCTTCATGTGCTTGTTGGCCATATGAATGTCGTCTTTGGTCAAGTGTCTGTTCATATCCTGTGCCCATTTTTCAATTGGGTTGTTTACCTCTGTCTTGTTGTGGTGCTAGAGTTTGTTATAAATTCTAGATATAAATCCCTTATCTGATATGTCATTACCAAATATTTTTTCCCGTCTGTGGCTTCCCTTTTTACCCTGTTGAAGAAGTTTTTGGATATGCATGGGGATTTGATTCTTAGAAGGTCCCATTCATCTATTTTATCCTTTTCTGGTTGTAGATTTTTTAGGATGCTTGAAAGACTGTTTATATTGTAGATTAGGACTTCTAGAGTTCTTCCAAGCTTTTCTTTAATGAAGTTTATCTACCTTGATTTTAGCCCACAATCCAGTTTGAATTGTTTTTTGTGTATGGAGTGAAGTATGAATCTTGCTTGAGTTTTCAGAAGATATTTTTCCAATTTTGCCAGCACCATTTGTTTAAAAAGGCTGTCATTTCTCCACTTAACTAATTCCATCACCCTGTAAAAAATCAGTTGACCATAGGTGTAGAAGGGCTGATTTCTGGATTATCAATTTTATTCCATTGATCTATTCCATTGTTTGTCATTGTACAAGTACCATGCTGCCTTGACCACCACAGCAGTGTAGTAGGATTTTAAATTAGAGAGTGAGATGCCTCCTACCTTGTTTTTATTTTTAAAGAATGCTTTGCTTATTCAGGGCTTCTTTCCATTCCAAATAAAACTGGATATTGCCTTTTCCATCCCATTGAAGAATGGGATTGGTATTGGTGTTGGGATTGCATTGAATGTGTAAATTTACTTTGGTAGTATTGTCATTTTCATAATATTGAGTCTTCCTATCCATGAGCAAGAGATACTCTTCTACTTCTCAAGGTCTCTTTTTGTTTCTTGTAGTAATGTTTTGTAATATTCTTTGAATAGATCCTTTGTGCTTCTGGTTAGATTTACTCCCAAGTATTTAATCTTGTGATTAGCTATTGTGATAGGTATTGATTTTCTTAGCTCCAGCTCTGTATTCTCTTTGTCACTGTAGAGAAATCAAATTGATTTTTGTATGCTGATTTTGTATCCTGTCACTTTGCTGAATTGGTCAATTATGTCCAATAGTTTTCTTGCTTAGTCTTTAGGGTTTTCTAAGTATCCTATCATATCACCTGAACAGAGAGATAATTTTACCTCCTCTTTGCCAATTCGGATACCTCTTATTTCCTTCTCTTGTCTTATTGCTATCGCTAAGACTTCCAATCCTGTGAATCTGGAGAGAGGATGAAAGGCACCCAAGCATCGAGGACTCTCCTTCATAGGGTCACTATGAGTTGCCTGCGACTCGTTGGCACTTAACAACAACAAGACTTCCAATACAATATTGAATGGGACAGGTGATAGCAGGCATCCTTGCCTAGATGCTATTCTCATGGGGAATGCCTTTATTCTCTCTCCTTTAAGACCTATGTTGGCTCTTGGGTTTATGTATATACTTTTTTACTGTGTTGAGGAAATTCCCCTGTAATCCAATTTTGTTTAGTGTTTTAATCAAGAAAGGGTGTAATTATTATTGATTGAGTTGCCTGTGATGCATAGCAACTCTGTGTATAGTAGTTCTGAACCATTTCCTGTCCTGGGCCTGTCTCACTAATTCTCCTCCATATTGAAGACTGCAGTCCTTGACCTTTTGCAGCAAGTGCTTCAGGTATTCTTCAGTTTCAGCAAGCAAGGTTTGGTCATCTGTATATCATAGGTTGTTAATAAGTCTTCCTTTAATTTTGATGCCACACTCCTCCTCCTAAAGCCCTGCCTCCCGAATGATATGTTCTGAGTACAGATTGAAAAGGTATGGGGACAGTATGCATCCCTGATGCACTCACTCCTTTCCGTATTTAGAACCATGCAGTGTTTGCTTGCTCAGTTCTGGGGACTGCTTCTTAGTCTAAATATAGGTTTTACATAAGCACGATCAAGAACTCTGAGAGTCCCATTTTCCTCAAGGTTAGTTACAATTTATTGTGATCCACAGTCAAATGTCTTTGTATAGTCGGGGTATATTCCAAGTAGTGGAATAGCTGGGTCATGTGAAATGTCTTATGTTCAGAATTTTGAAGAAGGGCCAAACTGCCTTCCAGAATGGTTGCACAACTTTACAATCCCACTAACAATGAATAAAAGTTCCTTTCTTGCCAAATCCTCTCCAACATCTATTACTTGCTGCCCTGTTAAACTTTGCCACTCTTACTGGATTGAGATGGTACCTCATTGTGGTTTTGATTTTCATCTCTTGTGTCACCAGTGATTTGGAGCATTTCTTCATGTGTCTGTTTGCCATTTGAATATCTTCCTCTGTGAAAATTCTTTCCATATCTTTGCCCATTTTGTAGTTGGGTTATCAGTCTTTTTCTTGTTGAGACCCAGAAGTATTCTGTAAACTTTTGTTATAAGACCCTTGTCTGAGATGGTATTACCAAATGTTTGTTCCCAGTCTCTAGGTTTTCTTTTCAGCCTGTTGGGAAAAGTTTTGATGTACACAGAGATTTAATCTTTAGAAGGTCTCATGCATCAATTTTTATCCTCTTCATATGGTGAATTTCTGGCTGTATTTGGCAGACTCTTTATACCTTGGACTAGCACTTCTAAGCTTGATCCCAGTTTGTCTCTTATGAGCGTTATGGGTTTGGGCTTACTCCCAGGTCTCTGATCCACCTTGAGTTGATTTTTGTGTATGGTGTGAGATGTGGATCCTGTTTCAGCTTTCTGCAGGTGGAAGTCCAGTTTTGCCAGCACCATTTGTTGAAAAGGTTATCATATACCTCTAACCTCATTTTTGTTTCTAAGAAGTGTTTAGCTTATTCTTGTCTCTCAAAATAAATTTGATTGTTTCCCTTTCAATCTCCTTGAGAAATTGATTTGGTATCTGGATTGGAATTGCATTGAACATGTAAATTGCCTTTGGTAGGGTTGTCATTTTCACCATATTGAGTTTTCCTGTCTACGAACTATGAACAGGGCACATTTTTCCATTTCTTTAAGTCTTGTATTGTGTCTTTCAGAAATGCTCTGTAGTTTTCTTTGTATAGGTCTGTTGTATCTCTGGTTACGTTCACTCCTATGTATGTCAATTTGTGGTTGGCTATTTCCATCTGTGAGTTCTCTTTTTCACTGTAGAGGAATCTTACTAATTATTTGATATTGATCTTATATCCTGTCACTCTACTAAATTGACCTATTAACTTTAACAGTTTGTTGTTGTTGCTGTTGTTGAGTCATTGGTATTTTCTGTGTACACTATCATATCATCTGCATATAGTGACATCTGCTGATCTGGATACCTTTTATTTCCTTCTCTTTTTGTATTGCCCTAGCAAGAACTTCCAATACAATATTGAAAAGAAGTCATGCCAGTGGGCATCCTTGTCTGATCCTTGTTTGCAAGGAAAATTTTTTTTAGTCTTTCTCCATTGAGAATGATTGTTGGCTCTTTGTTTTGCATATATACTTTTCACTATTTTGAGGAAATTCCCTTCTATTCCAATTTTGCTGAGTGTCTTTATCAGGAAGTGTTGTTGGATTTTTTCAAAAGCCTTTTCTTCATCAATTGCTGAGATCATATGGTTCTTGTTATTTACTTTGTTAATATAGTTAATTACATTGATTGATTGTCTTATGTTGAACCATCCCTGCACACCTGTTATGAATCCCACTTGGTCATGGTGATTTTTTTTAATGTGCTTTTGGATTCAATTGGCTAGGATTTTGTTAAGGATTTTTGCATCTATATTCATTAGAGATACTGGTCTGTAGTTTTCTTTCTTGATAATGCTTTTGTCTGGTTATGCTTAAAAGTGTTCCTTCTTTTTCAAATTTTTTTTCAATAATTTAAGTAGAATGGGTGCTAAATCCTCTCTGAATTTTGGTAGAATTTAGCTGTGAAGCCATCTGGTCAATGACTTTTCTTACAGGGAAGTATTTTTATGACCTTTTCAGTTTCTTCTCTTGTGATAGGTCTGTTCAAGTGTTCTAAATCTGTCTTTGTCAAGCTGGGTAGAGGATGTGTTTCAAGGAATTTGTCCATTTCCTTTAGGTTTTCAAATTTATCAGAGTATTGCTTTTCATAGTATTCTTTATTACAGATTTAATTTCCTCTGGTTCTGTTGTGATGTCACCTCTGTCATTTCTTAATTGCGTATACTATATCTTTTCTTTCCCCCCCTTTTGTTAAATTTGCCAGTAATTTGTCAATTTTATTGACCTTTTCAAAAAACCAGCTCCTGCTCTTATTTAAGGTTTCAACTATTTTTCTGTTTTCTATCTCATTTATTTTAGCTCTTGTCCTTATCATTTCTTTTCTTCTAGAGTCTATAGGATTAGATTTTTGATCTTTTTCTATTTGCTGTACATGTTGAGTTTGAGCATTAATTCTTCTTTCTCCCCTTTTTATGTGTGAGTCTATTGCTATGAACTGCCCTCTTAGGACTGTCTTAGCTGTGCCCCACAGGATTTGGTAAGTTATATCTTTATTATCATTTGTTTCAAGGAACTTATTTCATTCTTTATTTCTTTTATAATCCAATCATGTTCTAGTAGAGGGTTATCTAGTTTCCACATGGGTGGTTTTGTAAGCTTTACTCTTCTGTGGTTAATTTATAATTTTATGGCACTGTGGTCTGAGAAAATTCTTTGTATTATTTCAATGTTTTTCCAATTTGTTAAGGCTTGCTTTGTGACCTAATATATCATCAGTTCTGGAGAATGTACCATGTGCACTTGAGAAGAAACTTAATTGAGTTTTAGTAGTTTTCTGAGTACATCCACAAGGTTGAATTGTCTGATTGTATAGTTTAGATCTTCTGGATCTTTGCTGAGTTTCTTTTGAGTTGACCTATCTTTTGGTGATAGTGGTGTATTGAAATCTCCTACCACTATTATAGTGCTGTCTATTTTTCTATTAAATTTTGTTAACTGTTGTTTTACATATTTTGCAGGTCTATCATTTGGTGCATAAATGTTGACCAAGGTTATAACTTCTTGATTTATTGTGCCTTTAATCAGTATGTAATGCCCTTCCTTATCTTCAATGGTGTTTTTCATTCCGAAATCTATTTTATCAGAGATTAGTATTGCCACTCCTGCTTTTTTGAGATTGTCATTTGCTTGGTAAATTTTTTTCCCGGCCCTTAAATTTGAGTCTATCTTTCTCTTCATTTTTTTAGATGTGTCTTTTGTAGGCAAAATATTGATGGGTTTTGTTTTGTTTTGTTTTTACCCATTCTGCTACTCTTTTTCTCTTAATTGGTGTAGTTAGTCCATTGACATTAAATGGGATTGTTTTCAGGCCATGTTTTACTTTTGCCATTTTGCTGTGTTTCTTTTTGTATTGTTTCTGATTACTATAGCCCATTCACTTTCCTTTGGCGTCTCTGTGTGTAGAACTTCACTTAAAGTTTCTTGTAGTTTTGGTCTTGTTTTCACAAATTCCTTAAGGTCCTTTTTGTCTGCAAATAATTTAATTTTCCCTTCAGATTTGATAGAGAGCCTTACTGGATATAGGATCCTTGGCTGGAAATTGTTTTCTTTCAACTTTCTGTCTATGGCATCCCATTGCCTTCTAGCTTGCATAGTTTCTGCTGAGAAATCAGGACTTAATCTTATTGTTTCCCCCTTGTAGGTTACTCTTTGCTTTTCTTATGCTGCTTTTAGAATTCTATCAATATCTTATAATCTGGAAAATTTTATTATGATATGTCTTGCAGTTTTTCTTTTTGGGTCTAGTCTATTTGGTGTTCTCTATGCTTCTTGGACGTGGATTTCCCCATTCTTCAGAATATCTGGGAAGTTTTTTTCTAGTACGTCTTCCACAATCTTCTCAGTGATTTTCTTGTCACTCCCATGTTCTGAATGAGCAAGGAGGAAGCCTGTCCTCCAGATTTCTTGGAACAACTTCGTGAGCAAAATGCAGGGCAGCATCTGTTTGCTGAAGTGTGTCAATTGAGATTCCATCAATTCCTGGGGCCTTAGTTTTTGCCAAGTCGTAGCTATAAGTATTTTTAAGAGCATGCGCGCGCGTGCGCACACACACACACACACGTGGAATAGTGTGTAGCTTCATATCTGTCTAGGACTCTGGTAGCTTAATATCAAGCTGTTAAGCTACCTATAGGTAGGTTGAAGTCTTCAGCTACTCTCTAGGAAAAAAACTAGGCAGTATTGTATAAAAATTTCCAACTTTGGAAACTAGATTGGAGAGTTACTGTGAGTCAAAACTAATTGAATGTCTCTGAAATGCAAAAGGTTTTTTAATTTATAACTAATGTTACATATTTTGCTTAGTGCATCAATATCAGATTAAAAGTTTAACATTTCTATTGAACAAGGGAATCCTTATAACCTATTTTTCTTTTGAGTTTTACTGTTGATATTTTACCACAGTTGAGAATCTTATAAAATACCCTCCTCTTAAGCATCAATATAAATGCATACTGTAAAATACATGCGCTTTAAAATGTGAGCTAGATTATTTTAAAAGATCAAACATGTTATCTGTTTTTATATATTTAATCTAATTAATATAATGCATGTACGGCACTTCTGCCTTGAGGGAAATTATTCTGTATAATTATCAAAAACTGGTATCTTATAAAGTAATAACTTCTCCTATTTTCACCCTCACTCCAAGTTAATTTACATTATCATTAATAAGTACATTAGATCTAGGTTCATCTGTTGTATATCTATTCTGCACCTAATGTAATTGAGTAATCATTTAAGTTTCTTTTTTTTGTCTTATTTTATTATTTTAGGTTTGTTTCGGCACAGAGTGTGTAAGTGTGACTGGATCTCCAGCGAAATCTACATGCAACTCATTGGAAAAATGCAAAGGACGTGGGGTATATGACAATAAGTATAGTTATTTAGTCCCTATAAGAATTACAATAAGGTTAAGATTTATTTGGATTCGAAATTTATATTGTAAAATCACATTTAACTAAGGAAAGTTTATTCCAATGTTTATTTAGGTAAGCATGGATTATGTATGCTATCATATTTTTGTTGTTCTTAGGTGCCATCAAGTTGAGTAAACTCATAGCAACTCTAAAAACAACAGATCTGCACTCTATCTTGTCTTGTGGCAACCTCTCCTTTCTGACATTCTTGAGCCCATTACAGCAGTCACTAGAATATGTTTGAGGATTCTACACCAGAAAACAGATAAATTGTAGGATGACATAAAGCATATTATCCATGAAGACAGCAAAGGGTCATTACAGGAAGAGAGGAAAAAGAAAAGACTAAAATAGACATCAGAAGAGACTCTGAAAATTGCAAGAGAGGTTTGAGAAGTCAAAACAAAGGCAAGAGATAGAAAAGTAAAAGAGCTGAAGAGAAGATTTCAGTAGGCAGCTTGAGAAGACAAAGCAAAATATTATGATAGAATGTGCAGAGAGCTGGAATTGGAGAATAAAAAGGGAAGACTTGCTCAGCATTTCTCAACCTGAAAGAAATGAAAAACAAACCTGAACTTTGAGTTGCAATAATGAGATATACTATAAGGACAAATTTGAATGATTAAGAATCATTAAAGGAGATGTAGGCAACAGAGAGTCACTGTTCCTAAAAGAATTGGCTGGCACTGAGATATTTCAGAAAGTATCATATAATCAAGAGTCAATGGTAGTAAATAATTATTTTAAGACTTAATATTCTACCAGGTCTTCACAAATACAATTTGAATAAAAAGTAGTATAATAGTGTTAGACTAAGATCATAAACTTTTACAAATACATGTGTTAGATTTACATGTGTATGTTTCTCATATCATGGTACAGAGAAAAGTAATGTTTTACTTTTAGAAAATAATAAAAGGGTAATTTTATGTAAATCAAGTAAATTTATGTGAAATGTATTGTTAGGTGCTGTAGAGCAGCTCTGACTCAACTTCTCTATTCATGACAGAACACAACAGTCTGATTCTGTACCACTCTCACAATCATTGCTATGTTTGACCTCATCGTTTCATTGATATGACAACACTTGTAACTGAGGCTAACATCTAAAAATTATCTAATATTCAGAATTTCTTGGTTTTGTTTAAGCATAATATTGAAATATAGAAAAATGTCTAACTTGATTCTTCTGTATGCGTAGAACCAGTCTCCTCAGAATCATCTGTTGATTTTTCTTTCCCTTTTTAATGGTTTTGACATCCTTATTAAATATTAATTTATGAGAAGAATGATTTAGTTTTCAGTTCTCAATTCCACTCATCAATATGCCTATCTTTTATCATCACCATGTTAGTGTTGTTGTTGTTGTTAGTTGTCATTGAGTCACCTGTATAGTGACCTTATGTACAGCAGGTCTGAACCCTGCCCTGCATGAGTCAGTCTCACTAATTCCGACACACTAACCCTCATTGCTCCAGTCACCGTATTAATGTATCTCATCCAGGGTCTTCCTCTCCTGCACTGTCCCTCCACCCTTCTGAATATGATGTCCTTCTCCAAGGATCAGTCCTCCTGACCACATGCACTAAGTATGTGAGATGGGGCTTCAAAATCCTAGCCTCCAAGGAGAAACTTGGGTTCACCCTCTCCAGGACAAACCTATTTGTTTTCTTGGCAGTCCATGGTATGTTCAAGACTCTTCAGCACCATAATTCGAAGGTGTACTGTTTTTATTACATTTTGAAATTGTAATTTTAAATTTTTTTATTGATTTGCTTACAAAGTTCATATACATTGTTTTCACTATTCCTCATTGGTATTGTGTTTCATGTACTCATTCTGGTGCATTATGTTTTATAAATTAATCACCATTGGACCTTGTCCATCATTACAGTGTCTGTTCACCTGGATCTTATGTTTAACTGAGCAGTATGAATGTGATATATATTTCTTTCTTTTTGAGATAGTTTTGGTTCTTTGGAGTGTCTTGAAAATTGAAGAGGTATGGTGTTTCATTAATGAGAAAAGGATATTTTAAGTTGTATTCAAAGATGATATGATCAGTGATAGCATAAAAGGAAAACTTGTTAAGACAATTTAGAATTTATACAACCACTAAATTCTAGTTGTATTTTATTGACTATGAAAAACATATGACTGTGTGGCTCACACACACACACAAATGTGGTTAACTTTAAGAAGGATGGGAATTCCAGAACACTTGATTGTGCTCATTTAAAAACTATATTTAGACCAGGAGGCAGTCATCCAAACAGAGCAAGGAAGCACGGCATAGTTTAAAATGAAGAAAGCAGTGTGTCAGGGATATGTCCTTTCTCCATACCATTTTATACAGAACAAACATTCAGGAAAATGAACTTTATTAGGAGGAATGTGACATCAGCATTGGAGGAAGACCCATCAATAATCTTCATTGTGAAGTTCACACAACTTTGCTTGTCAAAACTAAGACCAACCCAAGTGCTTGCTGTAGAAAGTCAAGGGCTGCAACCTTCAATATGAATTGAATTTTCTTATCAAGAAAACAAAGGTTCTCACCACTGGGCCAATTGACACCATCATTACAGATGGAGAAGGGACTGATATTGTTAACAATTTCATCTTGCTAGTTCCACAATCAACACTCTTGGCACTAGCAATCAGTAAATCAAAATATTATGTCAAGTTGTTCCGGGTATATGTTAGGTCGTTTCTATTGTATCTGTGCAGGCTGTTGATAGTTCTTTATTTTTAAGATGATATTGATTAATTGTAGGTGTAAAGTGTTCTATCTATGGGGGTGGGTAACTTGCTTTACTCAAGTCCTTTCTGGGCATGAAGAGTAAGAAAATGTTCTAGAGTTTAGACGTATCATGCAGAGTGTTGGTCATGAGTTACAACTGACTAAATGACGTATAACAATAACAAAGTCCTTCAGGTCCTCTCTGGTCTGCAGTGCAACTCTGTGGCAATCTTGCCTTATTACAGACCTCTCTCCTAAAGTCTCTCATCCTTTTTGGTCTGTGGAGTGGACCCATGGTGACCAGAATCCCCAACTGGAGCCGTTTCTCTCCAGGGGAGTTGCAGATCCCTTCTTCCACAGCACCTCAATGTGTTGGCTCTGGGAGTGAGTTTCTAATCTGGAAGCAGTCCCTTTTTCTAAAGTCTATTGTCCTCTTCTGTCTGCAGAGTAGCATCACCAGGTTCCCCAACTTAATCATTTTCTGTCCAGGGAGATTGTAGGCAGCTCCCTCTCTAGTACTTCAATGTGTCAGCTGTGAAAGTAAGGCTCTCACCTGATTTCCCCCTCTCTTAAATTTTGGGGCTCTGGTGTACTGATGGTAAGGTGCTGTATTGCATTCCTGAGGCATTCCTGAGACTCTAGCAGCTGCTCCTCAGGAAAAAGATGAGAAATTTCTTGTCTGATTCAAGGCCTCTGAAAACCTACTGGAGTGTCAACTATAGGTCAGTTCTGACTCCACAGTAAACAACAACTCTTAGATTCTGTTGTCCTTTCTGGTCTGGGAAGTGGCCCTGTGACAATAAAGTCCCCAAGTTGCAAATACCTTTTAAAAAAATGGTGAATATTTACATGGCCTTGCTTGATAGAATACACATATCATACTGATGACATGGATGGAAAGAGACAGCTGTTGTTGTTGTTTTTGTTGTTATGTGCCATCAAGTCATTTGTGACTCATAGTGACCCTATGTACTAGAGCCCTAAATTCTGCTCTATCCTGTACCAACCTTGCTGTCTCAAACACATTCATTCCCACCACTCCACTCACAGAATCGGTCCATCTCATTGAGGATCTTCCTCTCCTGTGCCGTCCCTCCACTCTCCCAAACATCATGTCCCTCTCCAAGGACCAGTCCCTCCTTGCAACATGCCCAAAATATGTTATATGAAGCTTCAGAATCCTTGACTCCAGGGAACATTCTGGCTTCACCCTCTCCAGGACAAACCTGTTTGCTCTCCTAGCAGTCCATGGTATATTCAACACTCTTCTCCAGCACCACAGACAGTAGTGAAGCTGAATATCATCAGTGAGAATATGGCCAGCGATCAAGCATGGAACACACTATTAACTGTTCAGATGCAGGTTCAATTAAAACTTAAATAAATGAAAGCATGTACATGAGAGCCAAAAATATAACCTCAAATTCATCGCATCTTAATTTTGACTTTATAATAGATTTTATGCATGCATTGACCACTAATAATCAAAGACCAGATGAGTTGTGGAATTATATCAAAGACATCATACATGATGAATGTAAAAAGTCACTAAAACAATGAGAGAATGAAAAGGTAAAAATGGATGTCATTTTTTTAAATTACTTGAATCAAAATAGAGACGTTGCAGCAAATAGGAGAAATTATGATAATAAATTACATGAACAGAAGATGTTAAATTAGACTTGAGAAGACAAAGTATTATATTGCAATGTGCAAACTGTTGGGTTTAAAAGGTAAAACCAGCCTTGGTATTTCTAAAATTTAAAGAATTGAAGAACTAAATGAAGCCTCAAGTTTCTGTATTGACAAAATATTTAATGGCAGTATCACTGTACCAGAAAGAATCAGTTGGCTCAAGAATTTTAGGTGGTAGCATATAATGAAGATTATGAAAAGCATGTGACTATGTAGATCAACACAAATTGTGGCAAACATTGAGAAGAATGGGGATCTCAGAACACTTGATTGTATTCATGAAAAACTTGTGTTTAGACTTATGAAGCTGTCATCTAAACAGAGCAAGGACGCACTGTATGGCTCAAAATCCAAAAAAGGAGTGGGTCTGGGTCAGTCAGAGATGTGTATTTTCTCTGTGTCTTTTCATTTTCTTTTCTCTCTCTCCTTTTTTAAAAATTTTTTTATTTTATATTGTTTTACTGCATACCTTTCCAATTCATATGTGGAAAAGATCATTTAGGAGGCTAGGTCTTAAGAAGAAAAATCTAATACCAGGTTTGGAGGAAGATTCAACAATCACCTGCATAATGCAGATGATACAATCTTGCTCATCTAAACTGAGGACGATTTGAAGTGTTTGTTACAGAAGGTCAAGGAATTCAGTCTTCAATACATATTGAAGTTCAACATCAAGAAAACCACTGAGCCAAACTGGCCACTTCATGGTAGATGGAGAACAGATTAAGGTAGTTAGCAATTTTATTATGTTCAGATCCACAATCAACACTCTTGGCACCATCAGTCAGGAAATTAAAAGATAAGTTGCTTTGAGAAAGTTTGCTTTCAGAATCTCTCTAGAATACTAAGGAGCAATGATGTCAGTCTAGCGATTGACTAAAGTGCACCTGATCCAGGCCATGGTCTTGTGTCTGAAAGCTGGACAACGACTAAAGATGACACGTTGAAGAAGAATCAATGCCTTTGAATTGTGGCACTAGAGTAGATATTGAACATCCTATGGACTGCCATGAGAACAAATAGGTTTGTCCTGGGGAGGGTGAAACCAGCTTAGTTTTTGGATGAAAGGATTTGAAACTCTGTCTCACATATTTTGGGCAGGTTGTCAGGAGGGACCAGTTCTTGGAGAAGAACAACATACTTCCTGAGAAGGGTGGAGGGACAGCTCAGGAGAGAAAGACCATGCATGAGATGGATTGACACAGTTACTGTGACAATGGAAGCAGGTATATCGGGAACAGTGAGTTTGGCTCCGGATAAGGCAGAGTTCAAAGCTATTGTTTATAGGGTTACTATGAGTTGTAGTTGACTCAACATCATTTTACAGCATATAATGAAAATCTGATAGTTCTCATAGGAAAAATTGAGTCACTGGGGAAAAGCTTTCAGGAGTAAACAGGATGCTAAATGACATAACAAACAGGTACAGTTAAAGAAGTACTCTCACATTTATGGGAAAAAAATAAAAACTATCTAGAGAAGCAACTGAAAAGTGACCAAACAAAATCCAGAAATTATTGAACAATATCATTACTATCACATATAAGTAAAATATTCTGAGGATAATTAAAACATGGCTAGAGAGTACATTATTTCATAATTTATAATCCCACCAGAAATTCCAGCTGCATTCAGAAGAGGATATGTAACAAAGGATATTACTGCTGATATAAGATAGATCTCGACTGAAAGCCAATAATACCGGAAAGATTTTTATCTTTCTTTTTATTGTCAGTAGTGGCATCCATTTCCAAAACAACATGCTTCTGGAAACTCTATGAACTCTGATGAATGGCAATGGTTATAGAAAGGCTTCAAGCCTTTTGTTCATAGGGTTGCTGTGAGTCATGCTCAACTTGATGGCCATCAACAAGCTATGTAAAGATACCAGCTACATGAATCATAGTAAGTACTTGCTTGCTCCTAGTTTTCTCTCCTTTTTTTTTTCTTTTGTTTTCAAATTTCAGTAAGGTCACCACTTTGATTTATGTTTCTAGTTACTTATAGCTTTCCTTTTTAGCTTTTTACCAGCTAAAACAGTAACAGCGACATTTTGTAATGCCTTTATGACCATCTTAATTATAGTTTTTACGAGAATTTGTTTTGTCTTATCCCTCTTCCTCAGACAGTTGGAACAGACTCAAAACTGACCCCTCCCATGGATTTACAAAGGTTATAAACCACATTAGAGATTGCCAATCATTCTCCCATTGAGAATCTGGTGGATTTAAACCACCTAACTTGAAATGAAATGGTTGGCAATGAAAACCCTACCCACTAGGCAACCAGATCTTCCTTCTTTTGTCTGATAGTTATAAAAATATATCAGTTCTCGTTTGTTTTCTATTTAACTGGAATATTGCCCCATCCTTTTATTCTTATTTTTTACTTTCTACTTGAAATTATTTTCTTATAGACATCATATACTTAGGTTGTTTTTTAATCCATTCTTCAAATTAATAACAAAGAAGGTAATATTGCAAGAAAACAATTTATACAGCAGTCCTACAGGACACATCACCTTCACTTGGGAAACATTACCACTAAACTTAAGACACACCGGTCACAGCATAAGATATTGTCAGCAGCTTATGTATTTGGAATCACAGAAGCCAAAAAAGCTTCAGATATAAGCTATCATATCAAAGGCTGGACAATGGAGCTAGGTATTGAAGGGCATGGGTAAGAGTGGATGGGGATCCTGGTGGATGGTGGAACAGGGAAATAAGTGAGTCACAACACTTATGCCAAAGGAAGGGACAACACTGAAACTAATGGTTAATTCCATAATTAGGGATATATCTTTCACTTTTTTTCTGAAAATACTTGTCTGTCAGATACTTCTCTGAATCTGAGCATTCAGATTAAGATACACTAGGAAGAAGGATTGGCTATCCACTTCCAAAATAGCAGGCCTCTGAAAACCCTATGTACAAAAGAACACATGTAGATAACAGAAAGGGCAACTGAGGTTGAGCTTTCAAGTATGGAAATAGAAAGGAAGAGAAATAGTTGTAAGCAGACACTAGTGATTGGAACATGGAATGTGAGAACCATGAATGTAGGAAAATTAAATATTGTTAAGGAAGAAATGGAAAACATGAATATTGACATACTAGGTATTGGAGAGATGAGATGGACTGGCATGGGGCATTTTGAATTGGATGATTGTATATTATTCTGGATATGAAAAGGTTAGGAAAAACGGGGTTGCTTTCATAGTTAAAAAAGTCATTTCTAAATCCGTCTTGGAGTACAGTATTGTGAGTGACAGGATAATATCCATATGCGAACAAGGAAGTCCAGTAAATATCAGTATAATTCAGATATATGCACCAAAAACCAGAGCCAAAAGAGGAAATAGAAGATTTCTACCAACTCTTACAGTCGGAAATAGATTGAACATGCAATCAAGATGCATTAATAATAATGAGTGACTGGAATACAAAAGTTGGCAACAGAGAAGAAGAATCAGTAGTTGGGGGGGTTTTTTGGCTTTTTTGTTTGTTTGTTTTTTTAAAACAAAAAGTAGTTGGAAAACATGGATTCAGTGACAGAAATGAAGCTGGAGATAGAATGATTTAATATTTCACAATCAATGACTTATTCATTGCAAATATGTTTTATAAGAAACATAAACACAGGTTATACACATGGATTTCACCTGGTGGTATGCATAGAAATCAGACTGATTACATCTGCAGAAAGAATCACCAGAGAAGCTCAATATCAGCTGTGAAAACTAGGCCAGGAGCTGAGTTCAAGTTGAAGCTGAGGAAAATGAAACCAAATCCATGGGAACCAAAATATAACTTTGAGTCTATCCCACCTGAATTTCAGAACCATCTCAGTAACAGGTTTGAGACCTTGAATACTAATGAGGGAAGACCAGATGGGTTATGGGAAAATATCAAGGGTATCATCCAGGAAGAGTACAAATGGTCATTACAAAGATAAAGGAAGGGGGAAAAGACCAAAATGGATGTCAGAAGAAACTCTGAATATTGCACTGGAGTGTAGAGAAGCCAAAGCACAAGGAAGAATTCAAGATACTAAGGTATTGAACAGAAGATTCCAAGAGACAGTGAAGGAAGACAAAGTACAATGTTGCAATGAAATGTGCAAGGAGCTGGAGTCAGAGAAGCAAAAGGGCCAAACTCGCTCAGCTTTTCTTAAGCTCAAGGAACTGAAGAACAAATTCAAACCTTGTGTTGCTGTAATCAAGGATACTTTAGGCAGAATATTAAATGATCCAGGAAATATTAAAAGAAAATGGAAAGAATATACTGAGTCACTGTATAGAAAGGAATTGGCAGATACAGAGGAATTTAAAGAAATAACATATGAGCAAGAGCCTATGGTGATGAAGGAAGAAGTTCAAGCTGCTTTGAAGGAAATAGCAAAAAAAATAAGGCCCCAGGAATAGATGATATACCAATTGACAAATTTCAACTGACACATGCTACCCTGGACGTGCTCACCAAGTTGTGCCAAGAAATATGGAGAACAATCACTTTAGCCAACTGACTGGAAAAGATCTTTATTTGTTCCCATTCCAAAGAAGGGTGACCCAACAGAATGTGGGAACCATAAAACGATATCACTGTTTTCACCTGCAAGCAAGATTCTGTTGAAGATTATCCAAAAACGACTGGAACCGCACATCAACAGAGAACTTCCAGAAGTCCAGTCTGGAGTTAGAAGGGGTCGTGATACTAGGGATATTGTAGCTAATGTTAGATGGATCTTGGCTGAATGCAGAGAACACCAGAAGAATGTCTATCTATATTTAATTGATTATGCAAAGGCATTTGACTGTGTGGATCATAACAAACTCTGGCTTACTCTGAGAAAAATGGGAATCCCAGAACACTTGATCATGCTAATGTGACACCTATGCTTGGATCAAGAGGCAGTCATCAAAACAGAGCAAGGAAACACTGCATGGTTCAAATTGGGAAGAGCATAAGCCATGGATGTGTCCTGTCTCCATACCTTTTCAACCTGTATGCAGAGCAGATTATCTGGGAGGCTAAGCTCTATGAGGAGAAGAAGTGTGGCATGAGGATTGGTGGAAGATTTATCAACAATCTGTGTTATGCAGATGACACAACCCTGCCAGCTGAAACTGAGGAGGACCTGAAGCGCTTGTTGCAGAGGGTCAAGGACTACAGCCTTCAATATGGATTCAGGCTCTATATCAATAAGACAAAGATTCTCACCACTGGATCAATTGGCAGATTGAGATTGTTCAGAGCTTCAGTTTTCTTGGCTCCACAGTCAACGCTCTCGGCACCAGCAGCCAGGAAATTAGAAGATGTATTGCCATGGGAGAGTCTGGTATTAGGGACCTTTCCAAAGTACTGAAGAGCAATAATGTCACTCTGGAGACTAAGGTGCATCTGATACAGGCCATGGTCTTTGCAATCACTTGTTATGGGTCAGAGAGTTGGACAATAACTAGGAAGGATAGAAGGATAATTGATGCCTTTGAGCTGTGGTGCTGCAGAGGAGTATTGAGTGTATCATGGACTGCTAAGAAAACAAATAGGTTCATCCTGACAAGGGTTAAAACAGGCTGCTTCTTGAAGGCAAGGATTCTGAGGTGTTGTCTGACCTGTTGTAAGGAGGAACCAGTCCTTGGAGAGAAACATCGTGCTCGGGAGGGTGGAGGGACAGTGCAGGACAGAAAGACCCTCTATGAGGTGGATTGATTCAGTGACTGGGGTTATCGGGGTGGGTGTGTCAGAGATAGTGCGATTGGCACAGGACAGAGCAGGGTTTAGGGATGTTGTGCATAAGGTTGTTATGAGTCGCAAGCAACTAGGTGGCACATAACAACAATACTGCATGCCTTAGATTTTTTTAATTATTATTTTATGTACTGAAATACTATTTTTAGAACAGTATATTGGCAGAAAACTTCCAGAAGTTCAAGCTGAATTTAGAAGTCTGTGGCACAAGGAATATCATTGATGGTGTCAGCTGTTATCTTGACCAAAAGCATGGAATACCAAAAGAAGCTCTATTTGTGCTTTATTAACTATGCAAGGGTATCTGAATGCAGAGATCATAAAAAAATTTGGCTAACATTGCAAAGTATGGGAATTCCTTTCTGCTTATATGAAACCTATACACACATCAAGAAATTGTGTGTACTGAGCAAGGTAACACTGCATGGTTTGGATAATTTCTACATACCTATTCAATCAATATGCAATATGAAATATTCATTCAAACAGCTGGACTTTGCAATGAGAAATTTGGCATCAAGATCAGAACAAAACTCATCAGCATACTGATTATGTAGATGACACTGTTCTGCTTGCTGAGTGTGAAAAGGACTTGAAACACCTGTGTATAAGATTGGAGAGTACAACCTTCAATGTAGATTGTATGTCAACCTCTAGAAAACAAAAATATTCACTACTGTGACAATAGGCAATATGATGATAGATAGAGAAAAGATTGACATCATCAATGATTTCATCTTACTTGCATCTACAATGAATACCCTTGGTACCAGCAGTTAAGAAACCAGAAGATGTGTTGCATTGGGCAAATCTTTTGCTAAGGACTTATCCAAAGTGCTTTAGAACAATAATGTAATTTTTTCTGCACCTTATGCAAGGAATATTCTTCAACTACTTACTATGCATCTGAGTTGGACAATGACTAACATTGACAGAAGAGTCTGTCCCTTTGACTTATGGTATTGGTGAAAAGTATTGAATATCCTAAGGACTGCCAAAGAACAAATATATGTGTGTCTTGGAGAAAGTGCAGCCAGGGTTTTTCTTGTCAAGTCCAGCCCAACAAGTTAGGGTCCTGAACAAGGAATTGGAGTGCATAAGAAAATTAGAACAGTTGGGTGGCAAGGAATTGAGGTACCTTGAGTGACTTTATTTCTAAAAACTCTGCTATTTAAGCAATATGACTAAGCAATAAACAGTAAGAGTAAATTAAGAAAAAAAATATTATCATACTTTCTTAAAACAAACGTTTCTCAAGAGCCATAACAAAGAACCTGTTCTCAAGAATTCTCAGCTTATTGTGAAGTTTTCTTCCTGTTGTTCTGTGGGTTTTCTCATTATCAGGCAAAAACAAGTCTTGGGCTATCTCTTGGTCATGTCCTCATTTGACTCCACACCTTCTTAGAACTGAAGATGATAAAACTTAATCTAATAAATTTTGGGCAGGTTGTTAGGAGGGGTCAGCTCTTCTGCCGGCGCTGAGATTCCTGTCTCCCCCATTCTGCCCTCGCGGATTCCTCTTTAGCCCCTCTGCGCAGCCCAGAGTGATAGGTGGAGCCTCAGGCCTTTTGTACTTGTGGGTGTGGTAAGGCTTTTCTCAGGAGTTGCTTCTCTATTGTTTGGCCCCTGGTTCTGCCCAAGCCAATTTCTGTCTCCCCACTCTGCCCGAAGGGATCCCTCTTTGGAACGCTAGAGGGTAAGAAAAAGAGAGTAAGACCCTCAAAGAGGTAGATTGTCCTTGTGCCTTTAACAATGGGTTCAAGTATATCAGGTGATGAAGATGGCACCGTCTAAGGCAAGGTTTAGACCTGTTTGTAGAGCTGCTATGAGTCACATTTGACTTGAGAGCACCTAAAAACAACAATATATATGTGTGTAGTTGATTTTTTGTAATTAGTATTTTGCTTCCTAATTTCCTTTTTTGTTGTTGCATACCATCAAGTCAGAACTGATCCATGCCTGAACCTCCAGTGGGTTTTCAGAGGCAGTTTAATCGAATTAGAGAAGATTACCCACCTTTCTCCCACAGAGCAAAGTGCAGCTCCTTAGTACCAGAGATTACTGCATAATTCAAAATCAGGAAAGGAGTGCATCAAGGATGTATCCTGTCTCCATACCTTTTCAATCTATCCATAGGTGGAATAGATTATTAGACTGAATGTGGCATCAGGATTGGAAGAAGAGTCTTAAGCAACCTACATTATATAGATAGCACAACCTTGCTCGCAGAAACTGAGTAGGACCTGAAGTGTTTACTGCAGGTCTTTGGACTGTAATCTTCAATATGGATTGAAGTTCAACCTCAAGAAGACAAAAATTCTAACCACTGAACCAATTGGAAGCACCATGATAGATGAAGAAAAGATTCAGGTTAACAATTTCTGCTTGCTTGGCTCCACAATCAACACTCCTGGAACCAGCAGTCAAAAAATCAAAAGACAATTTGATCTGGGAAAGACTGCTGCCAGAGACCTCTCCAGAGTACTCAAGAGCAACAATGTCAGTCTGGAGATTAACGTGTGCCTATCCAGGCCATCATCTCACAACTACTCGATCTGCATCAGAAAGCTGGACAATGACTAGGGATGCATAGTAGAAGGAGAATAGGAGAATTTATGCCTTTGAGCTGTGGTATTGAAGAAGAGTACTAAATAGTCCATGAACTTCTAAGAGAACAAACTGGTTCATCCTAAAGAAGGTGAAACAAGGCTGTTTCTTGGAGGCAAGGATTCTGAACCTTCATCTGACATGCTTTGGACATGTTGCAAGGACCAAGCCTTGAAGAGGGACATCATACTTGAAGAGGGACATCATACTTAGAGAGAGAGCACAGGAGAGAAAGACCTTGGATGAGATGGATTTATTCACTGATTGGGGTAATGGAAGAAGGTTTGTTAGAGAGAGGGAGACTGGCTAAGGATAGAGTTTAGAGCTATTGTATATAGGATTACTATGAGTCAGAAGAGACTCAACAGCAAATAACAACATGCTAAATTTATGAAACTTATATTGATTTCAACCCATATTTAATAATATGCAAAGATTTGCTTTTCTAGCACTCTTTCTTAATTTTGTGTTGTAGATTTAAAACATGCATTTTTTTTTATAAAAATGCATTTTAGGACCTGCATCATGCATTGGTAGTGACTATTTGTACTTTGATCTTTTATAATATTCACATATAGTTGCAAGCCAAATATACTATAATACTACCTTTGTATTTGGCCTTAAAAAATAAATGAACTATAAAAGGAAAAGAAAAAAAATTTCCTGAAGTTTTTCTTGCGTTTATCTATCTATCTATCTATCTATCTATCTATCTATCTATCTATCTATCTATCTATCTATCTATCATTTAATCTATCATCTATCTAGTTAGTTAGTATTCAAGGAGCTCTGGTGGCACAGTCCATGGGGAGTTGCACTGGTCAATGCAAAAACGATACCTCATCCACTGGTGGTTCCTACACACCAGTGGTTTTGTGGGAGAAAGTTGAGCAATCTTCTCCCATGCTACTTAAAATCTCAGAAAACCCTCCACGGGGTCAGCTATGAGTTTGTTCTGTCCATTTAAAAGGCTTTTTTACATCTTCATGTAGCTTCAGATTGTTATTTTGTATCTTTCTCTTTCAAAATGGATGACTCTCTTACATTTCTGTAAAGGCAAATCTCGTAATAGTTTGCTGTCATCTTTTATTTATATGAAAGTTATTTCAATTTCACCAACATTTTTGAAAAATACTTTTATCTCTGCAATATTCTTTTACTCCTCATAGTTTTAATGATTTGAATTGTGTTTCATGCTTGTACACTGTGTTTTATATACTCTTTTCTTAACATTGTGTTTCATTCATATACATTTTATTTTATACATTTATACATATTGTATTTTATATAAGTGATTACTATTGAGTCCATGCCTATAACCACCCCATCTTGTTAAGTCCCCATTGATTCTTTCCTATTTCTTTACCCCTCCTATATGCCTACTGACCTCTGCTATACTACTAATTTCCTTGTACAGGATTTCTTTTCTTCTGTAATTTTTTTTCTTTATTAATATTCTCTGTTTGGATAGAGGTGTCATCCTGCGAGGGGCTGGCACACTGGGTATATTAGGAGACCGCCAACTGGTTGATGCCGCCAGGGAACCATTGATTTTCCTAGTCACTCTCTTCCAGCCTTGGTTCGGTGATAGGGATGGCCCGTGGAAATCAGAGAGAACTTGCCCACCAGAAAAACATGAAGAAAACCCAGGAGATTAGCAAGGGAAAAAGAAAAGAGGACAGTTTGCCTCTCAGAGAAAGCAGAGGGATTCCGAGATCATGCAACAAAAGCAAAAGGCAGCTAAGGAGAAGAAGTCTTTGTAGACCAGAGAAAAATGAAGACTAGCTAATTTGGAAAACCTGGGTGCTATTGCCAACTAGGTGTATCGTACACCCTAAGATCAAGATTTTGCAGAGTGAACAATCATTACATATGTTATCATTTATCCTTATAAAACAGTCTATTTTAAACTTTACCTTTTGACCTGATTTTGCGTGATGTTTTAGAACTCCTCTTTGAAAAATAAAACAACCGTGCATGTAAAAAAAAAATTCTCTGTTTGATGTTACACTGTAATCATATCTAGTGATCCCTTTCTTTGTTTTCCCTCCCCACCTCCCATACCTTTTCTTGAAAATGATACACATCAATACTGGTTATCCTTCTATTTTTTACAATAATAGACATATGCAGTATTGGTCCTTATGCATTTGAGCTAGTTAGGTTACTGAGCACTAATGCTCTCTAGCCTCTCCCATGTTGTGTAGTATTTTTTTAAATTGTTGCTCTTGAGTCCTGCATAATTTTCTATCATGTAAATATACCATAATTTCTCAATCCATTTGTATGTAAGTAGACATTTGGGTTGTTTCCATGTTCTTGCTGTTGTGAATAATGCTACTATGAATGTGAGTGTACAAATCTCTGTTCATGTCTCAGGATTAAAACAAGCTTGGAAGGAGGAGTGGCATCCACTTCCGTAATAGCTTGCCTCTGGAAACCCTATGAACCTGGAGAGGATAAGACACCCAAGCATTGAGGACTCTCCTTCACAGGGTCAGTATGAGTTGCCTGAGACTGGACGGCACTTAACAACAATAATATCAACATAGAGAGAGAGATCAGCTAGCCTAGTGGACAGAGGGCAATGCTACCAAGCCGAAGGTGGGTGACTTTTAATCAGCGGCCCTCAGGCCTGGTGTACAAGTTGCCGTACAGTGGTGACTTGTGGTTGCTGTGAGGCTAAACACTGTGACACTGATGTGTCAAATGCGTTAATGGCTGGTTACCCAATGCAGACATAAAGTGGGGTGGAGCTCCCCCAATTAAAACAAACTTGGAAGGAGGAGTAGCATTCACTTTCATAATAGCTTGCCTCCAGAAACCCTATGAACCTGGAGGGAGGATAAGAGACACCCAAGCCTTGAGGACTCTCCTTCATAGGGTCGCTATGAGTCGCCTGTGACTCGATGGCACTTAACAACAACAACAACAACAACAACAACAACATATTCCTAGCAGTGGTAGATAGGTCAAATGGAATTCAGCTTTATTTATTATTATTAATTTTAATGAAAGTTTACACAGACTTAGGGTTTCCAGTCATTTTTGTTGCACTTTTCTCCCGCCCCCCCCCAATTCACTTTTCTCCTTGAAAAGTAAAACTCTTTCATTGTTATGCAATCCCTCCCCCCAAGTCCACTCCTCTGTGCAGCCTTCATTCTGGACTCAGTTTCCTGCTAACCTTCTTTCTGCTGGCCGATAGGTCCCACAGCAGCTCGCTGGCAGCTTCCAGCTTTGGGCAGCCTGCAGCGCAGCCTGTGATGTGGTTTTAAGCTCCTGTAGCTCCAAAACTAATTGTTCCAGCAAAAGTTCTGATTCAAATTCCTACCGTCCACATTGGGCTGTGTCAGTCAGTCTCTGTGCGGCGCGGAAGTGTCTCTCATGGCTCATCTCTAAGCAGTTTGCTGCTCCTCCAGCTCTGGCTCTTCACACTGTAGTCTCCACCGCAGGCATCTTGGAATCTCCTTCAGAATTCAGCTTTTTAAAGAAACACCAAACCGCACTCCAGACCAGAAGCTGGTTCTTTGAAAAGGTCAATAAAATAAATAATTGGCAAACTTAACCAAAGAAAGAGAAGACATAAATCTTGAAAAGCTTCAGATTGAAGCCAAGAACTAGGCCAAGGTAGACTCATTTCTCAGAATTTATTGCGCGTGTGGGTCTACTCACCAAGGGGCGTAGCACTGGGGATTGGGCTCAGGAGGTTTATATGGTGTTGTTGCAGTGGCTCTTTGGTGCAAAGTTTCCGGTCTTGGAAAACTGGTTCTAGAGAATGTCCCGACAGGGCTTTCTGAGTGCTGGTTTTGGAGAATGTCCTGACATAGGATTTTGTGAGTTCTGGTTTCAGAAAATGTCCTGACAGAATTTTCTGGTTTCAGAAAATATCCTGACACAGTATTTCTGAGTTGAACTTCAGTCTCCATTTTTATTTTTAGCTTAACAAATCTAACAAAAAATGAAGGAGGTGACATCACACAGAAGCAGCTGAAATTAAAGAGCTAATAACAGGATATTATGAAAAGCTATACTTTGATAAAATTTAAAACCTAGAAAAATTGGTGTCTTTAGTGTTACCTGAGAAAATGGGCGGGGAGTTTTATGGACCCTTTAGCTGCCCATCTTCTCCGCCAGTCAGGCTCCTTTATGGCCTCTCTACGCGGCCTGAGGAACAAATGCCGCGCGGTTTTGGAAGAATTCCCAGAAATTCACACCCTATCAAGAATGACACGAACACATGTAGAACAACTTGAACTGACCCATCAACAACATTCTTAAATGAAAATTTACTTTCTTTTAAAATTTTAATAATAAAATCTCCCTGAGATGACTTTTAGCCTCCATAATTTTTGAGAAGAAATCTTACTCTTATTGGTGCATGTTGATATAGTATTGTTGCGTTTTCTCCAGATGCTTTCAAGATTTACACTTTGTCTTTGTTTTTTGATGTTTGATTATAATGTCTTGGCATGCATATTTTTGAGTTTACACTACATTGAGTTTGTTTACCTTCTTACATATTCAATTTCATGGTTTTGGTCAAAGGTAAAAACTTTCAGCTATTATTTTTCAGAGGAAGACCCTGGATGAGATGGATTAATACAGTAACTAGGGCAATGGGGACAGGTGTGTTGGGGTCAGAGATAGTGGCTCAGGCCAGGGCAGCCTTCAGAGCTGTCAAACCTAAGGTTGGTGTGAATCACAGGTGACTCAACAGCACATAACAAGCACAACAACAGTAGTCTTTATTTTCTTCTTTTAAATGAGAACCTTTTCTGGTTTTGTACATGCCTTTTGATATTTTTTTGTTGTTGTTAAAAAGAGCATAGTTTGATTGTTTGATGGTGGTTGTAGAATTCTAGGCCTCCCTTTCTTCCAGATTCATTATCCCGATTACCCCAGTCACCGAATCAGTCCATCTCATAGAGGGTCTTCCCCTCCTGTGCCGTCCCTCCACCCTCCCAAGCATGATGTCCCTCTCCAAGGACCCGTCCCTCCTGGCAACATGTCCAAAGTATGTCAGACGAAGCCCC
>NW_006400029.1:688505-694898 GCF_000299155.1 Elephantulus edwardii | reverse complement strand
CATACTTGATAGTTCTACCTAGATTGCCCTTTCTGTTAGTCTGCGTGTGTTCTGTTGTGCATAGGGTTTTCAGAGGCCTGCTATTTCAGAAGTGGATGGCAAATCTAAAACTAGAGTTATGGGTGCAGTTTTAATTTGGCTGCTCTGCTGAATTGCAGATGGCATTCAAACCAGTGTAAAAGTCAGTACCAACTCACTATTACAAGTCTTCACTCAGCTGTAGTGACTTTGCATCTCTTCATGAGTTCCAACAAGACTATTTTCTTTGTTCGACTTGCTTTTAAAATCTCTTAGTGGAAAATTGGGAGAATTTCTTATTCTGCCATCTTCCTTCTCTTGCATTATCTTTTTGTGTCATTTAAGTGTTTGCATTGTTCTCAGAAGAGTTCTGTCAGTTTTGTTTCTACCTATCACACATGAAAACATGCATATCATTATAATCAGAACACAGTTGTTTATTAGTATTTTCAATCTCATGTTGTTGTTGTTAAGTGCCGTTGAGTCGCAGGCGACTTATAGTGACCGCATGAAGGAAAGTCTTCAACGCTTAGGTGCCTTTCATCCTCTCTCCAGGTTCATAGGGTTTCTGGAGGCAAGTTATTATGGAAGTGGATGCCACTCCTCCTTCCAAGCTTGTTTTAATTGGGGAGCTCCACCCCATTCTCTGTCCACATTGGGTAACCAGCCATTAACGCATTTGACACACCAGTGTCAAGGTGTTCAGCCTCACAGCAACCAAAAGTGAATTTGGTACGGCAACTTGTGCACCAGGGCTATACGACCTAGAGGAATGTCTGAAAAAAAATCAATGAAAAACAGGCCCGGGGGCAGCAGATTAAACGTCACCCACCTTTGGCTTGGTAGCATCACTTTCTGTCCACTGAGCCAGCTGATCTGTCTCTCTATGTTGATATTATTGTTAAGTGCCATCGAGTCACAGGCAACTAATACTGTTGTGCACCATTAAATGGGAACTGACTCATAGCTGACTCTCCAGTGGGTTATCAGAGGTAGAAAATCATACCAGAGGGGATTGCCCATTTTTCTATTGCAGAACAGCTGGTAAATCTGGTAAAATCAAACTGCTTGCCTTTGGGTTGGCAGTACAACTGCCTGCCGCTAAGTGATCAGAGCTCCCTACCATATTTAGTATAGAAGTACAGAACATAGGAGCTTCGGAGCTCCTTAGTATATTTAATGTGTTATTGATGTTATTTACTGTTGAGTTACAACCAACCCATAGCTGACTTCCGGTGGATTTTCAGAGGCAGTAAATTTCACAGGAGGAGATTGTCCATCCTGTGATAGTTCGGATCCACCAGCTACTCTGCAGAAGAAAGATGAACAATCAACTCCAATGAGATTTACTTCCTTTGAAAACCTGCTGAAGAGTCAGCTATGGGTTGGTTCTGACTCTTTTGTGCATACAAACAACAACTTGTAACATATTAAATTACATTGTTTTAAATAATGCAAGGCAACTGTTCTTATTGTTATGCACTATCAAATTAGAACCAACTCATAGCTGACCTTCCAGTGGATTTTCAGAAGCTATAAAGAGCATAGGAGGAAATTGCCTATCTTTTTTCCCATGGAGCAGCTGGTAATGTAACCACTCACACCTAGATCACCAGAGCTCCCAATGACAAATACTGCCTTTAAGGTTTATGATGTATATGAAATGATTTTATTTTCTATTTTATTTTAGGTTTGTAACCAAAGGCTCCATTGTCAGTGTCATGTTGGATATGTACCTCCTAATTGTGATCCATCAGAGACATCACTGGGAGGAAGTATAGATGATGGATTTTGGCTTCTGTCAGGTTAGTCTCTAGATTAATGAATTCCAATAGAAGGATGTGTGTTTTTTTCACTTATTCACATCTTATTTGTCTCCACTGTCCAATTATAATCATAAGCCTTGACATCTGGGTAGTGCAAGAGAGATATTGAATCTTTAATTTAACTAGGTTTATTTTTTTTAATGTTCTCTTGTGGGCAGTGTTAACTGTAGATAAAACTTTCCATTTTTAAAAAACCACTTGCGCTTTTAATTATTTGAAAATATCTCCTCTTAACTTTAAACCATGATTCTTAGAACATTCCTATTCATATAGCAATATTTTCTGCCTCATTGTAGTTAAATTATACAAGTGGAAATAATATTTTACTGTAAGATAATATATTATCTATATATCACTGTTGTTATGTACCGTGAAGCTGAAAGTGTCTCATAGCTGATCTTCTGGCAGGTTTTAAAAAGTTATACATTTCCTGGGTGGAGATTGTCCATCTTCCTTCTATGGAGCAGTTGCTTTTGGATTGGCAGTATAACTTCTTACTACTGTGCACACATACTTTTAAGCATTAATTTATGCAAGCAGAACTAATAACAAAATTTAAATACTTTTAAAATTAAAACAAATATATTCATAAATTTAATCAAATACATTAAGGAATGGTTCATGCAACTGACTACATACATGCTACAGGTATTGAATACTTAGGTGGTTTTTCTTCTTTTTCTAACAATGTGCTTGGAAGATACTATTTATATACAGGATATAATTCATGAAGAGAGCAAAAGGTCATTATAAAACAGAGGAGAAAGAAAAAAATGAATTAGAAGAGACTCTGAAAATTGTCTTAGAGCTTTGAGAAGACAAAACAAAGGTAAAACATGCTGAAATAAAAGAGTTGAACAAAATATTTCAAAGGGCAGTTTAAGAGAACAAAGTAAAGTGTTATAATAGAGTGTACAGAGAGCTTTAATTAGAGAAAATAAAGGGAAGAACTTACTCTGCATTTCTCAAGCTGAGAGAACTGAAAAACAAATTTAAACCTCAAGTTGCAATACTGAAGGATGCTATGGAAAAGATATTGAATGACCCAGAAAGCATCAAAAGAAGATAGAGGGAATACACAAAATCATACCAAGAAAAACTTATTTTCGACACTGAAGAATTTCAGGAAGTACCATATGAGCAGGAGCTAATGCTAATGAAGGAAGAAGTGGAAGCTGCACTAAAGGCATTGGCAAAGAACAAGGCCCCAGGAATTGATGGGATCCATTATTTCAGTTAACAGATGCAGCTTTGGATGTGCTCAACAGTCTACACCAGGAAATTTGGAAGATTGGAAGAGGTTTATATTTGTTTCCATTAACAAGAAAGGTGATACAACTGAATTGTACACTATAGAACAGTCATTAATAGCGCATGCAAATAAAATTTTGATGGTAATAATTTAAAAATGGCTAGAACAGTACATAGAAAGGGAACTTCCAGAAGTTCAAGTAAGGTTTAAAAGAGACCAGCACCAGGGGCATCATTGCTGATGTCAGATGGATCCGGGCTGAAAGTACAGAATACTGGAAGAATGTCTATTTGTGCTTTTTTGATTATATAAAGGCATTTGGTTGTATGGATCATAACAAGTTATGGCTGATGTTGAGAAGAATGGGAATCCCAGAGCACTTAATTGTGCTCATGTGAAACCTATACCTGAACCAGGAAGTTATTGTGCAAACAGAGCAGGGGGACACATGATTTAAAATAAGGAGGGAGGATTCCAAGATGGCGCCAGTGGAGAAAACAGTATGAAGAGCTGGAGGAGCAGCATAGAAATGGGCCACTGGAGAAACTGTCAAGGCAGAGTGATGTAGTGCAACATGAACAGTAGGAATTTGAATCAGACCTTTAATTAAAATAATTCATTTGGGAGCTACAGGAGCACCAAGCCGTACCACTGGCCCAGGCCAAAACTGGAAGCCACTAGATGAGCTGCTGTGGGACCCATCTACCAGAAGAAAGAAGGTTAGCAGGAAATTGACTGAGTTCTCTTAAGCCCTACTAGGAGCAAGTGGGTCTGTTGATATTTGACTGAGTTTTCTTGGCTCCCGCTGACTGCCAACCATTGAGAGGGCTGGTAGGAATTTGACTGGGTTTTCTTGGGCACAGCCGATTGCTTGGGAGAATACCCAAAAGAGGGCCTGCTGGAAAGAATTTGGCTGAGTTCTCTTGGGCCCTGCTGACTGCCCAGGAATGGGCAGGCTTCTGGGCACCCAGGAGCAAATAGGCTGGTTGGAATTTGGCTGAGTTCTCTTGGGCCCGATGACTGCCCAGGGAGGAGCAGGCTGATGGGGATTTAACTGAGTTTTCTTGAGCACCACTGACTGCACAGAAGAACACCCAGGGGACAGCAGGGTGGTGGGAATTTGACTGAGTCTTCGTGGACACCACAGACCGGCCAGAGACAGGTACATCAGAGGGAATTTGACTGAGTTTTCTTGGGTACTGCTGAGCCCATGACTCTCCTGGGGGCAGGCGCCACTGGGTGAGAACACCTGGGTAAAGGCTGCTGGGCAGGGACTACTGAGCAAGAACTGGTAGGTGGGAGAAGAGGACAGCTGTATTTTTTTTAATACTTAGTGGCTTAGTATTCTTTTTTTGTTTGTTTGTTTTGTAATTTCAATGAACATCTACAGAGCTTTTGGACTTCCATTTATTCACTGTTGCACTTTTCTCCCCGCCCACCCCACCCCCACCCCCAGTTAGCTCCTCTCCTTGAAAAGCAAAGGAAAAACTTCTTCATTGGTACATAATCCCCCTGCTGGAATTTGAGTAGGGACCACATTCATGAGCACACCTGGACAGGTGAAATCTGAGTGGGGTCCCTGCATGTGGCTGACCTGCCCCTGTGGTCGCCCCATCCTCCCCTGTGCCTGACCCACCCCGTATTCAGCTACACAAACTACACCTACACATCCAGTCTATCAACTTGAGCTTAGTCCAGAGCACCTTGATCTGACTTAGCTACAAGAGACTGCTCTCACAGGCCCTGAACTGAACTTTCCCTTGAGTAGAAGTTCAGAAAACAAAACAAAAAACAAACAAAAACCCAACAGAAAACACACAGGTGTGGGACTGCCCAACTGATTTCTAGAGCACTGTATTCAGATCAAGAACCTATCAATGTCTTGAACAAAGCAAGCTATCTCACACACTACACAAGTACAAAGCAAGATGTCAAGATGTCACCCCCAAAAGGTGGCACAGTCTCAATTTATTTCCTTAAGCAAGAAAGTCTGATGGAACTTTCTGACACAGACTTTAAAAGAACAATCATTGAATATTTTCAATGGATGAGAGACAAACTTGAAAAAATACAGGACACTGCAAGCAAAAACCATGAGGAGCTTAAAAAAAAATCCAAAACAATACAGATAAAACAAACTAGGAATTAGTGGCACTGGAAAAACAAGAAACCACAATCTAAATATAACGTCCAATGTTTCAGATGCTGTCAACATGAGGGAGGGACACATGAGCAGAGTTGAAGTGATGGAACACAGAACCAGAGAGAAAGAAGATGGGACTGTCACCACTGATCTGCTAGGAAAAAAAAAGCAGAATCAAAAAGAAAGAAAAAGAAGAAAACCTAAGAATAGTGTGGGACAACATCAAGAGCAACAACATGCACTTCATTTGAATCCCAGCACAGGAAGAAGCAAGTAAAGGCAAAAAAAAGTTGTGAAAGAATTACTAGAGGAAAACTTCCCAGCCATATTGAAGAATGAGAGAATATATATTCAGGAAGCTGAGCGAACACCATATATAATAGACCCCCAAAAGAAAAACACCAAGGCATATCATAGTCAAATTTGCCAGAACCAAAGATACTGAGATAATTCTGAAAGCAGCAAGGGAGAAACAAAGAGTAACCTATAAGGGAGAACAGATAAGATGAAGTGCCAATTATGCAGTAGAAACCATGCAAGCAAGAAGACATTGGAAGGACATATATCAAACACTCAAAGAACACAAAGGTCAACCAAGAATAATCTACCTAACAAAATTATCCATCAAATATGAAGGAGAGATCAAGATATTTCCAGAAAAACAGAACTTTAGGGGCTTTGTAAAAACAAGACCAGCATTGCAGGAAACACTGAGAGATGTCCTTCCTACAAAGATTCCACAGAAAGCAGGTTGTCCCAAAGTAACTACGAACAACACCAAAAGGAACTCAACAAAATGATAGCAATAAAACCTTGCCTTTCATACACTACTGAAAAGAAATAGAGTAGCAGATTAGATTTAAAAATTCCATCAATTTGTTATCTACAAGAGACACACTTGAAAAATGAAGATAAAAAAGACTAATAATAAAAAGATGGGGATAAATATACCAAGAAAATGGCAACCAATAAAAAGCAGGAGTCCCTGACTTAAAATCCTACTACACTGCCGTGGTAGTCAAGACAGCATGGTACTGGTACAATGACAGACACATAGATCAATGGAATAGAATTGAGAACCCGGAAATCAGCCCATCTATTTATGGGCAATTGATTTTTGACAAAGAGATGAAATCAGTTAGGTGGGGAAATGA
>NW_006400029.1:686410-687285 GCF_000299155.1 Elephantulus edwardii | reverse complement strand
GGAGAAGGGTGCAACAATGAATGAATGGAATTCCAAAATCTCTGTAGATGTTCATTGAAATGAAAAATAAACAAACTAAATTAAATTAAAAAAAGCAGGAGTCACAATATTAATCTCCAATGAAATAAATTTCAATGGCAAAACCATCACAAAGGACAAGAGAGGTCACTATATAATACTTAAATGGTCAATAGAACACGAGGACATAAGAATAATCTCTATGCATGAAATGAAAGATTTGCAAAACTACATAAAACAAACATTGTGTTGTTTTTGTTATGTGCCGTTAAGCCACTTGTGACTCAAACTGACCCTGTGTATAAGAACCCTAGTTGGAGACTACAATACACCCAGCTCAAGAAAAGATGGCGCTAACAGGAAAAAAGCCTCAACAAAGATGCTCAAGAATTAAAACACAATAAACCAACTTGACCTTATAGATACTTATAGGCTAATGCACCCCAAAAAAACCCCACTGTATATCTTCCTCTTCTATGTGCTTGGAACATTCTCCAGAATAGATGACATTTTAGGTCACAAGGCAAAAATCAATACATTCAAACACATAGGAATAATACAAAGCATTTTCTCAGACCACAGTGATACAAAATTAGAAATTAATAACGAGGATAAAGGAGAAAAAAAGCATACAGTTGGAAACTGAACAACACCTTGCTTAAACATGAGTGGGTGCTGGAAGATATGAAAAATGAAATGAAAAATTTTCTTGAAACAAAAATGAAAATACCACTTACCAAACCTCTGGGAAACAGCCAGATCAGTAATAAGAGATCAATTTCTAAGAATAAGCAAACATATCAAGTTGTTGTTGTTATGTACCGTCGAGTCGTTTGCGACTCATAGCGACCCCATGT
>NW_006400029.1:683123-685390 GCF_000299155.1 Elephantulus edwardii | reverse complement strand
TGATGACTGCCTCTTGGTCCAAGTATAGGTTTCGCATTAGCACGATTAAATGTTCTGGGATTCCCATTCTTCTCAGAATCAGCCACAGTTTATCATGATTCACGCAGTCAAATGCCTGACTCTCTAGCCCATCATCTCCAACAAATTGAAAAAGAACAGCAAGAAAACCCAACACCCTCCAAAAACAATAAAATTATAAAAAAATAGTGCAGAAATAAATGAAAGAAAAACAATTGAAAACTTCAACAAAACAAGAGTTGGTTCTTTGAAAAGGTCAATAAAATTGAAAATCCACTAGCAAAACTACCAAAAGGAAAGAAGGAAAAGACACAAATAATCTGAATAAGAGATGAAACAGGCAATGTCACAAGGGAACCAACTAAAATAAAAATATTAACTGTAGAATATTATGAAAAACTATACTCAAACAAGTATGAAAACCTAGAGGAAATGAACAAATACTTAGAAATTCACAAAGTACCTAAACTGATATGAACTGAAATTGAACACCTGAACATACCGATTACAAAATAAGAAATTAAAAAACAACATCCAGCAAAAAAAAGTCCTGGACCAGAGGGTTTTACAAGTGAATTTT
This sequence comes from Elephantulus edwardii, assembly GCF_000299155.1. Classification (NCBI taxonomy): domain Eukaryota; kingdom Metazoa; phylum Chordata; class Mammalia; order Macroscelidea; family Macroscelididae; genus Elephantulus; species Elephantulus edwardii. The sequence continues at coordinate 684,792 of NW_006400029.1, read as the reverse complement.
ATCAAACATTAAGATAAGATTTGTTACCAATCCTACACAAACAATTTCAAAAAATAGAAAAAGATGGAAGTCTCTCAGCCTCATTCTATGAAGCAAACATATAATTTTACCAACAAAATAGAAAACTATAGACCAATATCTCTCATACATTGATGCAAAAATCCTGAATAAAATCTTGGCCAAAAATCCAACGGTACATCAAAAAATAGTTGACCATGACCAAGTGAGATTCCTAACAGGTATGCAAGGATAGCTCAACATAAGAAAAACAAATCAATGTAATTTATCACATTAACAAAGAACTAAAACCACATGATCCTATCAATTGATGCAGAAAAAGCCTTTGACAAAATCCAACACACTTTTCCTGACTAAAACACTCAATAACATTGGATTAGAGGGGAATTTCCTCAACATAGTAAAAAGTACACATGCTAACCCGAGAGCCAACATTTTCTCAATGGAGAGGGAATAAAGGTATACCCCTTGAGAACAGGAACTAGGCAAGAATGCCTACTATCACCTCTACTATTCAATATTGTATAGGAAGTTTTAGTGATTGCAATAAGGCAAAAGAAGGAAATAAGAGGTTTGCAAATTGGCAAAGAGAAGGTAAAATTATCTCTCTATACAGATTCTATGATAGTATACTTAGAAAACCCTAAAGATTCAGCAAGAAAACTACTAGACACAGTTGACCAATTCAACAAAGTGAGAGGATATAAGATGAACATACAAAAATCCTTTAGAATTCTCTACAGTGACAAAGAGAATACAGAGCTGGAGCTAAGAAAAACAATACCCTTCACAATAGCTAATCACAAGATTAAATAATTAGGAGTAAATCTAACCAGAAGTGCAAAGGATTTATTCAAAGATTATTACAAAACATTACAACAAGAAAGAAAAAGAGACGTGGAGAAGTGGAAGAATATCCCTTGCTCATGGATAGGAAGACTCAATATTTTGAAAATGACAATACTACCAAAGGCAATTTACATGTTCAGTGCAATACCAATACAAATACCAATTCCATTCTTCAATGAGATGGTCATGAACAAAGGAGTCCAGAACAAAGGCTGCATAGTTGAGTGGACTTGGAGGGAGGGATTTTGTAACAATGAAAGAATTTCTTTTTTTTTTTTTTTTTTACTTTTCAAAGATTAAGAGGGAACTGGGGCGGGGGAGTTGGGCAGGGGGAAAAGTGCAAAAATGAATGAATGGAAATCTAAATTCTCTGTAAACTTTCATTAAAATCAATTAATAAAAATGGAAAACGCAATCTCCAATATCATTTGGAATGGAAAGAAACCTTGAATAAGCAAAGCATTCCTTAAAAAAGATAAACAGGATAGGAGACATCTCGCTCCCTGATTTCTGATCCTACTACACTGACATGGGGGTCAAGACAGTGTGCTGCTGGTACAATGACAGACATATAGATCAACGGAATAGAATTGAGAACCCTCAAATCAGCCCACCTACCTATGGTCAACTGATTTTTGAGATGAAAACAGTTAAGTGGGGAAACGACAGGCTCTCTAACATATGTTGTTGTTGTTGCTGTTATGTGCCGTTGAGTCGCCTGCGACTCATAGCGACCCTATGTACAACAGCCCTAAACTCCGCTCTGTCCTGTGCCAATCGCACTGTCTCTGACACTCCCATC
>NW_006400029.1:669483-680718 GCF_000299155.1 Elephantulus edwardii | reverse complement strand
ATAGTAAACAAACACATGAAGAAGTGTTTTAAATCCCCCCTAACTCTAAGAGAGACGCAAATCAAACAACTATGAGATATCATCTCACCCCAGTAAAAAAAGCACAATTTAACAGAACAGCAAACAACAAATGCTGGTGATGTTGTGGAGAAACTGGAACCCTTATTCACTGTTGCTGGGAGTGTAAAATAGTGCAACCACTATGAAAGCCTGTATGTCTCTTTCTCAAAAAGTTGCAAGTAGAAATATCAATTTCACTACTGGAAATATACCCTAAAGAAACCATAACCACCACCCAAGCAGACATATGCACACCCATGTTTATTGCGGCTTTATTCACAGTAGCAAAGAGTTGGAAACAATCTAAGTACCTATCAACAAATGAATGGATAGAAAAGTTGTGGTATATTCACACAATGGAATACTACACTGCATTGAAAAACAAGGAACTCATCAAATATTACACAAAATGGGAGACCTTGGAGGATATTATGCTGAGTGAAACATCTCAGTCACAAAAGGACAAATATTGCATAGGGCCACTGTTGTGAAATGGGACTGACATTGGCATGAGGGAAGATGGAGAAAAAGGGGATAAATAATGTATACTGTATTGAAACAGATGAGGGAGAGGACTGTTTAAAAGAGATATATGATTAAGTATTATTGTCATGACAGGAGTCCAGAATGAGGGCTGCACAATGGAGTGGACTTGAGGGGAAGGATTTCATAATAATGAAAGAATTTTTCTCTTATTTTTCAAAGAGATGAGCGAATTGGGAGGAAAGGAGTGTGCAGGGAGAAAAGTGCGACAATGAATGAATGGAAACCCTAAGTCTCTGTAAACTTTCATTAAAATTAATTAAAAAATTAAGAAGGGAATGTATCAGGGTTGTATTCTTTTTCCGTATCTATTCAATCTTTATGCTGAGCAAATTATTCAAGAAGCTGGACTCCGTGAAGAAGAATGTGGCATCAATATCGGAGTGAGATTATATATAACCTGCGTTATGCAGATAACACAACCTTGCTTTCTGAAAGTGAGGAGGACTGGAAGCATTTGTTGCAAAGGATCAAGGAATGCAACATTCAATTTGGATTGCTTCTCAATGTTAAGAAAAAAGATTCTTAAAACTGGACTGATTGGAAACATCATGGTAGATGAAGAAAATATTGATAATATCAACTTCATCTTACTTTGATCCACAAATAACACCCTTGGAACAGCAGTCAGGAAATCAGGAGACTTCATTGCATTGGGAAACTTCCATTATTGAGGAATAATGATGTGAGTTCGAAGACTAAGGTGCATCTGATTCAGGCCATGGTCTTTCTGATCACTTCCTATGCATCTGAGAGCTGGACAATGAATAAGGATGACAGAAGAAGAATTGAGACCATTGAGTTGTAGTGTTGGTGAAGAGCACTGAGTTTCCCACAGATGGCCAAAAGACCAAATTAATGTCTTGGAGATATACTTTGGGTATGTTGCTAGGAGGGGCTATTCCTTGGAGAACACATTATGGTGAGAAGGGTGGAGGGTTGGTGAAGAAGAGGAAGACCCTCAACCTGGTGGATTGACACGGTGACTGCTGAAATGGACTCTAGTGTGTCAAAAAATGTGAAGATGGCACAGGATAAGATGGGGTTCAGATTCATTATTCATAGGGTTGCTCTGAATCATAATTGACTTGATTGCAACTAACAACAAGAACAACGTAAAATTTACATATTTTAATGTGCTATTGGATAACTGAATTGTAACTTTTGGGGGGGAAATCAAGTAGAAATTAGGCTGTTTAAGTAGGCATTTCATACAGTATTGCATCTTTGTATTTTGTTCTTTGTATTATACAATATTGTATTTACCTTTCTTAACTTTTAATGTGTCTTTATTTTCTAATTTACATTTTAATGAAAGTTTATAGAGAACTTGGATTTAAATTCATTCATTGTTGCACATTTTCCTCCTTGCCCCCACTTCTTCAGTAGTTCGCTTTTTTCTTTGGAAAAAATTTCTTTTGTTGTTATACAGTGCCTCCCACACTCGACTTAACTATGCAGCTCTTATTCTGGATTCTTGTCATGCTAATAATACCTACTCATATATTCCTTTTATGTAGTTCTCTCCCTTGTCTGTTTCAATGCCATGTCTATTCTTTATCTCCTCTTTTTTAGTTTCCCCTCAATCCCCATGTCAGTCCTGTTTTATAACAGTGGCATTATGTAGTATTTGTCTTTTTGTGACTGAGATATTTCATTCAGCATAATGTCCTACATGGTTATCCAAATTGCATATTTCATGAGTTCTTTGTTTTGCACAACTTCATAATATTCCATTGTTGTGAGTCAAAAAGAGAGCTCTGTTGGCCTAATGGATAGAAAGTTATGCTACCATAACAAAGTAGTAAGCAAGAGTGACATCGCCTTTTGAAATAACATATCCTTGAAATTCTATGAATAACACTGGAACATTACTAGGTATAGTTCTAGAAGATATGTAGATATAGTACCAGAAGACAAACTCCTTAGATTGGAAGACACTCAAAATGACAGTGATAAAAATCAGGAAGTGAGATATAGAAGAGAAATGACATTACATTCATTGTCAAAAGAACACTTCAAGATATTTCCTTAAATACAATGCTGCCAATGCTATAGCAACATCCACAAACATTAAAAAAGAGCTGTTAATACAACTATTATTCAAATATACCCACCAACTCCTGAAGCTAAAGATGAAGAAGTTGAGGATTTATACCAACTTGTTAATTCTGCAATTGTTTAAATGTGCGATCAATCAAGACTCATTAATAATAATTGGCACTTGCAATACAAAAGTTGGAAACAAAGAAGGAAAATATGGCTTTGATACAGAAATGAGGCCAGGGATCACATGATGGAATTTTGTATAATAGTGATTTCTTTATTGCAAATACCTCTTTAAAAAAGATATTTTATTTCAAAGCCCATTAAATGTGGAAATGACAGCCTCTTTAACAAATGGTGCTGGCAAAACTGGACATTGTCTTGCATAAAACAGCAACAAGATGAACATCTCACACCATCCACAAAAACCGATTCAAAGTGGATCAGAGACCTAAACTATAAAGATCCTAAGATACAAAATAGGAACAAATTTAGAAGCCCTAGACTATAACATAAAAAGGTTTGCATGTGCACGCAGGAGAGGATAATAAATGAGATCTTCTTTAAATAAAATCTTTGTGTGCATCAAAAATTTTCTACAATAGGGGGAGAAGAAAGCCTATAGCCTGCTAAAAACCATTTGGCAATGACATTTCAGACAAGTTTCACAACTAAAATTTACACAATACCACAGGACATCCACAAGAAAAAGACTGATGATGACCAAATCACAAAATTGACAAAATATGTTAAAAGACTCTTCACAAAGGAGAATATTCAGATGGCTAATAAACACAAGCAGAAATATTAAAAAGCACTAATAACCATAGCATAGCATCAAGACACCAATGCGGTACCATTACACCCTACTAGCAGTAGCAAAGTTTAACAAGATAGTAAACAATAAATATTGGAAAGGATGAAGAGATACTGGATCTCTTATTAGTGCCAGCTAGATTTTTAAATGGTACAATCACTATGGGAGGCAGTTTGGAATTTCCTCAAAAAACTGCACTGCTAGGAGTATATCCCCAGGAAATCAGAATACACACACACACACACACACACACACACACACACACACACACACCCCTATGTTCACAATAGCATTATTCACCAGAGCAATCAAAATGGAAACAGCCCAAATGTCCATTGATAAATTAACGGATTGAGAAATTGTAGTACACATAATGGAATACCATGCAGCACTAAGGAATAATAATTTTGTAAAATACTATATAACATGGTGAAGACTAGAGAATATTATGTTGAGTGAAATATATTATTGTGATATAGGAATATAACCAAATAAGATGTATAAAAATATTCAAAAATGGAGAGGGTAGGAAGTAGAAAAAGGTGAAGGGGAAAAACTAGTAGGACAGCAATGTGAGTGAGCAGAAAGGGAGTATGAAGGAACAGAAAAGATTCTATGAGGACTTGAAGAAAAGGCAAGATAGTAATCAGCAGTAATAATTTTCTATAAATAATAATTTTTAAAGTAATAATTTCATATAAATTACAGTGTATATGAATAATTATATAAAACACAATATATTAATGATTGTAAGCAAAATAAAATAAAGCAAGAACCTCATCTGATGGAATACACAGATATAAGATTGACTAAATTACATCAAAAAGATCTTAGTGAAGAAAGATTTGCTATCATCAGTCAAAACAAAGCCAGGATCCTACTATGGAACAGACCATAAGTTAGTCATATGCACATTCAAATTAAAGCTGAATAAAATAAAATCTATGACAACAAAAATAAACCTTTAGTTTATTCCACCAGAATTTCAAAACTGTTTCAAGAAGAGGTTTGATGCATTGGACACTAATGACCTAAGGCCAGATATGTTGTGAAATGACATCAAAGACTTCATTCATGAAGAAAGCAAAAAGTCATTAAGAAGATAGGGGAAAGAAAATAAAGACCAAAATTAATGTCTGAAGAATCTGACATTTTCTCTTCATTGTAGAGAATCTAGAACAAAAGGAACAAATGATAAAATGAGAGAGCTGAACAGAATATCTCAAAAGGCAACTTATGAAGACAAAGCAAAGTGTAATCATGTGCAAAAACCTGGAGTTAAAAGAAAAATCCAAAAATAAAGAACACTCTTAGCATTTTTTTTAAGTGGAAAGACTAGATGAAACATTTGAAGCCTCCAGTTGCTTCACTTAAGGATTCTGTGGGTAAAATATTGGCTAATAAAAAAACATAAAGTAAGATGGAAGGAATGGAGTCACTGCACCAAAAAGAATTGCTCAACATTGAATAACTTACTGAAAGTAGCATTGTAAAGAACTAATCATACTGAAGGAAGAAGTAGAAGTTACACTGAAAACACAGGTAAAAAATAAGACTCCATGAACTGATGGAATACCAACTGAGGAATACCAAACTGAGGAATACCAACTGAGGAATACCAACTGAGGAATACCAACTGAGGAATACCAAACAGATGCAGTACTGGGCTTGCTCACTAGTCTATAACAACAAATTAACATAGATGACCCTAGAGGGTATGATGCTGAGTAAAATATCTTAGTCACACAAGGACATATATTGCATAACACTACTGTTATAAAACAGGACTGACATGGAGGTGGTAGTTGTTGTTGTTGTTTTTGTTATTGATTGCCTTCAAGTCGAGCACTACTCATAGTGACCCCATGAAAAAAGGCCTGAAACCCTCTGAGACTATCAACATTTATCAAAGTTCATAGTTTCCAGAGGCATGTTATTTAGGATGTGAATGCTACTCCAGCTTCCAAACCTGTCATAGTATATTACTGTTTTTATATGCCACTGGGTCGCTTGCAATATATACTGACCCTATGTGCAGCAGCTCTGAACCCCTCCCTGAACTGAGCCAGTCTCACTAATTCTGGTACACCAACCCCCATGACCCCAGTCACTGTATTAATCCATCTCATCTAGCATCTCCCTCTCCTGTGCTGTTCTTCCACTTCTGAGCATGATGTCCTTCTCCAAGGACCAATCTCTCCTGACCATGTGTCCAAAATAAGTGAGATGGAGCTTCAAAATCCCAGCCTTCAAGTAAAAAAGACTTGGCTTCACCCTGTCCAAGACAGGCTTATTTGTTTTCTTGGTAGTCCATGGTATGTTCAAGACTCTTCTCTAGTATCACAATTTGAAGGCATCTATTCTTCTGTCATCTTTAGTCATTGTCTAATTTTCTGAAGCATAACAAGTAATTGAGAAGACCATGGCCTGGATCCTGTTCAACTTTGTATCTAGACTGATATTTATATAGCATAGCTCTTCAGCACTCTGGAGAGGTCCATGACAGCAGATTTTCCCAATGCAATTTGTCTTTTGATTTCCTGACTGCTGGTGTTAAGACTGTTGATTGTGGATCCGAGCAAGCTGTAATTGTTAACCACTTCAATCTCTTCTCCATCTAATATAGTGCTGCCAATTGACCCATCTCCTTGCTGTTGAACTTCAATCCATATTGAAGACTACAATCCTTGACCTTTTGCAGCAAGTGCTTCAGGTTCTTCTCAGTTTCAGCAAGCAAAGCTATGTCATCCGCATATCAGAGATTGTTAATGAGTCTTCCTCTAATCCGGTTGCCACACTCCTCCTCATAAAGCCCTGCTTTCTAAATGATGTGTTCTGCATACAGATTTAAATGGTACGGGGACAGGATGCATCCTCAACACACTCCTTTCTTGATTTTGAACCATTTAGTGTTTCCTTACTCTGTTTTGAGGGCTGCTTCTTGGTCCAAATATAGGTTTCATATAAGCATGATCAAATGCTCTTGAGATTCCCATTTTCCTCAAGGTTAGACAAAATGTATTGTGATCCACACCATCAAATGCCTTTGCACAGTCAATGAAACACATAGACATTCTTCTCGTACTTTCTGCTCTCTGCCAAGATCCATCTGACATTGGCTATAATGTCCCTAATCTTACGACCTCTTCTAAACCCAGCTTGCATTTCTGGTATTTCTGTCAATGTACTATTTAAGTCTTTTTCTGGATAATCTTCATCAGGATTTTAGTAGTGTGTGATGTCAGTGATATTGTTCTATAATTTCCACAGGTTGTCGGGTCACCATTTTTGGAATGGAAATAAATATGGATCTCTTCAAGTCAGTTGGCCAAGTAGTTGTCCTCCAGATTTCATGGTACAACTTGATAAGCACATGCAGGGCAGCATCTGTTTGCTGAAATACGTCAATTGGTATTGCATCAATTCCTGAGGCTTTATTTTTTGCCAGGTCCTTCAGAGCGGCCTGCACTCTTCCTCAGTCAACACTATTGAAGCTTGGAGGGATAAATAATGTATAATTAATAATGAATACAACATTGGAAGAGAGGAAGACGACCCTCTATTGAGATGGACTGGTTCAGTGACTGGGGTAATGGGGGTAGGTATGTCAGAGATTGACACAGGATAGAGCAGGTTTTAGGACTGTTGCCCATAGGGTCACTGTGAGTTGCAGGTTACTCGACAGCACATAACAACAACAACAACATTGGAACAAATAAAGGAAAGAACTGTTTAAACTGAATATATGATTAGGCATTATGTGTACAACAACAGCCCAGAAAAAGAGGTATATTGCAAAGAGGACAGGGGTGGGGGTAAATGTGATTGTGCAACAATGAATCAATATATTTTTTAAAAAAGGAACTGGGGGAAGGGAGGAAAAAGACATAAAATGTGTAACAATAAAAAATGTTATTTAAAAAAAATGAAATTTAGAGTCCGCAATTAAGTTTGCGTAGTGGATTATCAGAAAACACCTGGAAGACAAGGAACTAACAAAAATAGAGGATATATTGATTATGTGGTAGTGATCTCAGATTTGAGAATAAGGTTGCTGTTGTTGTTGATGGCCTTCGAGTCAAGTATGACTCATAGCAATCCTATAAACAAAAGTCCTGAAGCTTCTCTACAACTATCAACATTTGTCAAAGTTAATAGAGTTTCCAGAGGCAAGTTGTTTAGAAAGTGGATGCCACTCCTGCTTCAAAACCTCATAGAAAGTGTTATTGGTTGAGTTTCCTGAGATGCTTAGTGACCCTATGTACAGAAGCTCTGAACCCTTCCCTGTCTTGAGCCAGTCTCACTAATTCTTATACATCAACCCCCATCACCCCAGTCACTATATCAATCCATCTCATCTGGGGTCTTCCTCTCCTGTGCTGTCTGTCCACTCTTCTGAGTATGATGTCCTTCTCCAAGGTCTCTCCTGGCCAAGTGCCCAAAGGTAAGTGAGGCGGAGCTTCAAAATGCTAGCCATCAAGGAAAGAAGACTTGCTTTCACCCTCTCTCAGACAGACTTATTTGTTTTCTTGGTAGTCCATGATATGTTCAAGACTCTTCTCCAGCAGTACAACTCAAAAGCATCCTCAGTCATTGTCCAACTTTCTGAAGCATAACAAGTAATTGAGAAGACTATGGCCTGGATTAGGCACATCTTTGTATCTAGACTGACATCATTGTTCTTAAGAACTCTGAAGAGGTCCATGACCGCAGATTTTCCCAATGCAATTTGTCTTTTGATTTCCTGACTGTTGGTTTTAAGAGTGTTGATTATGGATCCAAGCAAGCTATAATTGTTAACAACCTCAATCTGTTTTTCATTTATTATGGTGCTGCCAATTGGCCCAGTGGTGAGAATCTTTGTCTTCTTGATGTCAAACTTCAATCCATACTGAAGACTACAATCTCTGACCTTTTGCAGCAAGTGCTTCAGGTCTTCTTCAGTTTCAGCAAGCGAAGTTGTGTCATCTGCGTATCGTAAATTGTTAGTCTCCCTCTAATCGTGGTGCCACACTTAAAAATTTAAGTTCTCTAATGATTTGCGCAGCTTATCATTGACTGTTGTTGTTAGGTGCATTCAAGTAGAATATGACCCATAGCCACCCTATTGAACAACCTACATGAACTCTGCCCTATCCTGTGCCATATTCATTATTTTTAAAATACTAGATAGAGCCTATTGCTGAAGTTACTGTGTCATTCCATCTCATTAGGTGTCTTCCTATCCTTCTCTGGCCTTCTGTCTTTCCAAATATGAGGTGCCTTTCTAAGGAATAACCTCTCCTAGCTACATGTCCAAACTATGAGAAATGAATATTTGCTGTTTTTGCCTCCAAGGATCACCCTGGCTTCACTTCCCGCCCCCCATCTGTATCTATTAGTTCTCCAGTAGTCCATTAAAATTTTAGTATTCTTCCCTAACACCACAACACAGAGCTATCAGTTCTTCTTCTGTCATCATTATTCATTATCCAGCCCTCTAATGCATAACAAGTTTTTGAGAAAACCATGGCCTGAATCAGATGCATCTTAATCCTCAAACTGACATCATTACTACTCTTCAGCATCTTGGAAAGATCCTTGACAGTAGGCTTGTCCAGTGCAATATGTTTCCTGATTTCCTGACTGCTGATACCCAGGGTGTTGTTTGTTGATCCTAATGAGATGAAAAAATTGGCATTTTCAATCCTTTCTCTATCAGAATTTTGACCACTGGTCTTGTGGTAAGGACTTTTGTTTTCTTGATGTAGAGATGTAATCCATTGTGAAGATTGTAGTTCCTGATCTTCAGGAGCAATCCTCCTCATTTTTATCAAACAAGGTTGTGTCATATGAATAACACAGGTTGTTGATGAATCCTCCTCTGATCCTGATGCCACATTACTCTTCATAGAATCCAGTTTCATGAATTATTTGTTCAGCTTGCATATTTAATAGGTATGGAGAAAGGATACAACTGTAAAGCACATATATACATACTTCTTGATTTTAAACCATGCAGTGTTTCCATGCTCTGTTTGGACAACAACTTCTTGATCGAGTTATAAATTTTTCATGAGCACAATTAAGTATTCTTGGATTCCCATTCCTCTCAATGTCAGCCATAATTTGTTATGACCCACACAGTCAAATGCCTTTGCATAATCAATAAAACACGAATAGACCTTCTTCTGGTATTCTCTACTTTCAGCCAAGATCCATCTGACATCAGTAATATCTCTGGTGCCATGGCATCTTCTAAACCATCCTGGACTTCTGGAAATTTTCTGTGAATGTATTACATTAGCCATTTCTGGATGATATTCAGCAAGATTTTGCTTGCATGTGATACCATTTATAATGTTCTATAATTTACATATTCTATTAAATTACCTGCAATATAGAGATGGCAAAGCTTGCTTGCTGAAAGTGAAGGAGACTCAAGGAACTTGCTTCAGATAACCAAACCTTCAATATGGATTACATCTCAACATCAATAAAACAAAAATCTTTACTGGACAAATAGGCAACATCATGATAAGTGGAAAAAAGATTGAAATTGTCAGTTAGCAAAGGAGAAGGAGACCCAGTGTGTGCAGCAATAGGCTTAAATATATGTGGGATGATAAGTTTGGCACAGTATAAGATGGGGTTCAAATCTAGTGCAACCACTATGGATGATGCTTAGGTGCTTTCTCAAAGAGTTGGAATAGGAATACTATTTGACCCAGCAAGTCCACTAGTAGGATTATACCCTAAAGAAACGATAACCACCATCCAAACAGATAAATGCACTGTTATGTTTATTGCTGCACTATTTACTATAGCAAAGAGATGGAAGCAACTCAAATGCCCATTAACAAATGAATGGATAGAAAAACTATGTTATAGTCATACAGTGGAATACTACACAGCACTGAAAAACAATAAACGTGCTGAGTGAAATATCTTAGTCACAAAAGGATAGATACTTCATTGCACCACTGTTATAAAGCAGATCTGATACTAGGGATTGGAAGGAGAATAGGATAAGAGTAGACAGACTATGACAATTGCATTGAAGTAGATGAAAGTAAGAACTGTCTAAAATGAACATGATTATGTATTATATGTATGATGATAGCCTAGAATAAGAGATATCATTATAAAGAGGACAGGAAGTTTGGAGGGGGAGTAGGTAGGTAATTGTACAGCAATTAATGAATTTTTTTAAGTGAACTGGGAAAAGGGGAAGGGAGGGTGAGGGGGTAAAATATGCAACAATGAATAAATAAAAGTCTAACTTCTGTAAATGTTTGTTAAAATCAAGATTAAAATAAATTGTTATTTAAAAATGAAATCTATTGTTCATAGAGTCACTTCTCAACTTGATGGCATTAAACAACAGTACCAATATTTTGTCATGTGTATTTTACTATTTGCATTGATGCTTCTTAGAGGCAAGGGTGGTGAAAATTCATCTTATGTAGTTTGGGCATGTTGTCAGATGGTGCCAGTCCTTGGAAAAAAGATACCATGTTGGAAAAAAGTCAAGGGTCAGTAAAAGAGAGATGCACTGATACTTTGACCATCACCTTGAATAGCGCAGCTACTGTGAGTGTGACACAGAATTGGCAAGGTTTTCTTGTTTCTTGGGTTGCTATGAGTTGTGATTGATTTGGTGACAACAATACTATGCTATAAATAGGAGCTTCTTTAATGGAATATTATAGAAGAAATATAATGTATCACAAAATAATAGATATAAGTATTAAATATGCATTTAAAGATTAAAAATTATTTGATGTATG
>NW_006400029.1:606436-669383 GCF_000299155.1 Elephantulus edwardii | reverse complement strand
TTTTTAAAAATTAATATTTTCTGATATTTTCAGAGTCCGGTGTGCCTTTAATAGTAAAACAGCGTGCTGCTCGTAAGAGAAATGATCTTTTGATCAGTTTCTATGTTTTCCTACCTTTGCTCGTCTTAACTACCCTTATAGCTCTAAAATGGAATAAAATGAGGGAGTTTTGGAACAGAGGAAGTATAAATGAAGAGTAAGTAAAATGACTTATTGACTTATTTTTTTAAGAAGAGTTTAAATCTACATCAGGATATTTATAGTCCAGATGGCTTTTACAGATTAAGGTAATATTTAGAAGTATTTAGTGACAATGTTTCGGTTTCTCTCCAAATTACTTTCAAATTTCAGGCAGTAAATTACCTTTCATTTTCTGATCAGAAATAACTGAAGCTACTTAGTAAATAATCAGTATCTTTCAAATGAGAAGCTATGTTGGCTGTAATTACTATAGGTAGTTCTGCTCCAAACAACTTTGCTTACTACCTTATCTTCCTTTCAGGAACATTCATTTGTTTTAGTGAGATGAATATTGGAAGTACAGATTGTAATGTGTTTAGTTGTTAGTAAAATCAAGACGTTTTAATTTTACTACTTACATCATTGATTGTTTTCTAAACCTAACAAATTATATTATCTATGTTATACAGCTCTGCTTCTGAAGACAGCAATCAGAACAGCAATCTGACACAGTAGTAAAGGTGACTTGAAATTTAAATAATTTAAATGTGGAAAAAATGATATAATTCAACCAGTTGGTTTTATTTCTTACAATACCTGAATATATTTATTTATTCTGACACTTTTACATCAAGAGTTAAAATATTGCATTTTTATATTAATTATGTTTTCTATTAATTTAGAAATATAAACAAACTAATATGTTAAGCTTTAAAAAACTATTAAAAACACTAATATTAGTAATTCATTTATTAACTAAAATATATATATATATAAGCTGAGCTTTGAAATATTTTCTTAAAATACTTATGAAAATCATATATTCTTGCTTATTTAATCTTACCTCTTCTAGTTTCTAATTTAGAAATTTATATTAACATTAAACATTTATAGAATTTTTACTAAATTTACTATATTTCAGACTCTAATTGTTAGTAATTTTTTGTCTAACTTTATTTACATTTCTTTCTCACCAAGACTTGAGCATTGCTATTTTTATTTTAGAAATAAGAAAATAGGCATGAAATAATGAAGTCATTTTAGTTTCATGTAATTAATGTTTCAGAGTTGAAATTTATTTTAAGCAACCAAACTGGAAAATCTGAACTTTTAAACAATCTTTCAGTGATTGGGGGGTGGGAATTGAATTTGTATTTACTGAGAATCTATTTGGTGCTTGATCCAAGCCATGGTATTTTTAAATTGCTTTATATTTATCCAAAAGTTGGACAATGACTCTGAAAGCCTGAAGAAGAATCAATGACTTTGAATTGTAATGTTGGTGAAGAGTTGAACGTACTACGGCCTGCCAAAAGAACGAACAAGTCTGTCATGAAAGAAGAGCAGCCAGGGTGTGCCTTTGAGGCAAGGATGTTGCCATTTAGACATATATATTTGGGCATGTTGTCAGGAGGAGGTAGTACTTGGAAAAGATGCCCTGCTAGTAAAGGTAGAAGAAGAGACAAAGAGAGGAATATGGTGAAGGAGATAGATTGAGACAGTGACTGAAACAATGGTCTTGAAAATGTTGGAGGTTATATATACGTGTGTGTGTGTGTGTGTGTGTGTGTATCCCTTTCCAAAAAAACAGGAAAAATATTATTTACCATAACAGTGTTCTGGCATACTTTGGGCATGTTGCAAGGAGGTACCAGTCCTTGGAGAGGGACATCATCCTTGGGAAAGGGGAGGGACAGCACAAGAGAGGAAGACCATTGATGAGATGGACTGACTCAGTGACTGGGATAATGGGTGTGTCAGAGACATAAAGGTTAGCACAGGATAGAGCAGAGAGCAGAGCTGTTTTGCATCAGGTTGCTACTAGTTGCAAGTGACTCGAAAACACATAACAACAGCAATAGCATAGTATCATATTTACCTAGTAATTTTCTAGCAGAGATTCCACAAATGGATGGTTTTAATGAATATAAATTTCATCTCTCACAGTTCAAGAGAGTAGAAGTCCAAATTCACAGTGCCAAATCTTGATAAAGTATCTCTCAGTATTTTCTGGAAGGTCTTTATTTCTACCAACTTGAGATTCATAGGAGATAGCCAAGTCAGAGATTCTCAGTGCAGGAACCTCTTTCTTGGTGTTATTGATATCCTCCATTTTAAACTCTCTTAGGAGATAAAAAGTTTTCTTTCGAGATAAAATGTGTTATAGCTTTCACCATCTAGGAACTTCTCTCACATCTGTCAGGTCTGTAAAGTGATTAAGGGACGTTACATTCTATCCTTAATCGTCTTACAATTATTTAGTTTATCAGATAATGGGGAGACCATTAAATACCTTCCAAATTATATATACATGTATGGTGGTGGAGAGGGGGCCCAATTTAATCTGTGACAGATGGAATAAAATAAGCATTCATATGAAAATCTAATCTTAGACATTCATTTGGGTAAAGACATTATTATATTACTATGTTAGTTGGATCACTAGAAGTAAGAAGAAAAATCATAAACACAAGGGGCTAAAACCTAAATCCAGGTCTTCTTTCAAAGTTTGTGCTCTTAGTACGTAAAAAACAACAACAAAACAAAAACAAAAACAAAAACAACCTTGAGACTGTAGAGCATTTTTCCAAGTGAACAGTCTCACGAGGACAAATACTGCATAAGACTATTTTTTTAAATAAAGAAGGATAACTAGTAAAACATGTATGGGACCCCAAGGGGGGAAGGGGTAGGAATGAAAAGGTGAAGACGGGAGGGAGTGAAATCACACGGTTGCACAGTTTGGTGGGTGGAGGGGTGGTGGAAAGAAATGGGAAGGGTCCGGGTGAAAAGACAGGGTAATGATGGGCAGGGTCCACTGGGGATTAATTTTATAAAACATAATGCATGAGAGTTCATATTGTGAGAAACGCAATATGAATGAAAAACTGTAAAACCCAACATGAATATTGTAAGCAAATCAATTTTTAAAAACCTGTATATGTGCGAACTTTGAATCACTTCCAAATGTGTATGTGTGAACATTGAGAGATAGAATCTTTATTAGTAATAATAATCCAAGACAAGTAAGTACCTTGCATTCTTTGAGAAATGGCTAAATTTCCTGCTATAGCAATAGGAAATAATTTTGAAGTGTTATGGGTGCATTTTAAAAATATCATTGGTATAGAGCAATGGATTGGTTTCAAAATAGTACTGAAATAGCTACGAGTATACTGACTTTATAGAAAAGGTGTGATGAGGACAGAGTTGATAAAATGGAAAGAAACAAAGATTTTGAGGAATGTTACAGAGTCAAAATTCATTTGCATGGTGAGTGAATGCATTTGAACTAGTATAAGAGGAAGTTAAATTTCAACATTTCTGATAGAATGGATGGGAACAAACACATTTTGCCTGTGACATGTAGTTTTTTCATGCAAGAATTCATTTGGATGATGTTAAGAGTGTGTTTGGTTTTGGACATGGATTTTGTAGTGGGATGTCTGTTAGAAATACACAGAGGAATTTTGGTAGTGCTCATTCTCTACATATAAATATGGTCAAATAAATATTCATTGTTAGCCCTTCACATGTTGGCTTTGTCTGCTTCCCTTTTAAGTAATCCTTTACCATGTAAATTTCAATGGTATAAATGCTAATACACAATACTTAATTTCTATACCTATAATTATATAGTGAACTTATGTCTCTTTTATTAATAATGACTAATGTTTCTGGTTTTCTCTATTTCTTTTACAACAGTAACTGAGTGATAATGTCAAAAAGTCAGAAAAAAGAGGATGCTAGCAAAAGAGGCATCATTAACATCTGCCAAGAATGGAAAAGCATACTTACCTACTCTTTTATTATGGCTTAAGCTTTTCAATTTCATGAACCAAAATAAAGCAAATGAAAATACTAAAGCTTGTTCCTATTAAGTTTTGTGTCTGCCACAATTCCTTAGTTACAAACTTCTGAATACTTGTTGTTATTGTTAGGTGCCATTGAGTCAGAGCCAACTCAAAGCTGACCCTCCTCGGGGTTTTCAGAGGTTGTTTATTGCACAGGAGGAAACTGCCTATCTTTCTCCCACAGACAAGTTAATGGATTTGAACCGTGTGCCTAAGGGCTTGGAGCACAACTCCTTACCGATAGACCATGCTAGATTCCTTCTAGTTTCTCTTAAGCCAAGATAAAAATACTCCAGAATCACTGCTGCAGCAGGCCCTCAAATGTTTATTATCATGCTAACTGCTCCAACATCAAGAGAGAACACAAGCAAGGCACACAATTTCAATGATTCATCTTTCTACTATCCTAACTATTTTTGGTGAAGATACAATCCATAATGAAGGTCATAGTCTTTGATCTTCTGTAGCATGTGTTTCATATTGTCTTCACTTTCAGCAAGGAAAAATTGTGTCATCTGCATAACTCAAGTTGTTGATGAGTTGTCTCTAGAATTCTGAGGAGCAGTGGTGTAAGTTTGAAGATTAAAGTGTGCCTGATTCAGACCCTACTCTTCTCAATCAATGAATAAGGATGATTTAAGAATTGACGTCTTTGAGTTGTGGTGCTGGATATCCTATGACTGCCAAAAGAACAAGCTGATATGTTTTGGAAAAGTACAGCCAGAGTGATCCTTGGAAGTAAAGATGGTAAAGCTTCATCTTTCACACTTCAGATGTGTAGCTAGGTGAGACTATTCCTTGGAAAGGAACTTCATGCTTGGAAATATGGGGGGTCAGCGAAGAAGAGGAAGACCCCCCCCCATTGAGATAGGCCAACACAGTTACTTCAGCAATGGGTTCAAGTGTGTTGAAGACATGGACAGGGCAGGGTTTAAGTCTGATATTCTTAGGGTTGCTATGAGTAGTACTCAATTTGATGACACCTAACAACAACAAAAACAGCCATTCTAGGAGTGAGACATTGAAAATCTATCTCAGTAAGACTAATCCTGGAAGCCCCAGGTATTTATTCATATAAATGCTATCTTAAAAGAACTCCAGAAACTAAATGTAAAATGGTGCAACCACTGTGGAAGGCGGTATGGTGCTTTCTTAATAAGTTGCAAGTAGACATATTGTTTGACCCAGCAATTCCACTCCTGGGAATATACCCCAAAGAGACTATAACTGCCACCCAAGTTTATCGCAGCTTTGTTCACAATAGGAAGGAGTTGGAAACAACCTAAGTGCCCATCAACAAACGAATGGATAGAGAAGTTGTAGTATGTTCACACAATGGAATACCACGTAGCATTGAAAAACAAGGAACTCATGCAATATTATTCAAAATGGGTGACCCTGGAGGACATTATGCTGAGTGAAGTATCTCAGTCACAAAAGGACAAATACTGCATGGTGCCACTGTTATAAAACAAGACTGACATCGGGGATGGGGGGAGACTGAGAAAGATGGATTAAATAATATATACTGCATTGAATCATATGAGGGAGAAAACTGTTTAAAAGGGATATGTGATTAGGTATTTTTGTCATGACAGGAGTCCAAAGCAAAGGCTGCATAGTGGAGTGGACCTGAGGGGAGGGATTGTAAAACAATGAAAGAATTTTTCTTTTACTTTTCCAAGAGGGTAGTGTACTTGGGGGGAGGGTTAGGAGGGGAGAAATGTTCAACAATGAATGAATGGAAATCCAAAAACTCCACAGACTGACTTCTCTACCCATGTAAACCGATATCCAGAACATATCTTTGTCCTTTGAAGAATCTGACCTGCTCTCTTTTCTCCAAAGCAGAACTTTTCTAGCTAAGTTGTCTTGCCTCTGTCTTCCTTCTCTAACTTTGCAACTTTCTGAGTTGTGCAACCCGCATACTTGAGGCTTAATATATGGACTAGGAAACAACCAGACTTTATACAGACTGAATTGAACCAATAGTGTTCATAAAAAAAAATCAATTTGTTCCTGGGTCAAGAGTTGGAGTATCTTATTGTGGTGTTGTTTATTATGTACCATCAAGTGGTCCCTAGGCTCATAGAGTACAATAACTCTGAACCCTGCCTAATCTCACTGACTCCGACACCATTATTGCCCCAGTTACCATGTCAATCCATCTTATCTGGGGTCTTCCTCTCCTGCACTGTCCCTCTACCCTTCCAAGCATAATGGCCTTCTCCAAGGACTGGTCTCCCCTGGCCACATGGCCAAAGTATGTGAGGTGGAGATCCAGAGTCTTTGCCTCCAAGGAATTTCAACCTAGTTTCACCCTTTCCAAGACAGACCTATTTGTTCAACTAGTGGTCCATGGTGTATGTTCATACACCACAACTCAAGACACCACAACTCAGTGGCATCAATTCTTCATCTGTCACCCTTAGTCATTGTCTAGCTCTCTGATGCATAGCAAGTAATTGTGAAGATCATGGCCTAGATCAAGCGCATTTTAGTCTTTAGACTGCCATCATTGCTTTTTAACACTTTGGAGAGGTTCCTGACAGCAGACTTTTTCAATGCAATTCATCTCTTGATTTTCTTACTACTGGTACCAAAAGTGTTAATTGTGGAGCCATGCAAGCTGTAATTGTTGACAACTTCAATCTCTTCTCCATCCATCATGGTGCTGCCAATTGGCCCAATGGTGAGAATCTTTTCTTGATGTTAAACTTCATATTGAAGCAACAAATGCTTCAGGTCTTCCCCAGTTTCAGAAAACAAGGTTATAGAGGCTCAATTTCATGATTATGTTTGTACCATTATGCATAGAGACTATTTATCTGGTGGACTAGATGGGTGACTGCTAAAATTGTCATAGAAAACTACTCTATTGCAGAACCAGGATTCTGCTTTTCAAAAAATTATTTTATATTAGTTTTTATACAAAGTGCTTATTCATTATATTTCATTCATGTACATTGTGTTTCACACAATCCTTCATTCACATTGTGTTTCATACATTAACACACATTGTATTTTATAAAATAAATTATTATTGATCTACGCCTATCTTACCTGTCTTTCAGGTTTCCATTAGGTCTTTCCTATTATTTCACTCTCCCCTCATCCCATTAGTTTGGAGAAAGGATAAAATGTTACTATAGGAATAGCCAAGGTTGTGCCATCTGCATAACAAAAGGTTGTTGATGAGTCTTCCTCCAATCCTGAAGCCACGTTCCTCCTCATAAAACCCAGACTTATGATCTGTTCTGCATATAGATTGAAAAGGTATGGAGACAGGACACATCCCTGACGCACTCCCTCGCTGATTTTGAACCATTCAGTGTTTCCCTGCTCTTTTCTAAGACTGCTTCCTGGTCCAAGGATAGGTTTCACATAAGCACAATCAAATGGTCTGGAATTCCCATTCTCCTCAAAGTTAACCACAATTTGTTGTGATCTACACAGTCAAATACCATTGCATAGTCAATGAAACACAGATAGATACCCCTGTGCTTGCTTCAGAAGGTTAAGGACTGTAGTCTTCAATATGGATTGAAGCTCAACATCAAGAAGACAAAGATTCACACCTCTGGGCCAACTGACAGCACCATGATGGATGGAGAAGAGATTGAGGGTGTTAACAATTACAGCTTGTTCTGCTCCATAATCAAGACTATTGGCACCAGCAGTCAGGAAATAAAAAGATTAATTGCGTTAGGTAAATCTACAGCCAGAGACCTTTCCAGAGTACTGAGAAGCAATGATGTCAATCTAGAGACTAAGGTGCTCCTGATCCAGGCCATGGTCTTCACAATGACTTATTTATCAGAGAGAGGAATAATAACTAAGGATGATAGAAGAATTGATACCTTTGAGTTGTAGTAATGGAGAATTCTTGAACATACCATAGATTGCCAAGAAAACAAATAGGTCTGTCTTGGAGAGGGTGAAACCACGTTTCTCCTTGGAGGCTAGGATTTTGAAGCTCTGTCTTACATACTTTGGACATGTGGCCAGGAGGGACCGATCCTTGGAGAATGCCATCGTGCTTGGAAGGGTAGAGGGACAGTACAGAAGAGGAAGACCCTGGATGAGATAGATTGATATAGTAACTAGAGCAATGAGGTAGATGTGTCTGAGTCAGTGAGACTGGCTCAGAATAGGGAATAGGGCAGGGTTCAGAGTTTTTATACATAGGGTTGCTATGAGTAACAGGTGACTTGCTGGCATGTAACAACAATAGGAATAGGCAAGCTGCAATGGGGATTTGAAGAGACAATGATAAAAAGCATTGATGAATGCTAATTCAGTATATAAAACACAGTGCACAATGATTGAAACAGGAATAACTATGAAAAACAAAAGTAATAGAAATTTTTAAAGAAATGTTCTTATAGAAAATTATATTTCCATTTTGGTTTGTGCCTCTCATTTTCGAAGAGTAAAGGGGGAAATGCCAAAATTACATTAAAAATAAGAAAAGAAAAAATTAGGAAAAAGAATATGTAAGATGAAAAAGTGAATATAGAATGAAAGTTGTGTGAAAATATTTTAATTGAGCAGCAAAACTATGTCAGGGAAACAGAATTTAGAAAAAGGAAATAATTGGAAACATGTTATTAATGGCTCTATATATTTTAATAAGATAGATACTTCTATACTCCAAGTTAATTTACTATAAAACAAATATTGAATTTTTAATATATCATGGACTTGCAAGAAAACCAGATATACCTGCCTTGGGAGAAATACAGTCAGAGTGCTCCTTAGAAGCATGACTGGCGAGCCTTTGAGCATGATATTAAGAATCCAGCTCCTGGAGAAAACACCACTCTTAGAAAAGCAGAGGATCATTGAAAGAGATGGTGACCCCCAACATTTCAGCAAGGTGGATTGACACAGAGACTGTGAAATTTTGTAAGGCAAATATTGCAGGCACAGGCTCGGGCAGTGTTTTGTTCTTTCACTGTGAGTCAGAGCTAACTGGACAAGTACTTAACAACACACTATAAAGCCAGTTGTGGAAAATTGCTATGAGTTAGTATTAACTCATTCACTCCCCTATACAGAGATTTAAATTTATTTTTTTTGTCATTTTCTTCCCTATGGGGTGATGATTCTTACTCCAGAAAGTGCTATAATTATGCAAGCCTGTGTGCTCATACATCTATATATTGAGTTGATTACACTTGATACACTTGATATGTTGTCAAAGTTGTGACACTGAACTAACTGTGCTTTTCTATGAAAAAATAAAATGCTGATGTACTGTCTTTTACCTTTTATGTTTAGAAATGGTTGTTGCATTTGAGCCATTGCTAATACAGTTTTGAATGTCAAATTGTTTATAAGGTAGCTCAGTGGTATAGACCATAGGGAGCTATGCTGCTCACCCAAAGAGGTAGTGCCTCTTTGCTGTTCAAATCTGTCAGCAGCTCCTCAGGACAAGGATGGGCAAGCTCTCTGCTGTTTATAGCCTCTGAGAACCCTCTGGAGGGTCAGGTATGAATCAGTTCCAAATTAACTGCAATGAGAGTTTTGGAATTTATTAGGGTTTTGTTATCATTTTTGGTGTTTGGTTTTTTTAAAGAATGTTTACTAATTCTTTCCATTGGTTTGTCTATGGCTTTCTATAACTTAGGTGTCAAAGTAGAATTTTGTGATTTTAAGAATAAAGTCCACGTACTTGGTGATGGAATTGTTGTTAAGTGCCATCAAGTCGTAGATGACTCTAGCAACCCTATGAATGGAAGACCTGAACACTTGTATAACTTTCATTATTTCTCCACATTCATAGAGTTTCCAGCGGAGGCAAGCTATTTCAGAAACGGATACCACTCCAGCTTCCAGGCTTGTTATAATCAGGGAGCTCCACCAAACACTGTCCACCATGAATAACCATTAATGCATTTGACACATCTGGTTACAGTGTTTGTCACCACAGCAACCATGAGTTGTCTCTATATTTATAATTGTTAAGTGCATTACATAGTAATTTTAAGGAGGAGTAAATATACAAAAGAAGCAATGCTATTGTTGTTATGTGCTCTCAAGTGGACTATGACTCATAGTCATAGTGACAATGGACCCTGCTCTATACTGTGCCATCCAGACCATCTCTTACTTTCTTGAGCTCACTGTGTCAATCTGCCATAAGGTTCTTCCCCTTTATGCTGATCTTCCACCTTTCCAAGCTTTATGTCCTTTTCCAAGATGAATCTTGGCTG
The DNA here is from genome assembly GCF_000299155.1 of Elephantulus edwardii. Lineage (NCBI taxonomy): Eukaryota > Metazoa > Chordata > Mammalia > Macroscelidea > Macroscelididae > Elephantulus > Elephantulus edwardii. The sequence continues at coordinate 659,131 of NW_006400029.1, read as the reverse complement.
AAGTCAGAAAACACCAAAAGGATTCTTTGTTGTGTTCTATCAGCTATACAAAGGTATCTGACTATGTGGATAGCAACAAATTGTGAATAACATAGAGAAGAATGAGAATCCCAGAACACTTAATAGTTCTCATATAAAACCTATACCTAGACTAAGAATCTGTCATTTGAATAGAGCAAAGGAATAAAACATGGATGGGTGGAGAGAGGCGGGTATTAGTCATAGGACTGCACAATTCTATTGGGGGGGTTAAGGAAATTGGAAGTATCTTTTGTGAAAAAGCAATATATTCAAGCTCTGTAAATAAATCAGTATACAATTTAAAAAAAGAACAACTCACCACCAAAACAAACATAAAACAACCAAAAACCCCCATGGCTTCAGGAAAGTTGTGCATCAGAGCTGTATCTTTTCTCCATATCTGTTCAAATTTCTATGCTGAGAAAATCCAGAAGTTAGATTTGATGAGGAAACATGTAGCATCAGGATCAGAGGAAGACTCATTAACAACCTGTCTTATGCAGATGACACACCCTTGCTTGTTAAGTGGGGAGGACTAGAGATGCTTGCTACAAAATATCAAAGACTGCAGCTTTCAGTGTAGATAACATCTTAATATCAGGAAGTCAAAATCCTCATCACTGGACATACAGGCAGCATCATGATGGAGAAAAGATTGAGATTGTCAATGATTTTACCTTACTTAGATTTAACAATCAGCAGCCATGGTACCAGCCGTCAGGAAATCAACAGATGTATTGCACTGGGAAAGTCCAATGTCGGGGGTTTCTCAAAAGGGCTGAAGAACAAAGATGCCAGTTTAAAGACTAGGGTGTACCCGATTCAAGCCATGGTCCTTTCCATTACTTCCTATTCACCTAACAGACTATGTGTAAAAATGACAGAAGAAAAACTGATGCCTTTAAGTTGTGGTGCTGGAGAAGAGTACTGAATGTCCCACAGACTGCTAAGAGACAAACAAATTGGCAGCATGCAGGATGTTCTACAGAGGGAATGATGAAACTTCATCTCACATACTTTAGCCATGTTTTTAGGAAGTTCTAGGCATGAATAGGAAAACATCATGCCTGGAAAAGTAGAGGGCCAACAAAAGAAGATCCTCAATGAGATGATTTGATAGTAACTGTAACAATGGGCTCAAGTGTGACAGCAATGATAAGGATAGCATAGAATAGGCCTGGGTTCCAATCAGTCATTGGGTTGCTATGAGTCATGACTGACTCAACAGCACCTAACAACAGAATAATTCTTTCTTAAGGTACTTGGGTGAACTTCATGTTTATTTGCCCTTATTGACTTATTTCCAAACAGATGGTACAATAATATTAAGCTCATCATCAGAAAAGTAATTTTAAATGTTAATGATTTTTAATTAGCATCACATACTATTTGGAGACTATTGCCTTGCTCTCCACCCTTCCATTACAACTGAGAGGTAAATCAGGTGAAACACCAGATAGGGGAAGGACAGCTGTTGTTCCAGTGGGTGAAGAGATTATTTATGCTTCTTGTCACCTGGAGGGTGTTCACAGGTCCCACTGGTGCACTCCTGTGTGACAGCAGCAGTTATCTGCTTCCTAACCAAATCAATGCAGAGGAAGTCACCCAGATGTCAGCATATCCAGCCACCACTACAATGGCCCTTTCCTCATGGCCTTGCCCAACTCAGATGACCAATGATTCCAAACACAGGAAACTTACTTTTCATCAAGCTTAACAATTATAAATGCCTTAATTATAGATTTTCTGGATTGTAACTTTGCACCACCACTCTCTCCCATATCTCGTTACCCCTTCATGGTACCTGCAAAGTTTCTTTAACAAAATCACAAAAAAACAAAACTGCAGAACCTTAAGCAAGTTGACTTTTTCCTTCCCTCAAATGACAGTTCACATTTTCAAGGCAGTACTATTATTCCAAGTTAACACTAGGAGAATAGGGAAAAAAGAAAATTGACAGCCAAAAATTTCCTTTGTAGCAAAAAAAGAAATGTGTGTCTGTGCTCACGCACGAACGCATATGCACATTTAGCATTCCCCCTGAGGTTTGTTATAGCTCTCTCAGACAAAAGGGAAACTTTTCATATATTCCCTATTACTTATTTGGCATATCAACTTTAATTTTCCCTTGATATTTGAAATAGAATTTATTTAAAAGTCAACTTGCCATCTCCATCTCAATCTAAATGTATGAAACTACTTCCAATTAGTCAAGTCTGTCTTAACAATCTTCTGCTGTGTTTCTAAGACTGTGTAAATATTTAAGGGAGGAGAGTACCCATCTTTCTCCCATAGAGTGTATGGAGGATTAGAACTATTGACCTGATTAACAGTCTGAGATGTAACACACTACATACACCACAAGAGATCCTTAATCCATATGCATATCGTTGCTGTTGGGTGAGAATCTACTCATAGCTTAGCCTCCAGATGATCCAAACCTGCCGTTTCTACAGGAGGATATTGCCCATCTATCTCCTGCAGAGCCACTAGTGGATTCGAACTGACAAAGAAACAGTCTTTCGGGTTAGTAGCATGACTAGATGACACCAGCAGAGGTCCCCCTACAGTCCAAATGTATAGTTGCTTTTATTTACCTCAGGCAGTACTAGATTCATTCAATTTAGTAATGATATCTTAATCCTTTTTGTTTGTTGTAACTAGGTTATCTCTCCCAACTAGTTGTACTTCACACACACTATCTATCAAATCACAGATTGTCTCTACCACAGCTTTCATTACCTTCATTGCCACTACCTCATTTGAGGCCTACATAATCATAAAATAAAAACATAAAAAATGTCTTCAAATGTATTTGACTAATGACAATCCCAAATGGATCAAAGGAGTTAATCAATCTGTCTTATTAGAATAATTTTCTAGAACAATTTTTCCAATTTCGCCACTCTGTACCAGGTCCAAATTTTAAACTTAATTCTGCCTATTATTGCAATTTCTGACATATTCATCCTTGTAATAAGGTATTCTGGCAAAAGGTTTAAGTAAAGCTGGGATAGATGTTAGGTTTGGGACAGGTAGTTTTGAAATATTTGCCATAGAAGTTGAAGAGGGACATGTAGCTTTCCTCTCTTCATTTCTCTTGTTACCCTCCTAAAGTTTCAGAAAAATGTTGATAAAACACACGTAGGTTGCACTTTAAAGCTGAACTTTTTCCAACTGACTGTAATATGGTATTGTAGGGAGGAAAATATTGTGAAATCATTGAAAAAAAGTTATTTGCTTTTAATTTGTTTTAAATTTTATTATCCAAGGTAAAGTTTAATCTTATTTTCTACTTATTTATAAACATAATTAAAACTTCAGTGTCCTAATTAAAGTAATACTTAACATTTGAATTTTCATCCACTACAGAATATAAAACATAAAACCCTGATAAGAAAGAATATTACCAAGAACATAACTAGAAAATGGCCCAATAAAGAAGTTCATATTTCATTTTTCCTATGACACATAACTGAGAAAAATCACTCCCATGGAGTCAGTTCCCATTATGATCTTCCATGAAAAAATAGGAAGGGGAGGAGACAGCTCCTCTTTCTCTTTCATAAGTCTGCTGTTAGGGACCTCTCCAAAGTACTGAAGAGCAATGGTGTCTCTCTGGAGACTAAGGTGCGTCTGATACAGGCCATGGTCTTCGCAATCACTTGTTATGCATCAGAGAGTTGGATAATGACCAAGGAGGATAGAAGGAGAATTGATGCCTTTGAGCTGTGGTGCTGGAGAAGAGTATTGAGAATACCATGGACTGCTAGGAAAACAAAGAGATTTGTCCTGGAAAGGGTTAAACTGGGTGGTTCCTTGGAGGCAAGGATTCTGAGGCTCCGTCTAACATACTTTGGACATGTTGTGAGGAGAGACCTGTCCTTAGAGAGGGACACCATGCTTGGGAGGGTGGAGGTACAGCGCAGGAGGGGAAGGCCCTCTATTAGGTGGATTGATTCAGTGATTGGGATAATTGGGATGGGAGTATCAGAGACAGTGCGATTGGCACAGGACAGAGCGGAGTTTAGGGCTGTTGTACATAGGGTCACTATGAGTCGCAAGCGACTGGATGGCACATAACAACAACAACAGTGGATCCCTGGTGTTAGATTAGCACCACCACTCTCTAAGGGCTCAAGGCTACTAACTGTAGAATAACAAAGGGTTTAAAAAAGAAAATGACTTGAATAAATCTCAATAAATCGGTGTTGGGTAGCTGTGAATGCTTATGTGCTGGGTTTCCTTTCCCTTTCCCTTTCCTTAGGAAGCTACTCAGCGACTTCCTTCCCTAAGGTTAGACCAATCAGGACCTAAAGGAACAACAGGCTTCACCGGCAGGGAGAAGCCACAGAGCGCAGCAGCAGCAAGCGGTACTTTCTATTCTGCGACGGGACCGCGAGCCTTAGAGATGCACCAACGGCCTTTATCCTTAACTGTGCTGCCTGTAGTCTTTCGCGGTCTAGCGGAGTCATGTTCTTTCTCTTAATACTGCTCACTGGGCTTGGAACGGTACACACCAGCCTACGTAAGTGCAAGGAGACCTTCACCTTCTCTCATTAGTTGCAAAGAAGGGGCAGAGATATTGTTAAGATTCTCTCATGGCCTTTCCCTGTGCTTCCCCCCCCCCCCTTTTTTTTAGCATACCTTCATCCAAGTCTAGCTTAACAACAGTTGAAAGTCAGGAGAAGCTAGGATGTTAGCAGAAGCATCTGCTGTCAGTATCTGAGATCAGGTTCTGACTGGCCTCAGAGACCCGAATAAGTATCCCAGCGTATCCCTCTCTATCGCATGAGTGCTGGGGTGGGCATGGACTGACTGAGCTTAATTCACTCCTCAGTTATTGAGGAAAATAGCCCAATATGGTTCTGAAAAGAAACAGAATTATCATATCATACCATTTAAAAAAAAAAAACCAACCCAAACACCACCACTACCTTTACTCTTTAATGTGCAATTGAAAAGATAATGAAAAGTACACCTCAAATATATATGAATAGAAATAAATTTATATAAAAGTGAAATATTTTTTATGAGAGTAGGACCCCACCCCTAGACTGACAGTTGTGAAACTCAGTCTGGGCATAGATGGGTTTTGGTGGAAAACAAAACTGAAAAAAATAAAACCATTTTCTTATTGCAGATTCTGAGAAAATACTCTTGTATGTCACAGTTCCACAGAAGATAAGCTCAAACGAGAGTGAAGAGTCAGAGAAGCATGTAATTGAGCACGATTTTAAAAAAAAATAGTTTGACTGATTAATATGTAATTATCTCCCTTTCTTTGTATTGTGAGAACATTGCTTGCAAAGCAAGACATTTTAATTGTGCTTTGATCCTTTTCCACATCTCTCTTTTAATTCTTCTTTTAACCCTCTCATTCACTTTCATGTCCTCTTTAACATTTTCTTGAATTTTCTAAATTAATGGATGTATATAAATAATCATAGAAAAACTTTATTATGAAATAAGAGTGACAATATTCCAGATTTAATGTCATAAAATTTTTTAGAGTTCAATTGATCTTGACTAAAAATTAAACTATCAAATTTGACCTGAAAGTATAAAATTTAGAAGAAATTTCCTAAAATTAGAAATGGAGACTAAAAATGAAAATATAAAAATGTTCAATTGATTTGATTATGTACAGAGAAAAAGTTTTTAGTGAAAAGAATATTAACTGGGGAAAGACGTTAAAAAATTCTACATAGAAAAACTATTGCAGAATAATCTAGGATGCTGTCCAAAATAAAAACATTTTAAAGTTAGCATGCTTGTAATATTTACATTATATTATTGTTGTTGTTGTTGCTATGTGCCATTGAGTCAGAACCAACCTATAGCTGACCCTACAGTGGATTTTCAGAGGCAGGTTAAGTGCAAGGGAGAAGATTGTCCATCCTTCTCCTGATCCTTCAGTTTGAGGCAGCTGGTGGCTTCAAACTCCATGACTTTGGGATTGCAGAGAAGCTTTTTGCTACTAGGCTACCATAGCTCATCTTTGAGGTAACAATAAACAATAAAAGTTTTAAGATCATATGATCAAAATAGTGAGAAAGTATTTTCTCAGACTGAAGGAGAAATTTTTGAAAAAAATCACTGAAAAAGAAAAAAAAACACAACCAACCACCCAAAACCAACAACACTCCACCAGGACTCCCTATTAAATATTAAATATTAAATATTAAATTAAAAGGAAAGGGGGAAAATCCGATGTGAAAAACAATGTATATGAACTTTGTAAGTAAACCAGTATTAAAAAATAAATAGTAAAAGAAAATCTTGGAACACAGCAGTGAAATTGAACATTATTATGTTTTATATTGAGAAATTATAATAAAAATAAAACATATGAGATTATATTTGGAAATCATAGTAAAATAATGCATATAAAACTCCAAACCATTGTCATTCTGTCAATCTCACCATCTAGTTCCTGAGACTGTCAATCATAATGAGACTGCCTGTCTTTCATACATGAAGTAGCTGCTGGATTTTTAAAACTTCAATTTGAGTGAGAGTTGGAAAATATACTGTCTTATCAATCAATCGTCCCAAACATATTTTGCTCCATAACTTTAGTTATTATAACATTAGTTTTAATATCTACACTGTCTGATCATCCTTTCATTCCATATACCTTTTCCCTTCACCCATCTTAGTGTTTTTGTCTATTAATTCATTTTCTGTTTGCCCCTTCTACCCCAGCTTCCCTGTTAACAATATTAGATTGATTCCCTCTGTGTGTGCAAACCTTTCTTTAGCTTTTTTAACAGTGCTCTTATACATTATTTATCCTCTTGTGACTGACTTCATTCAGCATAATGAATGTCTTCTAGATCCATGCATGTTATATAGTGTTTCACAAGTTCTTTGTTGTTTTTCAGTGTTGCCTGTTAATGTGCTTCATTTTCCCTATCCATTTGTTTGCTGATGGACATTTGGATTATTTCCAGTTCTTTGTTTTTGTGCATAATGCTTCAATAAAATAAGTGTGCATAAAAATGTCATATGATCCAGCCATCCCACTACTAGACATAGGCCTAAAAGAGAGGCAGCTCAGCTAGTGGATTTGAGCTATTGACCTTTCTTTTAAGTACTTTGATCTACCAATATCATTTAGTATTTGAATCATTGTTTTCAGGTGGTTTTTTTTTTCTTTAAGAAAGAAGTTGAAAATTTAAAGTATGAAAGCTATATTTCTTAGTTTACTTATGACTTTAGCTCCACTATAGTCTTACATTGAAAAGTTCTTCATAGAACAGTTATTTTGGGGTTTTGTTATTATTATTATTATTATTATGTGTTGAATCCATTTATTAGTTCTAGTATCTTTACTTGTTTATATTTTTTAATTCACTGTTGAACATTTTCTCTCTCTCCGACAGCCTACCCTGCAACACACCCTTTGTTCCAGATTATTCTCATACATATAAAGCATGGTCATATATTCCTTTTCTACAGTTCTTTCACTCATCTGTTCTAATGAAGTTTTCGTAAAATATCCCTTACCCATACTGTCATCATCCCCCCATATTTGTCCTGTTTTATAACAGTAGTGATATTGAGTGAAATATCTGTCACAAAAGATTAGATACTTGATAGAAAATTATTTTATGCTCTTTTTCTGAATTATGATTGGGCATTAAGCTTTTAATTTCATACTATTTGTTATGAAACGCATAGCAACTACACCACAAAAAATGAAATGTTTTGACTACAGTATGTGTATACTTTGCAATAGAAAGATGGTCAATCTTCTTCACAATTTAATACCTCTAAACACCTGCTGCAAGTTCAGCTATGAGTTGGTTCCAACTCAACAGCACATAACATAAAAAATATCCAATTGTTGTTGTTGTTAGGTGCCATCAAGTCAAGTATGACTCAAAGCCATCCATTGGACAGCTCGCCTAACTCTGCTCTATCCTGTGCTATCTTCATCATCTCTGATGCAGTAGAATCCATTGCTGAAGTCACTGTGTCAATCCATCTCGCTAGAGATCTTCCTCTCCTCAATGACCCTCCATTTTTCCAAGCATGATGTCCTTTTCCAAGGAATACCTACATCTTGTTACATGTCCAAAGTACAAAATATGAAGCTTTTTCTATCCTTGTTTCCACAGAACACTCTGGCTGTACCTTTTCCAAGACATATCTGTTTGTTCTTTGACGGTCCATGGAGTGTTCGTTAAATCTCCAGTACTTACCTACATTTCTAAGTATTGATTCTGAATCCTTGTAACCACCTTTGAAGTTATTTTTCTCCCCAGTAATAATGTGTTCTTAATTTATCCATAGTCAACCCTGAAGTAGGTTTTCAGAGACTATCAATCTCAAGGGAGGAGACTGTTCATCTTTTTCCCTCAGAGCATCTAGTGGATTCAAACCGCACGCATTTAGGTGGGCAATACAATTCTTTACCCACTAGGCCAGCAGAGCTCCCTGTATCTTAGGGTAGAAACTCCATTTTTTTCTCTGCTAATTTATTTACAAAATTCAAATACAAATTTGAACCAATTCTTTCCATTGCCTTCACACACACACCCCCCTCCCCCATCAAATTGTACAATCCATTTTTAAACCTCTCACTCTCTTTCTTTTCTCTTTTGTGTTTGGTTTTGATTTTTAAAGATGTGCACAACATTTCCATTTCAATCATAATAATTAGACATTCCAGTATAATAAAGGCTTGAATATATGGCTGGGGGCGATGAAGGAGATTTCAAACTCTGACCTTTCTTAATTTAATTTTTTAAAATTAACTTATTTTGAGATGAAATTGCAGATTTGATGGATGTCTGTAAGCATTTGCTGAAGTAGTTCAGTTATTCAACCTGTAAAATGGCAGTCACTTTCTGTTTCTGGATGCCACCACTGATGCTGAGTGTTATTTTTACTCATGGTAAGGAGCTGTGCTGCCAACCAGAAGACAAACAGTTCAAATCCACTGCTGGGGAAACATGGGCAATCTCTTTATGTGTGACTTACTGTCTCTGATAATCCACTGAAGGGGCCACGATGAGTAGGTTCTGACTTAACAATACATAATAACAATATATTGGAACTCACATCTGGTGCTGTGGCATTCTTTTTGCCTACTTTGATTTTACCTCCAGTTTCTTTTTCCTCACAAATTATGTGATGTGTGTTGGTTGTAAAGTGATGAAATGTATGTGTGAATGTTTATGTATGTTGTTATTGTTGTCAAGTTCGACTTGTGACTGATAGTAAAGTTGCTTGTGACTCATAGTGACCATATGTGTGCAACACCTCTGAACCCTGCTCTATCCTGACCCAACCTTACTGCCTCTGACACACCTACCCCCATTACTTCAGTCACTGAGTCAATCCACCTCTTTAAGTGTCTTCCTCTTTTGCACTGTTCCTCCACCCTCCCAAACATGATGTTCCTCTCCAAGGACTGGTCCCACCTTGCAACATGCTCAAAGTGTGTCTGACGGAGCTTCAGAATCCTTGCCTTCAAGGAGCAGCCTGGTTTAACCCTCTCCAGGATGAAACTGTTTGTTGTCCTAGCAGTCCATAGTATATTTGGTACCATTGTACAGCACCACAGCTCAAAAACATCGATTCTCCTTCTGTCATCCCTAGTTATTGTCCTGCTTTTTGTAAATAATTGCAAAGATGATAGCCTGGATCAGGTGCACCTTAGTCTCCAGACTGACGTTGTTGCTCTTCAATACTCTGGAGAGGTCCTTGACATGTTTTAAAATGACTATTGTTTTATTGTATTAATTTTGTTATACACATTTCTCATTGGATAAAAAAGAAAGTTTTACTTACACACTTCTAATTTATTATCTTTATTGATGATCTTTTAGGTGATTTATGACATTACAATGGATGGGAAGTCATACACTCTGCATCTAGAAAAACAGTAAGCTATAAATTCCTCTCTTAAAGCTTAGATTTTCTTTTTTTAACACTTCATACATAATTTAAATTCAGAAATTCAATATGTTATAGACAGGTTGTTATAAATTATTTTTTTCATTTTCAGATTCATAATATATTAAATGCAAGATCCATAAGATGTTTACATTTTTGTTGTTCAGCTTATTTTCTAAGCAAAGTATATATATATATATATATATATATATACTTCCTATTGAGTATATGCTATGCCACAAGTTATACATTAGGTATGTGGGATGTGATGTTAAAATAAGTCAACCATTTAACAAGATGGATTGCCACAGTGATGGTAACAATGGGCTGTAACATGTTAAAACTCTTGAGGATGGTGTAAGAAAGACAAGGTTCCATTGTTTGTAGGGTCTCTATGAGTCATGGTTGACTTAATGATACATGACAACAAAAACAATACATCAAGTTGTAATTGATGGGAAATTCAGCAGGAGATTTATTGGTGGTTTAATATTTCTTTCTGTGATAACTTTACATATAACATGATAAAAGCCACCAATTTCAAGTATACAACAATTTAAAATAATAATTTTAATAATAATTTTATTAATCTGATGAGTGAATTGATTAAGTGACTAGGGAAATGAGTGTTCCAGAGACAATGAGGGTGGGTCAGGATAGAACCAGATTGAGAGATGTTGTACACAGAGTCATTATGAGTCACAATGACTTGATGACACTTAGCAACAACAATGACAACAACAACATAATGTTGTGGGATAGACTCAAGGTCATAGTTTGCTTCCTGTGGTTTGTTTTCATTTTCTTCAGCTTCAGTTTGAGCTTGCACATGCTTAATGGTCTTTTCCACCATCAGCACCTGGCGTGGTTTGACTGCTGTTATTGAGCTTCCCTAATCCCAGAGCCTAGAAGCAGGAGTGGGATCCACTTCCGAAATGGCTTGCCTCCGGAAACTCTATGTACGAACAGTGCTCAGGCCTTTCATTCATAGGGTCGCTATGAGTAGTCTATGACTCAATGACACCTAACAACAGCAACAATCCCAGAGCACTTGATTGTGCTCATGTGAAACCTATATCTTAATCAGGAGGCTGTTGTACGAATGGAGCAAGGGAGTACTGCATGGTTTGGAATTGGGAAGGGAGTGTGTCGGGGTTGCATTCTCTCTCCATACCTGTTCAATCTATATGCTGAGCACATGATCCAAGAGGCTGGACTGTATGAGGAGAATGTGGCATCAGTATTGGAGGGAAGGAAACTCATCAATAACCGGCATTATACAGATAATACAACCTTGCTTGGTGAAGGTCAGGAGGACTTGAGGCACTTCTTGCAGAAGATCGAGGAATGCAGCCTTTAGTATGGATTACATCTCAATATCAAGAAAACAAAGATTCTTACCATTAGACCAATAGGCAGTGTCATGATGGTTGGAGAGGAGATTGAAACTGTCAACAGCTTCATCTTACTTGGATCTACAATTAATACCCTTGATAGAAGCAGTCAGGAAATTAGGAGACGCATTGCACTTGGAAAAGCTGCAGTTAGGGACCTTTCCAAATTATTGAGGAGTCGTGCTGTCAGTTTGAGGACTAAGGTGCATCTGATTCAGGCCATAGTTTTTCTGATTACTAGATATGCATTCCAGACCTGGACAATGAATATAGATGATAGAAAAAAGAATTGGATCCTTTGAGCTGCGGTGTTAGAAAAGAGCACTGAACATACCATGGACGTCCAAGAAAACGAATAGATAAGTCTTGAAGATAGTGTAACTGAGTGCTCTTTAGAGGCAAGAATGTTGCCTAACATACTTTGGACATACTGTAGGATGTGCTATTCCTTGGAGAAGGACGTGGTGCTGGGAAGGGAAGGAAAGAAAAACCCTCAACTAGGTGGGTTGATACAATGACTGCTGTAATGGGCTCTTGGTTTTTTTGGTTTTGTTTTGTTTTGTTTTACAGGAAATAAAAACGTTTCCTATTGTTTTAATATTATAAGTCACAATGGACTTTCCTCTTTTTATTTGGAAATAATTTAATCCTACATAAATTACCATAATAGTTAAAATAATTTATTCCCTGAACCATTTGAAAGCAAGTTGCAGGCATGATACCCTATCATCCTCTAACTCCATTATATGTTTTCTCACAAACAAAGACTCTCTTAAATGTCCATAGAATACATACAAATTAGAAAATTGATATTGATACATTACTAGCAGCCAGCCTACAGACATCAAGCGAAAATAATTGCCTCAGGAGTGTCTTCTAAGCAGAGGGATCCAGTAGTATTTCTTTGTCCTATTTTCCAATTCCCCTTCAGGTTGGAAAGTATCCTCTTATTTTCATAGCCAATAGAGCTTTCAAGATTATAGACCTGTTATCTGGCTAATATGCCTAGCCTGTGTCTGTCTAAGGGTCCTTTATGATAAAATTTAGGCTGTGCATCTTTGGCAGGAATATTACGGAAATGATACCATGGTATTTTACCTTTATGGGTATTTTAGGATTACCAGGTAATTTCCCTTTGTCCTTTTACTGGTGATCATTGATGGATGTGATATCTACCAGATTCCCCCAACGTAATATTACCCTTCCTCCTTTTTTAATTTCATATTCATTTTATTATGAGAGTGTGTAAAAACGGCATGGGCATACAGGCAGCTATGTCATCTGACCTCTTCTAACAGCACCAAAACCAAATCCACCACTGGAGAGTCAGTTCCAACTCTTGATGACCCTCCATCAAGTTTTTGAGATTGTAAATCTTAATGGGAGGAGAGAGCCTCATCCTTCTCCCAGAGAATAACTGGTGAGTTTGAACTGCTGATATTTGCATTAACAGCACATTTAATCTACTGTCACCAGGATTCCTTCTCTCTAACATCACAGGAAGGAAAAGTCTCCATCAGCCACAACAGGCCAAAGCTAATTCCTGTGATATCCTCCCAACCTTCTATCAATTAGTTGTAACACCAACTTTCCTTTCCATAGCACTCATTACTTCTCTAGTGAGTTTGCTAAATTATTGAAATTGCCACACAGACCTTGCAGACAATATTCATGATTATGGGGTTTATTAGGGAAGTAACTTGTTGCAGTTCAGGATTGGTTACTACTCAGGATATAATTCATAATTAGGAAAGCCTCTCTCCTTAGCTGTGGTTGAAGAGAAAGTCTCTTTGAACCTTGGCCTTAGGCCTGGGCAAGTGTTGCAGAGTACTTTAAGCTCTGCCTTTTAAGTGACACCAAAAGCATACACTTAAACAAGCCTAGGCCCAAAAGTACTCAGCTTTAGCTCTTTGACATATGTCCAAAGACTCCTATTCCACTAATATACCTCCTTACTCAAATGCACTCAACATTCTTGCTCTGTGGTCTGGGTACCCACAGCTCTTCTTTTGATGATCTCTTGATTTGGCTGCCTCTGCTGCTACCATTTCTCCACCATTGATTTGCACTGATATGCTTGTTGTTGTTGTCTCTTATGTTGTTTCTCTGGTATTATAATATTCTTTTTTTAATTGAGATTTTAATGAACACTTATAGATAAGTTGGATTTCATTAATTCATTGTTGCACATTTACCGCCCTTCCCACCCCAGTTCATTTTTCTCTTTGAGGGGGAAAAAAATCTTTCATTGTTTTATAATTCCCCACTCCCACCACAGTCTACTTTACTATGCAGCTCATATTCTAGACTATTGTTGTGTAAATAATACCTCATCATATATTCCTTTTAAACAGTCCTTTCCCTCATCTGTTTCAGTGCAGTATATATTATATATCTCCTCTTTTCTTAGTTTCCCTCAATACCCATCTAGTCTTGTTTTATAACAGTGGCATTATGCACTATTTATCCTTTTCTGACTGAGATATTTCACTCAACATAATGTCCTCCAGGGTCACCCATTCTGTTTGATATTTCATGAGTGCCTTATTTTTCAGTGCTTCATAGTATTTCATTGGGTTATTTCCATTTCTTTGCTACTGTGACCAATGTGGCAATAAACATGAACATACATATGTATGCTCCTGTGGCAGTTCTGGTTTCTTCATGGTATATTCCCTATAGTGGAATTGGTGGGTCAAATGGTATTTCTATTTCCAACTTTTTGAGAAAGTGCCATACTGACTTCCATAGTGGTTGGATCATTTTACACTTCCACCAACAGTGAATAAGGGTTCCAGGTTCCCCAACCTTGTCTGCATTTGTTGTTTGCTGCTCTGTTGAATTTTGCTGTTGTTACTGGGGTGAGATGATATCTCACAGTTGTTTTGAGCAGAGTAGTGTCTGTTTGTTGAAATAAATCAATCGGAGCCTTGTTTTTTGCTAATTTCTTCGGAGCAACTTCACCTTCCTCCTTCATCACCGTGGGCTCTTGCTCATATGTTATTTCATGAAATTCCTCTGTGTCAGGCAATTCCTTCTGATACAGTGACTCTGTGTACTCCTTCCATCTTCTTTTGATACTTCCTGGATCATTTAACATTGTACTCCAAGTATTCCTAAGTATTGCCACCCGTAGCTTGAATTTGTTTTTCAACTCCTTCAGTTTAAGAAATGCTGAGCGAGTTTGGCTCATTTGATTTTCTGACTCCAGCTCTCTGCACTTTTCGTTATAGTATGGTATACCAATTGACGTATTTCAGGTAACAGATGCTGCCCTGGATGTGCTCACCAAGTTGTGCCAAGAAATCTGGAGAACAACCACCTGGCCAACTGACTGGAAGAGATCTATATTTGTTCCCATTCCAAAGAAGAATGACCCAACAGAGTGTGGAAACTATGGAACAATGTCATTGATTTCACATGCAAGCAAAATTCTCCTGAAGATTATCCAAAAAGGACTGGAAGAGTACATCAGCAAGAACTGCCAGAAGTCCAGGCTGGGTTTAGAAGGGGTCGTGGTACTAGGGATATTGCAGCTAATGGTAGCTGGATCTTAGCTGAAAGCAGGGAATTTCAGACAGTAAATCTGATTCATATATGGTCTATCTGGTGAGGTCCTTGTGTAAAGTCATCACTTGTTCTTTTAAAAGGGTATATGCAATTACTAAATCATTAAATGCACAAAATTTGATCATTCTCTTTGTGGTCTCTGTTTTGTCACTAAGTCTATACTTTCTAATTACTCTTCCTTTTTTATTGTTTCCAACTTTTGCATTCCAATCACCAATTAACATAGAGCATAGACTAAGAAAACAATTTCTGATTTCAAATTTTTCTTTTCTCAATATGTAATAAATATAATGTAATATATACTATATAAATATAATAAAATTGTATTTTATTTTGTACCTCCCTGAGTATATACTGATGGAATACAAGCTAACATGTTTCAAGCAAACAGATGCAACCCTAGGCTTGCTCACTATTCTATGCTAAGAAATTTGGAAGACAGTTACCTGGTCAATTGACTGGCAGATATCCAGATTTGTTGCTATTTCAAAAAAAGAAAATCCAACAGAATATAGGAATGATCAAACTCTTATCATTACTATCACGTGCAAGTAAAATCTTAATGAACATTGTTAAAACTGCTGGAACAACACAATGACAGGACACTGCCAAGAACTCAAGCTGAGTTAAGAGGATGTGAAATGGAGTATCATTGTTAATCTTATATCTATCAAAACAAATTATGGATAGCATTGAGAAGAGTAGGAATCTGAGAATCCCTCCTTGATTATGCAAAATCTATGTCTAATACAAGAAACAGTTATCCAGACAAAACAAGATAATACAGCATGATTTAAAATTAGGAAAAGTATGTGTCAGAGTGGTATCTTTTCTCCAGAATTATCCAATCTAAAGTCTGAGTAAATCATTCAAGAAACTGGGTTATATGATGAAGAATGTTGCATCAGGATTGGAGGAAGACTCATCAGCAACCTATGTTATGTATATGACACAACCTTCCTTGAAGAAAGAGAAAAGGAATTGAAATACTTGCTGCAGAAGATCAAAGATACAGTCTTCAACTTATGTTACATCTCAATATCAAGTAAACAAAATCCTCATCTCTGGATCAATAGTCAAAACATGATACATGGAGAAAAGATAGAAGTTGTTCATGATTTTATTCTGCTTGGATCCACAATCAAGCTGTTGGTAACAGCAGTCAAGAAATCAAAAAGCATATTGCACTGAGAAAATCTGCTGTCAAGAACCTTTCCAAAGTGCTAAAGAGCCATGGTGTCAGTTTGATGACTAAGGTGTACCTGATCCAAGCCTTGGTCTTTCCAATTGCTTCTTAATCATCTTAAAGTCAGATATTGAATATGGATAGCAGAAAAGGATCAAAGCCTTTGAATTGTACTGAATAGTATTGAATATCCCATGGACTGCTAAAGCAATGAGTAAGTCTGCCTTGGAGGAAGTGCAAGCAAGCTTCCCCCTATAGGCAAAGATGGTAAAGCTCTATATTACATACTTTCTACATGCTGTTACATTGTTTTTATGATGGTCATGGTGGCGGTTGTAATTATGTAGCTCTGGTGGGTTTTCAGAGGCAGTCAATTGCATGGGAGGAGACTGCCTATCTTTCTACCACAGAGCAGCAGGAGTTGTTGGCACCCACTTCATAAACCACATGCATCTGGGAAATCTGTGAACTTTGATAAATGTGGATAGTTGTAGAGGGACTTCAGGCCTTTTGTTCATAGGAGCACTATGAGTTGTGCTCAACTCAAAGGCAATCAACAAGAATACCAACATGCTGTTAGGAGGGCTAAGTCCTAGGAAAGAGACATTGTGCTGTGAAATGTAGAGGGATGGAGTAAAAGAGGAATACCCTCAACAAAATAGAGTGACTTAGGGCTCAAGCTTATCAGAGGTCTTGAGGATGGTGCAGGATAGGACAAGGTTCAGATCTGTTGTTCATAGGGTAGCTATGAGTCATGGTGGACTCAAAGTCCTATGACAACAGCAAACCATGACACATCTTTGAAGTTTAACAGATTTGATAAAATTATTGCCATTTATTTAATTACTGTTCTTAATTATTGATAAGCAAACTTATTTTGTCTCCTTACAAATCTATCAAACTTTATGTCTCTAAATGCGATGGTTATTTATCTTCATTTTTTTCTCAACTAAGTAACATTTTTGCCATAGCTGATTACTTTTTATTCTCTCTTCCTTAAAATAATTTATTGCTTTTACCAGAATGCCACACATAGTTGTCTTAATTCTTGTACTTGCTCCTTTCCAGTCCTCTTTACTAATTCTTTCTCACCTTTCCTAGCTTTGAAGTTTATAGTACTTCATGCTGGGAGGGTAGAGGAGGGACACTGCAGGACAGGAAGACCTTCGATGAGATGGATTGATTCAGTGACTGGTGTAATGGGGGTAGGTGTGTTGGAGACAATGAGATTGGCACAGTGGGTAGGCCTGTTGTACATAGGATCACTATGAGTCACAGGCAAGTCAATGACACATAACGACAACAACAGTTAGTGTGTTATACTTGCGTCCTGCCTTCCTCCCTACCTAGTTATTTATCAATTTATCAATTATGTCACAAAATTCTTTCTATGTGTTAAGTCAAAATGTATATAGATACTATATATCTTTCCAGTGAGCCTCATATTTATTTAATCAGTTGACACTTGATTATACAAAATATTAAGAAAGTTTGAGTCATGGTTGTGTCTTTTCTCCATAACTATTTAATCTGTAAACTGAACAAATTATTTGAAAATCTGGATTCAAAGAAGAATATGGCATCAGGATCTGAAGAAGACTCATCAATAATCTGCATTATGAAGATAATTCAACTGAGCTTGCTGAAAGTGAGGAGAACTTGAAGCACTTGCTGCAGAAGACCAAAGGCTACAGCCTTCAATATGGATTACATCTTAACATCAAGAAAACAAAAATTCTTGTCACAGGACCTATATGCAACATCATGATAGGTGGAGAAAAGATTAAACTTTCAACTTCATATTTCTTGGATCTACAAACCATACCCTTGGTACCAGCAGTCAGGAAATCAGGGGACATATTGCACTAGGAAAGTCTACAGTCAGGGACCTCTCCAAATTATTGAGGAACATGATGTAAGTTTGAGGACTAAAGTGTGTATGATTCAGGCCATGATCCTTCCAATTATTTTCTATACATCTGAGAGCTAAACATTGAATAAGAATGACAGAAGAAGAATTTATGCCTTTGAGCTATGGTGTTGGAGAAGAGTACAGAATATCACATGGACTGCAAAAAAAAAAATATCTTGGTTAAAGTTCATTAAGAGTGCTCCTTGAAGGCAAAGATGATTAAGCTTTGATTCACAAATTTCAAGCATGTTGCTAGGTTGTTGTTGTTGGTGGTGCCTTTGAGTTGAGCACAACTCATAGTGACCCTATGAACAAAAGGCCTGAAGCCCCTCTACAACTATTGACATTTATTAAAGTTCATAGAGTTTCTGGAGGCATGTTGTTTGGGAAGTGGAGAGGCTATTCCTTGAAGAGGGACAGCATGGTTAGAAATATGGAGGATTGGCAAAAGACAGGAAGACCATCAACCAGGTGGATTGACACAGTGACTGCTACAAGGAGCTCTAGAGTGTCAGAAGGTGTAAGATTGGCACAGGATAAGACAGGGTTCAGATCTGTTATATACAGGGTTACTATGGGTCAAACTCGACTCTACGGCACCTAACAACAACAATTGGAGCTACTTACTAGAATTCTTATACTAAAAATTCAAAATTATTTCTGATCATTTCTCTAGTACCAAGTAATAACAATTATTTTAGTTTCTCACAACAATTTTTGGTGACTTTTATCTTTTCCCTTGTAAATTTTTGTTTTATCTCATTTAAAAGGGTTATTGAATTCTATTTATTCTATTTTCAAAGTATTGGCATTCAAGCCACATTATCTCTTATCTGGGTGACTAATGACTAATAACATTTTATCTGATCTCTACTTTTTCTAATTTGTCCCTTCAGATTATCCTCAGTACATCCATCAATCTGATATCATCATAAATATTGGTCTGATTCTCTCGTTTAGTTGCTCAAAACTCTCCAATAGCTGTTTTGTTATTGTTGTGTACCGTCAAGATGGAACTAACCCATAGCTGATTGATGTGCTATGAAGCATAATATTTTATGAAAACTCAAATATAATTACTACTGTGTAGACTTCTACTCAAGGCAATTCCTTGTCACTCATAATAGAATTATACTCTAGAATTTTCAGTGCTGAATTTTTACAAGTAGATTGCTGTATCTTTCTTCTGAGGAGACTCTGAGTACATATCTGAATTATCAAGTTTTCACTGAACAGATCAATATGTTTAACATTTGTTCTAGGCTTGCTTCTTTCTCTCTTAATTCACTCATGTACCCGTTACTGTTCTCTGCATATACAAATAATGTTTCTGTCTCAGGATCTTCACAATATATCCTACTTCTGCTTTAAAAGTTTCTATTTTTTTTTTAAGATAAAAATTCACCTGACTTGTTTTGAAGATATTTAATGACCAATTAAGTGAACTTTTCCATGCCACCTACCTAAATTTTTCAACCACCCTACAGCAACACCACAGTACTTCTTTTTGCTCATCATATTAGTGGTATAAATTCCATCCCATGTGGATTATTGCTCATTTGCTTTCTGTTCCATCACAACACCTAGAAGAAGTTTCGTTACATAGGAAATGCTTAACCAACAGCTGTTGAATGACGGCATATACAGACATGCACATAAATATTTGATCATAGTAGAGTCAGTTTCAATGGTAAGAAAGTAAAATTCTGACTAATATACTCTTTGCTTTGAATTTTCCTTGTTATATTTACTAAAATAGCTCTATTAAAGTGTATTTTCTAAGTTTCACATTTCTTTAATTATTTACACTATTAAATTCATAACAAATGCTTTTTATTTTTGTGTTCCTTAGTTCGTTGTTACCTCAGAATTTTTTCGTTTACACAAATGGTGAAACTGGCACTTTGCATTCTGAATCTTCATATTTAAAGGTGAGATTTTGTTGTCCTAGGGTCTCGGGAAGTTCTCCTTGCCAGATAGAGCATGGTGGTATGAACGCAGGAATCGTGGCAAGCTTTTTGCAGTCAACTGCTTTTCCGGGCATGTGTGTGACGTGCAGGTTTGCTCTGTCCCCGGGGAGCGAGGCAAGTGAGCCTGGGCCTAGGGTTTGAGCCAGGAGGCGGCCTTAAGCCCAAAGAGCCCTCGGGTAACCGTGGTAATGGGTACCCATGGTGGACAGTGTTGGCTGGAGCTTTCCGACTAAATCAAGCCTGGAAGCAGGAGCAGCATCCACTTCCGAAATGGCTTGCCTCCGGAAACTCTATGTATGAACAGTGCTCAGGCCGTTGGTTCATAGGGTCGCTATGAGTCGTCTGCAACTCCACGGCACCAAACAACAACAATAAGACACATATTATCGTATGCTGCTCTATTAAAGAAAATAGATCACCAATATTTGGGGTACAATGAATTAAGTAAAATGGCCCTCTAGCCATAGTCTTCCATTTTGCAATGTGTTATAAATGTATTATAATCTCTAGCCTCTTTTTCTTTGTTTAAGAGTATGTATATTATAAACTCTAGCCTCTTTTTTCTGTGGGGGTATATTATAAACTCTAGCTTCTTTGTGAATTCTGGAGTTATTTGTTGTGTTATTGAGACAGGATTGGGGTGGGATGTGTCTTGAATCCTTTACATTACTAAGAGCTACGATCCAAGTCACTACGTTTAGTTCTCTTGGGAGTGTGGTCTACAGCCCTGAGGTCTTCTATGCAATGAGAGAAGCGCTGAGAGGAATTACAGAATGCCCTTGGAAGGACCTTTTTGTTGTTGTTGTTGTTGTTGTTCTGCACATTGCAGCAAGTGATCCAGTTTCTTTTGAAAACTACAGACTAGAAGTGACAGACCCATTCTTCACCAGCCTTTGCAGCCATGTATTTCAGCCTATACTATCCACAAACATGTCAGTAATTTCCCTGAAGATTTTTTTTTAGTTTCTTTGAGTCTTTTTAGTGAATTACAGAGCACCTAAATGGGAGTAAGAGGTTTGAAAAAGGAGGTATAATTGAAGTTAAAACTTGAAAAATGGCATAACAGTTTGGAAAAGATAGCCATTTGGAACTTTTAAAAAACTTTTTTTTAGTGATTTCACAAGTCGTTTTTTCTTATATTCGTAGACATTTTGTTTGATTATCTTAATTATAATTGGTTAATATAATTGTTTACAATGTATGACTAACCCTTATTTGTGTAGAACATTATATTTAGGACATTTTTAGCCTTTATCTTATAGAAATCAGTTTCATACTAATCCTTTCAAAATATATTATTCATGTTCTTTGTTATGTATTTGTCCCACGTAGACTTTTGGATGCAGAAACTTTATTCCATGTAATTCTGACTACTATTTCAATTTGACTATTGACAAACAAATATAAACAAATAAATATAGATAGATAGATGATAGATAGATAGATAGATAATAGATAGATAGATAGATAGATAGATAGATAGATAGATAGATAGATATAACATGTGCAAAGACAAAACCTAGGTACAAGAGAATATTTTTAGGTATGGTAAAAGTTGTCAATTTTTTTCCTTTAAAATCATTCAATAATTCTTACACCATAGTCTTGTTGTCAATCCTCTTAATACATTTAATCTCTTTCAGTATTTGACAATACTTTTTTACTCAGAAAGTATTTCTCTCTATGCTGTTTTTCAGATGAACTGCCATTACCGAGGATATGTTGCAGATTTTCCAAATTCAGTTGTGACACTCAACATCTGTTCTGGACTCAGGTAATAGCATTTCAGGGGATGTAAACAGATCAAAAACTTAGAATATAATTTAATTTGAAACTTAGTGACTGATAGACACTTAGAAATATGTTGTTATTGAGTTGGAACTGACTCATAACTGACCCTCCAGTGGGATTTCAGAGGCAGTAAATCCCACACTAGGAGGATGCCCATATTTCTCCAGCAGAACAGATAGTATCTTCTGACCATATGTCGTTGAATTGACAGCATAACTCCTTACTACTTAGTCAATACAGCTCCATTATAAGAAGATTTAAGTGAAAGTCAAGTCTAAAACTTTTCTTTGTAATATGATTCTTTCTATTTATATTAATGGAAGTCCTGGACCTAAGCAACCTTTCAAGTGAAGTAAATCACTTGAAGTAATTCTGACTGAAGTATGTCTGGTTACTTAGTCCTTAATACATTGTATTGCTAATCCAATGGCTGCTCATTTCTGATGGTACGGATCTACAAATGGTCTTCTGGAGAAAGATAGGAAGTCTCTACTTCTTAAAATTTACAGCCTCCAAAATGGAGGGTCACTATGAGCCACAACCAATTTGATGTCAGTTAGTTTAGTTGAATTGCATATAAATTAATAACTTCAGGAAATTAAGTTTTAAAACATCTCCTTAAGCACTACTGTTGTATAATCTATATGTAATATCCATTAGTGTTAGTAACTGATATCAGTAGAGTTTTGGGAAACTCAGTACCAGACATGTTGTTAAGAGCCATCTTACAACTCTGTGAACAACAGTACTAACCCCTACACTATCCAGTGCCTTTTTGACACTTCCTGACACACTAAAGTCCATTCCAGCAGTCACTGTGTCAATCCACCTGGTTGAAGTACTTCCTCTCTTTCACTGATCCTAAACATCCTAAACATGATGTCCCTCATAGCAACATGCCCAAAGTGTGTGAGGTGAAGCCTCACCATCCTTACCTCCAAAAAGCATTTCAGTTGCACCTTATCCAAGACATTTGTTTGATCTTTTGGCAGTCCATGAGATGTTTAGGGCTCTTCTCCAACACCACAGCCCAAAGGAATCAATTCTCTATCATCCCTAGTCACTGTCCAACTCTCCGATGCATAGCATGTAATTGCGAAAGCTATATCCTGCATCAGGCACACCTTAGTCTCCAGCCTGACATCATTGCTCTTCAGTACTCTTGAGAGGTCCCTCACAGCTGACTTTCCCAATGCAATTCGTCTCCTGATTTCTTGGCTGCTGGTACCAAGAATGTTGACTGTGGGACCAAGTAAACTAAAACTGTTAACTATCTCAATCTCTTCACCATCCATACTGATGCTGCCAATTGGCCCAGTGGTGAGAATCTTTGTTTCTTGATGTTGAGCTTTAATACATATTAAAGGCTGCAGTCCTTGACCTTTTGTAGCAAGTGCTTCAGGTCCTCCTCAGTTTCAGCAAACACGACTATGTCATCTGCATAACGCAAGTTGTTGATGACTCTTCCACCAATCCTGATGCCACATTCCTCCTCGTACAGCCCAGCGTCTCGGATGATCTGTTCTGCATACAGATTGAAAAGGTATGGAGACAGAATACATCCCTGACATACTCCCTTCTTGATTCTGAACCATGTAATGTCTCCTCGTTCTGTTCTGACGACTGCCTCTTGGTCCAAGTATAGGTTTCGCATTAGCACAACCAAATGTTCTGGGAATCCCATTCTTCTCAGAGTCAGCCATATCTTGTTGTGATCCACACAGTCGAAAGCCTTTGCATAGTCAGTGAAACACAGATAGACATTCCTCTGGTATTCTCTGCTTTCTGCCAAGAACCATCTAACATTAGCTATAATATTCCTAGTACCACGACCTCTTCTAAACCCAGCCTGCACATCTAGCATTCTCTTTTAATATATTGCTCCAATTGTTTTGGATCATTTTTAGCAGAATCTTGCTTGCATGTGACATCAATGATATTGTTTGATAATTTCCACACTCTTTTGGGTCACCTTTCTTTGGAATGGGAACAAATATCTATCTTTTCTAATCGGTTGGTCAGCTGGCTGTCCTCCAGATTTCTTGGCACAACTTAGTGAGCACATCCAGGGCAGTGTCTGTTTGTTGAAATAAATCAGTTGGTATGCCATCAACTCCTGGAGCCTTATTTTTTGCCAATTCCTTCAGAGCAACTTGAACTTCCTCTTTCATCACCATAGGTTCTTGCTCACATGTTATTTCATGAAATTCTTCTGTGTCAGCCAATTCCTTCTGATACAGTGACTCTGTGTACTCCTTCCATCTTCATTTTATACTTCCTGGATCATTCAACACTCTACCCAAACTATCTTTAAGTATTGCCATCCGTGGCTTGAATTTGTTTTTCACCTCCTTCAGCTTAAGAAATCCCAATCAATTTCGGCAGTTTTGATTTTCTGACTCCAGCTCTGAGCACATTTCATTTTAGTATCTTGCTTTGTCGTCCTGAGCTGCCTTTTGAAATTTTCTGTTCAGCTCTTTGATTTCTTGGTTTCTTCCTTTAGCTTTGGCTTCTTGGCTCTCTAATGCAATACTCAGAGTCTCATCGGACATCCATCTCGGTCTTTTCTTCTTCTTCAGCCTTTGTAATGATCTTTTGCATTCTTCATGGATGGTTTTCTTGATATCCAAATCTAAAGGTAAAGAGTTTTCTGTCACTGGAAGTGTCAAATTTATGAGAAGAGGAAAAGTTCAAAGCAGGAAAAAGAATTTTTCTTACTTGTTTTGTTTTGGATTTCTGATTTATAGCATTTATATACCAGTGATAAGGAATTATTCTACTGACCCAAAAGCATGTGGTTCAAATCTACCAGCTGCTCTATGGAAGAAAAAGGAGGAAAAAAATCCTCCTCTCTTGTGATTCACTGCCTCTGAAAATTCACTGGACGGTCGGCTGAAGTTCTCTTTCAACTAGAGGATTTGTTGTTGTTGAGTGCTGTCAAGTCACCTGCAACTCATAGCTACCCTGTGTACAACAGCCTTAAACCCTGCCCTATCCCTTGCCAATATTATTGTCTCTGACATGCTTGTCCCCATTATCCCAGTGACTGAATCAATCCATCTCATCGAGGGTCTTCCTCTTCTATGCTGTCCCTTGACCCTCTCAAGGAGACGTCCCTCTCCAAGGACTAATCCCACCTTGCAACATGTCCAAAGTATGTAATACAGAGCTTCTGAATCTTGCCTCCAAGGAGCAGTGTGTCTTCACCCTCTCCAGGATGAACTTGTTTGTTCTCCTAGCAGTCCATGGTATATTCGATACTCTTCTCCAGCACCACAACTCAAAGGCATCAATTCTCCTTCTATCATCTCTAATGATTGCCCAGCTCTCTGACGCATAGCAAGTAATTGCAAAGAACATGGCCTGTATCAAGCGCACCTTAGTCTCCGCGCACCTTAGTCTCCAGACTGATATTGGTGCTCTTCAGTACTGTAGACAGGTCTCTTAACAGCAGACTTTCCCAGTGCAATTGGTCTTCTAATTTCCTGGGTGCTAGTACCAAGAGTGTTGATTGTAAAGCCAAACAAATGAAAGTTCTCATTAATCTCAATCTCATTCATCATAGATCATGGTGCTGCCAATTGGCCCAGTGGTGAGAACTTTTGTTTTCTTGATGTTGAGCTTCAATGTGTATTGAAGACTGCAGTCCTTGATCCTCTGCAGCAAGCATTTTAGGTCCTCAGCAAACAGGATTGTGTCATCTGCATAACAGAGATTGTTGATGAGTCTACCTCCAATCCTGTTGCCACACTTCTCATAGAGCTCAGCCTCCTGGATAATATATATGTACCACATCTAGATTGAAAAGATATGAAGCTAGAACACATCCTTGATGCACACCCTTTCCAATATTGAACCAAGCAGTGTTTCCTTGCTTTGTTCTGATGGCTGCCTCCAGGTCCAAGCATAAGGTTTTTATTTTATTTTATTAATTTTAATGAACATTTACAGAGATTCTGGATTTCCAGTCATTCATTGTTGCACTTTTCTCGCTGCCCACCGCTTCCCCCCAGTTTGCTCTTCTCTTTGAAAAGTAAAAGAAACATTCCTTCATTGGTATTACAATCCTCCTGCCCTGAGTACACTCCATTATGCAGCCTTCATTCTGGACTCTAAGCACAATCAAGTGTTATGGGATTCCCATTCTTCTCAGAGTCAGCCACAGGGTGTTATGATCCACACAGTCAAATGCCTTTGTACAGTCAATGAAACAGATAGGCATTCCTCTAGTACTCTCTGCTTTCAGCCAAGATCTATCTGACATTAGCTATACTATCCCTAATGCCACAGTCTCTTCTAAATTCAGCCTGCACTTCAGACAGTTTTCTGTTGAAGTGCTGTTCCAGTAATTTTTGGATAATCTTCAGCTGAATCTTGCTTGCATGTGATATCAATGTTACAGTTCAATAATTTCCACACTCTGTTGGATCACCTTTCTTTGGAATGGGAACAAATATAGATCTCTTCTAGTCAGTTGGCCAGGAAGTTGTCCTCCAGATTTCTTGGCACAGTTTGGTGAGCAGATCCAGGCCAGCATCTGTTTGTTGAAATATGTTAATCAGTATGCCATCTTTTCCTGGGGCTTTGTTTTTTCTAATTCTTTCGGAGCAGCTTGAACTTCCTCCTTCATCACCACAAGCTCTTGTTCATATGTTGTTTCATAAAATTCTTCTGGGTTCACCAATTCCTTTTGGTACAATGACTCTGTATATACTTACTTTCCATCTTCTTTTAATACTTGCTGGATCATTTAACATTCTGCCCAAAGTGCCCAAAGCCTCCTTAAGTATTGCAACTATAGGTTTGAATTTGTTCTTCAGTTCCTTCAGCTTAAGAAACGCTGAGCAAGTCTAGCCCTTTTGATTTTCTAACTCCAGCTGCTTGCACATTTCATTGTAATACTTTGTCATCCCTCATTGCCCCCTGGACTCTTCTGTTCAACTCCTTAATATCTTTATTTCTTCCCATTGCTTTGGCTTCTTGGTGCTCCAGAAATTTCTTCTGACATCCGTCTTGGTCTTTTCTTCCTCCACTGTCTTTGTAATGACCTTTTGCATCTTTCCTGGATGATATTCTTAATAATCTCCCACAGCTCATCCAGTCTTTATTCATTAATGTCCTCCAACCTGTTCCTGAGATGGTTTTGAAATCCACTTGGGATAGACTCAAGGTCAAATTTTGGTTCCTGTGGACTTGATTTAATTTCCTCAGCTTCAGTTTGAACTTGCAATTGAGTAGTTTGTGATCTGTTCCACAATCAGCATCTGGCCTAGTTTTCACTGCTGATATTGAGCATCTCCAGTCAGGTGTAATCAGTCTGATAGCTATGCATATCATCAGGTGAAATCCATGTGTATAGCCTGTGTTTGTGTTTCTTCTAAAATGTATTTGCAATGAATAAGTCATTTATTGTGCAAAATTCTATCATTCTATCTTAGGCTTCATTTCTGTCACCAAGTCCATGTTTTCCAACTGCTGATCCTTCTCTATTCTCAACTTTCTCTTTCCAGTCACCTATTATTATTATTGCATCTTGATTGCATGTTTGATCAATCTCTGATTGCAAAAGTTTGTAGAAATCTATTTCCTCCTCTTTGGCTCTGGTTGTTGGTGCATATATTTGAATGAGATTATATTCACTGGATTTCCTTGTCTGCGTATGGATATTATCCTGTCACTCACAATATTGTATTTCAAGATGGATCTAGAAATTACTTTTTTAGCTATAAAAGCAACCTCATTTTTCCTCACCTTTTTATCTCTAGCATAGTAGATCATATGATCCTCTAGCTCTAAATGTCCTATGCCAGTCCATCTCATTTTGCCAATATCTAGTGTGTCATTATATATGTTTCGTTTCCTTCTTAACAATATCCCATATTCCTACATTCATGCCTCTTACATTACATGTTCCAGTCACTAATGTCTGCTTTTAGCTGTTCCTCCTTCTTTTTTTTTCCACACTTGTGTACTCAGCCTCTGTTGCCATATCAGTTAGTCTAAGTGTGCCCTGTTGTACATGGGGTTTTCAAAGGCCTGCTAGTTCAGAAATGTGTGGCTAATCCTTCTTCCTAGCCTGTCTTTGACTGCTCAGATTTAGAACATAATCTGACAGACAAACATTTTAAAGAGCAGATGAAAGATATTGCCCAGTAGTACACAACAAAAATAATAATGCCAAAACAGTCACTCTATATTTTGATTCCCTTTAAGTTTTGTAATAAAAGGAACTTTCTACTAAAAATTCTGCATAGCAATATATTAGGCCTCAAAATACTTATATTCTATAGGAATATTATTACTACGTAGAAATTATGAAACTAAGTCTCTCCTTGGAGGCTAGGATTTTGAAGCTCTACCTTACTTACTTTGGGCACATGGCAAGGAGAGATTGGTCCTTGGAGAAGGACATCCTGCTCAGAAGGGTGGACGGACAGCTCAGGAGAGGGAGACTCTGGATGAGATGGATTGATACAGTAACTGGGGTGATGGGGGTTGGTGTGTCAAAGTTAGTGAGACTGGCTGTTGACAAAGAAGGGTTCAGAGCTGCTGTACATAGAGTGGCAATATATCACAGGTGATTAAATGGTGCATAACATACTATGACAGATTTGGAAACAAGAGTGGAATCCACTTCATGAATATCATGCCTCCAGAAACTCTATGAATTTTTATAAATGTCAATAGTTGTAGAGGTGCTTCAGGCCTTTTGTTCATAAGGTTGCTATGAGTCATGCTTGACTAAAAGGTAATTAACAATAACAACAACAACCCAGAAATTAGAAAATTTTTTCAATATATTTAATCTTTGAAAATGTGAATAAAACTAAGGAAAATGTGATCATCTACTAACTAGAAGCAAGCTGCAAAAAAACACATAGGAAAAGAAAGAGGGGTTAACCCCGTTTATTACTATGGTTTCTTATTTCTCACATTTCAGCTTATTACTTTGAAGGAACAATTTTTGGAATTTTTATAATTATTTTCTTCTGAGTATACAGGGGGTTTCTTCAATTTGAAAACATTACCATTGGAATTGAACCAATAGGATCTTGTGCGGGATTTAAACACATAATATATCAAGTGAAAAACAACAGTCTAGAAATCCCAGTGTTAACAGAAAGTGGAAGCAATGCTCAGCACAAGGACCAGCCCCTGGAAGGTCATATGAATTCACAGGTATCTTTGATGATTCTGATGTTATGATGTACTAAGAAATTATCTCTATACAATTTTGTTAATTATAAAAATTTTCTGTTTGAAGAACAAGTTTCAGTAGAGTATTAAATTTGCTGTGTAGTTACTATATGTTAAAAAAAATTCTATGAAGTCTTGCCATCATCACTAGTAAAGAGCTTCTGGCTTTACCACTTCCAAGATAGACATATTTGTTCTTTTGGCAGTCCATGCATGGTTTATTCGATATTCTATGACAATATCATAATGTCAAGGCATCAATTCTTTGATTTTCCTTATTAACTATTCTACTGTGAATTTTTAGGTATAGCACTCACCTATCTTCAGATGCACTTTTTTTTAACTACTAAAATCTGCTGTTAAGCTTCTTTAATGATTTTTGAGCTTTCGTGGCTCAGTGGTAAAGAATTGCACTGCCAACTCAAAAGTATATTATTTTAATCTACCAGTTGCTCCACTGTAGAAATAAGGCCAGTCTCCTCCTATGCAATTTCTTACCTATGCAAAACTACTGGAGGCTCAGCTTTGGGTCTGCTTCAACTTGACAATAAATGACAACACTGAGTTTTTCATTTCAGTTACTTTGCTTTTCCACTCCATTAATTTTTTTATATAATTTCTATATCATTACTGACATTTATGCTTGTTTATATTTAATTTTAATGCTTTATTTTTATTTTTTTATTATTATTAAATTTTATTAGTTTCAATGAACATTCACAGGGATTCTGGGCTTTCACTCCTTCATTGCCGCACCATTCTCTGCACCCTCCTCCCCAGTTTGTTCTTCTTCCCCGCCATCCGAATGCTTTATTTTAAAAGTTATTTAAAGAACATATTTAAAGTCCAACATCAACATTTTCCCAAAGAGGGTGACTAGAATTTCCCATTTTTTTCCTGTGACTAGGTCATGCACTCTTATGTACATGCTTGTTTTTGTGGTTTGTTTTTTTCCCCCTTTTAGGGTTTTAAGCTTTGTTTTGGCATGGCTTTTTGCGATATAGTAGGTCTGTTAAGAATTTAGCTACACTGGAGACTAAGGTGCGCCTGATACAGGCCATGGTATTTGCAATCGCTTGTTATGCATCAGAGAGTTGGACAATGACTAGGGAGGACAGAAGGAGAGTGGATGCTTTTGAGCTGTGGTGCTGGAGAAGGGTACTGAATGTACCATGGACTGCCAGGAAAACAAACAGATTCATCTTGGAGAGGATTAAACCAAGCTACTCCTTGGAGGCAAGGATTCTGGGGCTTCGTCTGACATACTTTGGACATGTTGCCAGGAGGGACGGGTCCTTGGAGAGGGACATCATGCTTGGGAAGGTGGAGGGACAGCGTAGGAGGGGAAGACCCTCTATGAGATGGATTGATTCGGTGACTGGGGTAATTGGGATGGGTGTGTCAGAGGCAGTGCGGTTGGCGCAGGATAGAGCAGGGTTTAGGGCTGTTGTGCATAGGGTCGCTATGAGTCGAAAACGACTCCACGGCACATAACAACAACAACAATACATCATGTTCTTTAATCAGATCCAGCTGCCTCAATTCTGCCTACCTTGCAAACACATTGCTCCACCTACATCATCATCAAGTGTGTGAGCCATCTCTTCCTCAATAATTGATCAGATTCAGTGGCAGAAAGTGGGAGTCTCGCCATCAGGGAATAAGAAATAGCAGAGAATGGACAAGTGTGTCCTTTGGAGTCAGAGATTCCTGTGCCAGGGGGATTGTATTTTGCTGTTGACGGAGAATCTGTCTGGACTCAGGGATTGTACTTTGCTGTTAAACGAACAGTTTTCTGGATTCAGGTATTGCACTTTCTGTTCAATTAAAAGCTCTCTGGATTAAGGAATTGTATTTTTCTGTTAATCTGAATTATACGTTTTTAGGGATTGTATTTGAGGAGCTCTCTGAACTGAGGGTTATCTATTAATTTGAATTATAGTTTGATAACTTCCTATCCTATATCCTATAACCAAGAATATGGTTCTATCAAGACTGTATGGTCCCTGTAATGACTTTCAAACCAAATAAGTGAGCCCAGGAGCATGAAAGGACATGTTTCACCTCAAGGGAATTTGTTTTGTCTTTTGGATGCTATTGACGGCATACAGTTCTCCCTTGTGGAGTTAGTAGAGGCTGGACTTAATTGTTTCCACATCCTCGCAATTATTCATTTTTCTTAACATATTTTTTTAGTAGTGAGCATCATTAGCATGAGACAGGTTTGTTCTCTGAATTTCTGATTGAAATTTACTGCTAAGCAGGTTCTATGAACTTGGGTGTTTAGTATGTAGTATTCAAAAGTCTTTGTTCCTTTTTTAGATGTAATGTAGAGCATAACAAATGTTCCCTCCTTTCCACCAGAGATCTCATTACTGTTATTAGCTTGTTTATTCTAACATCAATTCTAAGATACCTTAGAATTTCCAGGGTGCAACCTTTGTGGAAGTAGACTGTAACATCTTTTTCCACTTCGTTAGAGATGTTATTAGTAGGTGAGTACTGAATATCCTTGAGGGTCGCTATGAGTCATGCTGGACTCAATGACAATCAACAACAACAGAATATCCTATGAACTGCCAAAAGCTAACACATCTGTCTTGGAGGAAGTGCATGTGGGATACTCTTTAAAGAGAAGATTCCTTGGTCTCACATACTTTGGCCATGTTTTCAGGAGGGTCCAGTCCTTGCAAAAACACATCAAGCTGGAAAAGGCAGAGGGTCAGCAAATGAAAGGGTGGACCTCATCAAAATGGAATGACATATTAACTCTAACAATGGACTCAAGCATGACAGAGATCATGAGAATAGTGCAGGATAGGGCAAGTATGGAGTTTATTTATCAATATGGTGATCCTAGCCACTGTACTTGACTCTGCAATGTGGTGGATGGCTGAGAATATGAGAATAGCATTTGTTGGCCTATACACAAGGGAATTGGCTATCTTATTATTCCACAAGAGGATTGGTCAGTCTCACCAATATACAAGAGGATTGGCTAGTCTCGCCAATAAATTTGAGAGATTTCAGCAAAGAAGAGTCTCTCTCACGACCAGCAAATAAGTAGGTATGAAGTGGATGCCCGTTAGGACCAAACGTTCTGGTGTCAGCTACACTTACAACAGCACAGCCATGGTGGAAGCAGAGAACCAAAGAATCAACATGAAATAGGACTGCTACTTGTCCTCCCTTCCCTGACCTTCACAGAACCAAAGCTAAGTAAGAGCCTTTACCTAAATTTATTGGACAATTGTGGGGCAGGGAGACAATATTGACAGGACTAAAAATTTTGTAATACAGACCAAAAGCTTGAGGGTCAAGGCTGAAGTGCCTGTGTGCACATTTCAGAAGCTGTCCTTACTGTATTCTGGATTATAACCTTTTGACTTCCCCAACATTGTTTTGTGTGGTCTGTGAGCTATCACATCACTTAGTGTACTCAGCAAAACAGTAAAATTGGTGTTGAGATGGGAAGAAGGAAGAAGGTATGGGAGCATGAAAATTGGTTTTGTGTTATTGATACTGTTGATGGGGACTTTGTGGAGTAAGTAAAGGTCAGCTATGGCCTTTCATACATTGCCCTTGCTATTTTTATGGCAAGTTTCAGATGTGTTGTTATAGGGGTGCTATGTCATTACACCCATATAATAGTGGAACTAGGGAACAGTATAGATTATTTTATAGTAGCTACATCCTAAGTGTCCTGAGATTTAAAGAAAATTATAAAATGACTTAAGAAGATAGTACATTACTAAAATGAATGTCTATAAGATGAAAGACATTTATAATTTATTTCCAATATTATATTTTTTAATAAAAAATTCTTTACTATAGAATCAGAACTGACTCATGTCTTATTTTTAGTGGGATTTTTAGGCTGTAAAATACACGAAAAGAGAGTGTCCATCTTCCCCCTGGGAAGCAATTGATGGATTCCAACTGCCAGAGTTGTGGCCTTTCAGCTAATAATTTACTATACCGTAGCCAATGTGAATTATCAAGTGTGGACTAGTAGTGCAAATTTATCATTTGGTGAAGATAGCAGAAAGCGTATCTCTATATTCACTTCTTATTCAATACTAACATAGGACTAGTAGGTACTCTAGTCGGTTCACCAAGAATTTATAATACTGGAATTTATTTGAAAGAATTTTTTTCTAATTTTCCGTTACTTTTTTTTTTAAATTATTTTGTTTAAACCCTCACAAAGAATTTTACATGGAGCTCTGGTGGTCAAGCCAATCACAAGAGATTCTATTCCACCAGCAGCTCCAAGGGAGAAAGATGGGCAATTTCTTCCCATGACAGTCTCTGAATATCCTCTTGTGGGTCATATTGATAGTTGATTTTGATTGAACAGCAATCAAGAGTGAGTGAGTGATGGCTTTATAGGTAGCCATTTTTTTCTGTCTTTAAATGTCAGTGCTTTATTCTTAACAAATATACTGATGTATAAATCTGTTGGTGCTATTCCTTTTTCTTTCAGAGAAATCTATTTTCAAAACAATTTCCTCATCATCTAGAAATATATATCATCGTTGAAAAAACTTTGGTAAGTTAAAATTATCTTTTGTCTATCTAGCTTAGTTCAACTATTTTTCTATCCTCCTCTCCTTCCTTTTTTCTTAGGAAAGTTTTATCTTGATTTCAAAGATAGGATGGGGTTTTTTTGCCTTTTTTACATTTGTTTGCATACAAAAGTCAAAAATATTGTGCTCCACTTATGTATATTGTGTTTCATACATTCCTTCATACATATTGTATTTCATACACTGTGAATGGGACCATACCCATACATTGTGTTTTATAAAATTAATCACCATTGATCTGTACCCACTAACACCCCTTCTTTTCAGGCCCTCATTGTTGTTGTTATGTGAGTTGTGACTTAAA
Organism: Elephantulus edwardii; assembly: GCF_000299155.1. Taxonomy (NCBI): domain Eukaryota; kingdom Metazoa; phylum Chordata; class Mammalia; order Macroscelidea; family Macroscelididae; genus Elephantulus; species Elephantulus edwardii. Next base: position 625,288 of record NW_006400029.1, on the reverse strand, counting down.
ACGACCATATAAACAATACCTTTGAACCCTGCTTTATCTTGAGCAAACTCGCTATCTCTCACACATCTGCCCCCATTGCACACCTGCCCCACTGCCACAGTCAGTGTGTCAACCTACTTCATCCTGGATCTTCCTCTCCTGCACTGACCCTCCACCCTTCCAAGCATGATATCCTTCTTCAAGGACTGATCCCTCCTGGCAACATCCCCAAAGTATGTGAGATGAGTTTCAATATCCTTGTTTACAAGGAGCAAACTGGATTTACTCTCTCCAGGGGAGATCTGTTTGTTCTCTTGGCAGCTCATTTCCAGTCCAGTTTAATACTCTTCTCTGGCACGAAAACTCAAGAGCATCAATTCTTCTTTAGTCATTCTTAGTTATTATCCAGCTTTCTGATGAATAGCAAGTAATTGTGAAGACCATAGCACAGATCAGGTGCAGCTTAGTTGCTAGACTGACATTGTTGCTCTTCAGCACTCAGGAGAAGTCCACATCTGCAGATTTTCCCCAAAGTAACTCATCTTTTGATTTCCTGAATGCTGGTGCTAAGAGTGGACCCAAGTATGATAAAATTGTTAGCAATCTCAATCTCTTCACCTGATGTTGAGACTCTTTTTTTTACTAAAGTTCAGCTGCAGTTTTGACCTTCTTCAGCAAACACTTGAAGTCCTTCTTCGTTGCAGCAAGCAAGGTTGTGCCCTCTGCATAACACAAGATGTTGATGAGACTTCCTCAAATCCTGATGCCATATTCCTCCTAATAAAGTCCAGTCTCCCAAATGACATATTATGCATATAGATTGAAAAAGTATGGAGACACGAGGCATCCATGACCACTCCTTGATTTTGAAAAATAGTGTTTCCTTGCTCTGTTTGGATAACTGCTTCCTGGTCTAAGGATAGGTTTCACATGAGCACAATCAATGGGATTCTCATTCTTCTTAATGGTAGCCACAATTTGTTGTGATCTACACAGTCAAATGTCTGTATAGTCAATAAAACACAAACAGACATTCTTCTGACACTCTTTTCTTTCAGTAAAGATCCATCTGACATCAGCAGAGATGTCCCTAGCGCAGTGACCATTTCTAAGCACAGCTCGTATTTCTGGCAGTTCTCTGTTGATGTAATATAGATCTATCCTAATTACTTCACCCTTTCCCTCTTGTACACAAAATTCTTTGACCCCATTATTACCTCAGCTTCCCCCTCTTAGCCCTCCTGCCATCCTTCCTTAGGACTTTTATCCACATCTTACTCGTTATTTTTCTGTTTTCACAATAATCATCTCATGCAGTATTTGTCCTTATGAAACTGAGTTAAAACACTCAGCATAATGTTCTCTAGCTTCTCTCATGTTATATGGTAGTTTTATATAGTAGCTTACAAAATCATTGCTCCTGAGTGCTACATAGTATTCCACCATGTCTCAAAACATTCCATTTTTGATTGGCATTTGGGCTGTTTCCAGGTTCTTGCTATTGTGAATAATGGTGCTATGCACATCAGCATACAGAGCTCTGTATCTCAGTTTTATTTTCCCTGGAGTATATTCCTAGCAGTGAAATAGCTGGTTCATAATAGCATTTCTATGTTCAGCTATTTGAGGAAATACCAACCTGTCTTCCAGCCTAGTTGTACCATTTTACAGTCACACCAACAGTGTATGAGAGTCCTAGTCTCTCCACATCCTCTCCAAAATGTATTGCTTATTGTCCTTTTAAACTTTACCACTCCTTCTAGAGTGCATTGGTATTTATCTCATTGTGGTTTTGATTTGCATATCCCTTATTGCCAGTCATTTTAAGCATGACTTCCTGTGTTTGTTGGCCATCTGAATGTTTTCCTTTGTGAAAAGTCTTTCCATATCTTTTACCAATTTTGTTACTGAGTAATCAGTCTTTTCTTATGGAGATCCAGTAGAATTCTGTAAACTTTTATTATGAGATCCTTATGAGATGTCCTTGCCAACAGTTTTTCCCCAGTCAGTGAGATTTATTTTTATCCTATCGGAAAAAGGTTTTTTATGCACACAGGAACTTAATTTTTAGAAGATGCCGTTCATTGATGCTTTCCTCTTTTGGCTGTGCATTTCTGGCTGTATTTGCCATCCTTTTATACCATTTGTTGTTGTTGATTGCCGTTGAGTCGAGTATAACTCATAATGACCGTATGAACAAAAGACTTGAAGCCTTTCTATAACTATCATCATTTCTCAAAGTTCATAGAGTTACCAGAGGCATGTTGTTTAGGAAGTGGATGCCACTCTGCTTCCTACCTCTGTTATTTTCATTCTAAGAACAAGAGGAATACAAGCTGTGGTTAAGAAATGTGTCTTTTTATTGATATTAAAGAATTAAAATTAATGAAGAATCATGTATATAGAATACAGCTGGTTTTATAGACATTTTCTACCAGGCCAAGATAGTATATTGGACAAGTACTGGGGGAAAAAAAACACACTATTTTACTTTCTGAACAACTACATATTATGAATATCAAACCAATTTCTTTAAACCTATTAAATAATAGTAATTTAATTACGCAGTAAGCATAATTGTGAGCATTTTTGTTAATGATAATTCTTCTAAATGTGATATAATCTTAATCTAAAGAAAAAAATTTATACCATAGGCTACACATTCCAAGAAAGATTCCATTTTATATCTCATGATCTTTATAGTTTTGGGCTTTACCCTAAGTTTCTGATCCACCTTGAGTTGAATTTGTGATGTGAGATGTGGGTCCTGCTTCTAATTTCTGCAGATAGCAGACCAGTTTTCCCAGCACCATTTGTTGAAGAAGTTTCTCTATTTGATAGGTTTTGTTTCCTTGTTGAATATCTGTTACACATAAGTTGTTGTTGTTGTTGTTGTTATTAGGTACCATCAAGTCAAATACAACTCTCAGAGACCCTAAGAACAAAAGATGTGAAACCAGTCATGTCCTATACCATCCTCACATTTGCTGGCACACAAGAGCACATTGCAGCAGTCACCATGTCAGTCCACCTGAATGAGAGTCTTTCTCTCCCTACCAACCCTCCACCCTTCCCAATATCATGTCCCTCTCCAAGGAATAACACCTCCTAGCAATATGTGCAAAATTTGTTGAGTGAAGCCTCATCATTCCTTCCTCCAAAGAGCTCTCTGGCTGCAACCTCTCCAGGACATATCTATTCATTTTCTTGGCCATCCATGAAATGTCCAATACTCTTCTTCAATACCACAGCTCAAAGGCAACAATTCTTTTTCTGTCATCCTCATTCATTGTCCAGGTCTCGGATGTATAGCTAGCAGTTGGAAGGACCATAGCCTGAATCACATGAACCTTAGTTCTCAAACAGACATCTCTACTCATTAATAATTTGGAAGTTCTCTAACTGCAGATTTTCCCATTGCAATGCATCTCCTTATTTCTTGACTGTTCATACCAAGGGCGTTAATTGTGGATCCAAGCAAGATGAAGCTGTTGAAAGTTTCAGTCTCCTCTCCATCCATCATAACACTATGCAGTGGTAAGAATCTTTGTTTTCTCGATATTGAGATGCAATCCATACTGAAGAATGCAATCCTTGGTCTTCTGCAACAAGTGTTTCAAATCCTCCTCAATTTCAGCAAACAAGGTTCTGTCTTCTGCATATCACAGGTTATTTATGAGGTTCCCTCCAGTCTTGATGCCACGTTCCTCTTCATAGAGTCCAGCTTCTTGGATAATTTCATAGTACTCTAATGTTAGATTTTTTTATTTTAGTTGGGTCTGTTGTGATGCTGATTTGATTCATCTCTTATTCAGATTATTTGTGTCTTCTCCCTCTTTTCTTTTGTGAGTTTTGCTAGTGGTTTATCGATTTTATTGACCTTTTCAAAGAACCAACTCCTAGTTTTGTTGATAGTTTCAATTGATTTTTCTGTTTTCTATTTCATTTCTTTCTGCTCTAGTTTTTATAATTTCACTTTTTTTAAAAGGTGTCGGGTTTTCTTGCTGTTCTTTTTCAATTTTTCAATTTACTGCAGATATTGGGTTAGAGAGTCAATAGTTTGTTTTTCCTGTCTTTTGATGTGTTTGCTTATTGCTGTAAATAGGCCTCTGATTACTGCTTTGGCTGCTTCCCAGAGGTTTTGGCAAGTGGTGTTTTCATTGTCATTAGTTTCAAGAAACTTTTTAATTTCATTTTTTATTTCTTCTACTACCCAGTCATGTTCAAGCAAAATGTATGGTGTTTTTCTCCTTTGTCCTCCTATTATTAATTTCTAATTTTTTAGCGCTATGGTCTGACAAGATGGTTTGTATGAGGTCAAGTTGGTTTATTGTGTGGTTTAATTCTTCAGTATCTCTGTTGAGTTTTTTTCTGGTAGTTCTATCTTTTCTTGAGAGGGGTGTATTGAAGTCTCCCAGCACTATAGTAGTGTTGTCTATTTCATCTTTCAGTTTTGTTAATGTTTGTTTTATGTATTTTGCTGGTCTTTCATTTGATGCATAGATATTTATTATTGTTATGTTCTCTTGTTCTATTGACCCTTTCAGCATTTTGTAGTGATCTTCCTTGTCCTCTGTGATGGTTTTTACATTGATATTTATTTTATCAGAGATTAATATAGCTACTCCTGCTTTTTTCTGGTTGCCATTTGCTTGTTATATTTTCCCCCACCCTTTTATTTTTAGCCTGTCTTTATCTTCATTTTTCAGGTGTGTCTCTTGTAGACAACATATTCATGGGTTTTGGTTTTATCCAATCTGCTACTCTCTTTCTCTTCAGCAGTGCATGTAAACTGTTCACGTTCAGTGTAACTATTGAGAGGCTAGGTTTTATTGCTATCATTGTGTCGAGTTCTTTTTGGTGTTGTTGCTACTTACTTTGGACCATGCAGCTTTCTGTGGTATGTCTGTAAGAAGGACATCTCTGAGTCTCTCCTGCAATGCTGGTTTTGTTCTTACAAACTCTCTAAGGTTCTGCTTTTCTGGGAATATCTTGATCTGTCCTTCATATTTGATGGATAATTTTGCTGGGTACAGTATTCTTGGTTGACATTAGTGTTCTTTGAGTGTTTGATATATGTCCTTCCATTCTCTTCTTGCCTGCATGGTTTCTGCTGAGAAATCAGCACTTAATCTTATCTGTTCTCCCTTAAAGGTTACTCTTTGTTTCTCCCTTGCTGCTTTCAGGATTCTCTCCTTATCTTTGGTTCTGGCAAATTTAACTATGATATGCCTTGATTTTTTTTCTTTTGGGGTATAATCTATACGGTGTTCGCTGAGCTTCCTGAATACATATTCTCTCATTCTTCATTATGCCTGGGAAGTTTTCCTCTAGTAATTTTCCACATATTTTTCAGTGTCTTTACTTGCTTCTTCCATTTCTGGGATTCCAATGATGCACATGTTATTTCTCTTGATGGTGTCCCACATTAGTCTTAGGCTTTCTTCTTTTTCCTTCTTTTTTGAGTCTGCTTTTTTCTCTAGCAGATCAGTGGTGACAATTCTGTCTTCAATTTCACTGATACTGTGTTCCATCTCATCAACTCTGCTCATATGTCCCTCCATCATGTTGACAGCCTCTGAAACATTGGACCTTATATTTTAAATAGTGGATTCTTGTTTTTCCAGTGCTGCTAATGCCTCATTTGTTTTCTTGGCAATGCTCTGCATAGTTTTTTGAGCTCCTCCTGGTTTTTGCTTGTAGTATCCTGTAATTCATCAAGTTTGTCTTTCATCCATTGGATATATTCAGTCACTCCTCTTTTAAATTCTGTGTCTGAAAGTTCCATCAGACTTTTTGGCTTCAGGGAATCCACTGATACCATGTCACCCTTTGTGAGTGACATCTTGCTTTGCTCTTGTGTATTGTGTGGGATAGTTTGCTTTCTTCGAGACATTGATATGTTCTTGATCTGAAGACAATGCTCTTGAGATCAGTTGGGCAGCTAACGAACTTGTGCATTTCTCTCGACTTCTGACTTCAGAGAAATGTCAGTTCAGAGCCTGCGAGGGCAATCTCTTGTTGGTAAGACAGATCAAGGTGCTCCCGATTAAAGGCAAGTTGATTGTCCAGACGTGTAGGCACTGGTGTGGAGCCAAATGGGTGAGGCAGGCACAGGGTTGGGGTGATTGCAAGGGCAGGGTTGGGGGACCTTGCTCAAACCTCTGTTGTCTCAGTGTACTCACGATTGGGGTCCCTACTCAAATTCCTGCTGTCTATTTCCTACCCAATGGTTTTCTCAGTGTTCCCTGCCTGGTGGCACTCATGCAAGTGCCCTCACACAACAGCCCCTGCTCCAACAGAGTCCTGGATCTGACAGGATCTGAAAAGTCAAGGTCAAATTTCCACCAACCCTCTAGCCTCTGGCTGGTCTGCAGAGTCTGCAGAAGCCAGCTAGTGGCTGGCTCGTTTTGGGCAGTTAGTGTAGCCCAAGAGAGCTTGGGCAAATTCCCCACCAGTGGGCATGCCCTTGGGTGCTCTTCCAGGTAATCAGCAATGCCCCAGTAAACCCAGTCAGGACCCTACCGGCCTTTCTCCTGCCAGATTAGTTCCACAGCAGCTCGGCTGATAGCTCCGGATGATGGCTGGATCTGAAGTCGTGCCCTGAGGTCACAGGGCTGTGGCGGGGGCTAAAGTGCGGGGCATGGGAAGGGGGGAAAGCAAGGGAGGGGGGAGAAAAGGAGCACAGGGCTTGGACACTACCACCATGAGGCAGGGGGCAGGGCTTGGGCACTGCTGGGGGTTTATGCAGCAGCACCCTGTGTGGTGGGGGTCACGCAGGTATGGGCTGCAGGGGGGGGGTCACACAGTGGCGGGTAGTCGTCGCTCCTCTGGGGTCACACAGTTTTCGCTCCTCTGGAGTTCCGTCGTGGCTGGCAGACTGTTGTTCTTCCCAGGTCTCTTCCCAGCTGGTGTGGCTGAAAAGATGATTTGTATTATTTCAATGTTTTTTAGTTTGTTCAGGCTTGCTTTGTATCATAATACATGATCAATTCTGGAGAATGTACTAAGTGCACTTGAGAAAAAGTAAATAGATTTTAATTGAGTGTAGAATCCTGAATGCCTCCACAAGGGTGAGTTGGCTAATTGCATAGTTTAGATCTCCTACATCTTAGTTATGTTTCTTTTTAGTTGATCTGGCAAGAGTGGTGTGTTAAAACCTCCTACCACAATTGCAGTACTGTATATTTCTTTCTTCAAGTCTGTTAGCCATTATTTTATGTATTTTGCATGTTGATTGTGCTTAAGTGAAACTTATTCTTGAACCAGGAGGCAGTCATTAAAACAGAGCAAGGAAATACTGCATAGTTCAAAATTGGTGTGAGCCAAGGATATATCCTTTCTCCGTATCTTTTCAACCTAAATATGTAACAAATTGTCTTTGTGACTGGGCACTATGGAGAGAAATGTGGCATCAGTATTGGAAGTAGACTCATCAACAATCTGCATCATGCAGAATTTATGCAACTTTGCTTCATGAAACTAGGGAGGACCTGAAGCACTTTCTGCAGAAGGTCAAGGACTGCAGCCTTCAATGTTGATTGAAGCTCAACATCAAGAAAACAAAGATTCTCACCACTTAGCCAATTAGCAGCATCATGATAAATGGTGATGATATTGAGATTGTTGACAGTTTCGGTTTACTTGATTCTACAGTCAAGACTCTTGGTACCAACAGGCAAGAAATTAAAATATTAATTACATTGGGGAAAGTCTGCTATCAAAGACCTCTCTAAAGTACTGAAGAACAACAATGTCAGTCTGGAGACTAAGGTGTGCCTGATACAGGCCATGGTCTTTGCCATTACTTGCTATGCATCAGAAAGCCGCACAATGACTAGGGATGATAGAAGGAGAATTGATGCCTTTGAGCTGTGATGCTGAAGAATAATATTAGATATTTCATGGACTGCTAGGAGAATAATCAAGTCCATCCTGGAGAGTATGAAGCCAGGCTGCTCCTTGGAGACAAGAATTCTGAAGCTTCAGCTGACATACTTTGGACATGTTGCAAGTCTGGATCAATCCTTGGAGAGAAGCATTATGCTTGAGAGGGTTGAGGGACAGAGCAGGAGATGAAGATGTTCAATGAGATGGATTGATTCAGTGAATGGGGTAATAAAATAGGTGTGGGATAGAGCAGGGTTTAGGGCTGTTGTAAATAGGGTCGCTTTGAGTTGAAAGTGACTCAATAGCACATAACAACAACAAAAACAACAGCAACAATCATTTGGTGAATAGATGTTGACCACCTTTATATCTTCTTGCTCTCTGGTACCTTAGTCAATATAGAGTGCCCTACTTTATCTCTTATGGTTATTTTCATCCTGAAGTCTATTTTATCAGAGATTGGTAATACCACTCTTGCTTTTTTGTGGATGTTGTTTTCTTGGTATATTTTTTCTCTTTTTTTGTTTTTAGCATATCTTTTTCTTCATTTATTAAATGTGTTTCTTGTGCGCAAGATATTGATGGGCTTTGGTTTTGTTGTTATTGTTTAACTGTATACTGCTACTCCTTTTTTTCTTGATTGGTGCATTTAAGCCATTCACATTAAGTGCAATTACCAATAGACCAGGTTTTATCACTGCCAACTTGCTCTGTTTCTTCATCTGCTATTTCTGGCTACTATTGTCCATCTGTTTTATTTTGTTGACTCTGTGTGAAAGACTTCCATTAGAATTTCATGTAAAGCAGGTCTTGTTTTCAACAAAGTCATCGCTTTTCTGTAAATGACCAAATTACTCCTTCATATTTGATGGACACCTTTGCTTAGTACAAGATCCTTGGGTGGAAATTGCTTTCTTTTCACCTATGCCATGTCATTGTCTCCTTGCTTGTGTGTGTGGTTTTTTTTGTGTTTTTTGTTTTGTTTTGGTTTTTTTGCTTCTGTGTTTTCAGCTGAGAAATCAGAAACTGATCTAATTAATTCTTCATTATAGATGACCGGTTTATTTGTGCTGATTTTAGTATCTTATCTTTTTCTTTTACGTTGGAGAATTTGACTATGATATGTCTTATGTTTACTTCTGTGGTCTAGTTTGTTTGGAGTTCACTGAGCTTGGACATGCATTTCCTTGTTCTTCATAGTATCTGGGAAATTTTCTTCTAGTATATTTTCTGAAATTTTCTCAGTGCTTTCCCTGCCCTCCTTGTGTTCTAGAATTTTGATCATATGTATTGTTCCTTTTGATATTATCCTACATGCTTTTAATGTTTTTTAATGTTTTCTTCACTTTCCTTCTTTCTCCCGTTTTTTCTTCTACTGTGTTCCCATTGGAGTTTTTTGTCTTCTGGATCACAGTCTGTCTCATCTCTTCTTTTCTGTTTTTTGGTTTTTGTTTGGTTTTTATTCCCCCCAGCACTCTGGAAACATCTTCCATTATGGTTTTGTTATTTTGGCTTGCATTTTCATTCCTTTTTTGTTGTTTCCAGGACTGTGTTGGCTATACCCTATCTGTCTTGTGATGATTTTTAAAGTTCTGTATCTCTTTGTCTATAGTTTCAATTCTTTCTTCCATCTTGTCCAATTTTCCATAGTTGTTTATGTTCCTCCAAATCCGTATATTTTTTTCTGCCTCCCTATTCTTTAGTATTTGCTTTATGTGTGGCTTCCGTTCTTTCTTCCATTATTTACAGTAGCTCAAGAAGTACCTTCTTTAATAGCTGTTAATATAAATCCACATAATTATAATACTTTTGCCCCCCTGTTTCTGGGGTATTGCATTATTTATAGCATCCATTTTTTTTCTTCCATCATTTGTGCTTTCTTTAGTTGCTGTTCATATAATTACGTTTAATTATATTTATATACCAATGATTGTCAGGATAAGGATGGGAACTCTCCTTTCAAGCTATTTACTTCCTCTAAAAACCCATTAGAGGGTTAGATATGTATCACTTTCAACTCAGTGGTGCTCAACAGAAAATAATCCTTTAAGTCTGAGATTGATTAAGCATTCAATAAAGATGTATTAATAGGTGGGGTTATTGTTGCTGTTATATGTCATCAAGTTGCCTGTGACCCATAGTGACCCTACGTATAGCAGCTCTAAACCCTACCCTGTCCTGAGCCAGTCTCACTAATTCTGACATGAACCCCCATTACTCCAGTTACTCTATCAATCCATCTCATCTGGGGTCTTCCTTTCCTGCACTGTCCCTCCACCCTTCCAAGCATGATATCTTTCTGCAAGGAAAAGTCTCTCCTGGCCGCATGCCCAAAGTATGTGAGATGGAGCTTCCGATTTCTAGCCTCTAAGGAGAAACTTAGTATCACTCTCTCCAAGATAGACCTGTTTGTTTTCTTGACAGTCCGTGGTATGTTCAAGACTCTTCTCCAACATCACAATTCAAAGGCATCAATTCTTCTTCTGTCATCCATAATCATTAGTTCTATTGATAGTCCATGGAATATTTAGTACTCTTCTCCAATACCACATACTTTGAGCATGTAGCTAGGAGGGGATCTTCCTTGGAGAAGGACACAATGCTGGAAAAAGTGAAGGGTCAGTGAAGAAGATGAATACTCTGAGCCAGTTTGATTGACATGATGAACACTCTTGTATGTTAGGAAGTGTGACAATGGCAAGATAAAACAGGATTCTCTTGTTCATAGGGTCGCTATGAGTTGTACTCAACTCAGTTGCAAACAACAACCAAATAACTTCAACACTATAGCTTAAAGGCATTGATTCTTCTTCTTCTATTCTTTTTCATGTTCCTGCTCTCAAAGGCATTGCAAGTGATTGAAAAGACCATAGCCTGTATCAGGCACACTTTAAACTGATATCATTGTTCCTCAGTACTTTGGAGAGATACATGACAACTGATTTTCCCAGTACAATATATATTTTTATTTCTTGTGCCAAGTATGTTGATTGTGGATCCAAGTAAGATTAAGTTGTTGATTATTTCAATCTTGTCTCCATCTATTATGACATTGCTTATTGGCCCAGTGATGAGGATTTTTTTTTCTTAGTGTTGAGATGCAATCCATACAGAAGTCTTTAATATTTGGCAGCAAAAATTTCAAGTCCTCCTCACTTTCTGAAAGCTAGGCTGTGTAATCCACATGACATAGGTTGTTGAACAGTGGTTCTCTTATCTTGATGCCAAATTCTTCTTCCTGGACTCGATCCTCTCCAGTGATTTGCTCAGCTCTGATGGCCTCCTGAAGGCATGCAGTTCAAGGCCACCAGCTGTTCCATGGGAGAAGGATGGAAAATATCCTTCCATGTGATTAGTTGCCTCTGAAAACCCATCAAAGGGTCAGCTATGGGTCAATTCCAACTCTATGGTACACAACAACAATAGGTTTAAGAGGTTTGGAGGAAGGATACAGCCATTAGAAAGATGGTAAAATAAAATAATAATTAGATACCATCTCCCCCAGCAAAAATGGCATTGTTCAACATGATAGTAAATAGCAAATACTAGCAAAAGTATGGCTAGATTAGGACTTACAATGTTGCTGGAGGCAATGTAAAATGGTATAACCACTATGACAAACCATTTGGTGCTTCCTTAGAAAATTAGAAATAGAAATACTTAATCCAGTAATCCTACTACTAGATATATCTCTCAAAGAAATAAGAAAAAGAGATTTGTATACTCACTTCATGCTTATTGCAACACTATTTGTAACAATAGCAGAGTCTATCAAAGGATGAGTAGAGAAAGAAGCTGTAGTATTTTTATGATGTATCACAAAATATTATCAAGAATCTATGAAATAATATAGAGCATGAATGAAAATAGAAAAATTATGAGGAATAGCATAAATCATTCACTAAAGAAAATTATATTATAAAATAACTAATTTAAAATGCTAAGCAAAAGTTTATAACAATCAGTCTTGGAGTGATGAAAAGGAAGGTAAAGAAAAACAATAAATTAAAAAAATAAACTCTACACAAATAAGCAAATGTTTATGGAAAATAATACAGAACAATTATATTTCTACCAATTTCCAAGGCAACTGTTGTTATTCCTCCATGTTATCTAATAAAATTTTACTCAGAGAACATCTACGTATAACAAATAAAAACATTGCCCAATCCTGTTCCATCTTCAAAATCACCATTGTACTCCATTTCAGTCAGTCAATCTTGTTGAGGGTTTTTCTGTCTTTGACTCCCCAGTTTTTCCAAAATTGAAAAAAATTTGCTTCCCCATAAACTCTATGAACAACATGACCACAGTATATAATGCCAAGTTTCAATACTTGTTTCCAAGGAGCACTCTGGCTCAATTTCTTCCAAGTAAGATTTGTTTATTTTCTTGCCAATTTATGGTATATACAATGTTATTTTTCTGCAACACTATTACTCAAGGCCTCAAGTCTTCTAATTCTTTGTCAAACTTTGCAAGAATATGAAGCGATTGAATTTACCATGGCTTAGGTTAAAGAACATCTTGGACTTCAAACTGATAGCCTTGTTCTTTAGTATTTTAAAGAGACCCTTAACAGTAAATGTACCCTGACACAACATGTGTTTTGATTTCTTGACTGCATCAACTGTATTGATTGTGAATCCAAGTAAAAGGAAATATTTAACAACTTCAGTCTTTTCTCCATTTTTACTGATGTTAATTGAAGACTGTTATCTTTGATCTTCAACAAGAGCTTAACTCTTCATTTTCTTCACAATGTAGGTTATTCATGTATATTCCTCCAATCTTGATTCCACTTTCTTCTTTATGTAGTATAACTTGTAGAATTCCGTTCTCAGCATATGTGATGAATGGTTGTGGAGAAAATATGCAACCTTGGTACATACCTTCCCTGATTTTAAATCATGTACTATCACTGTGTTATCATCTATTATCCAAGGAAGTGCCAAAAGAACAAATATGTCTTGGAGAAAGTGCAACCAGGGTACTCCTTGGAGGCAAGGATGGTGAAACTTCGTCTAACATACATTGAGCATGTTAATAGTAGTTACTGGTCCTTGGAAAAAGAAATTATGCTTGGAAAGGTGGAAGGTGAGTGAAAGAGAAGACCCTGAAGAAGATGGATTGACACAGTGACTGCAACAATGGTCTCAAGTATATCAGAGATGATGAAGAAAGCACAGGATAGATCAAGGTGCAAATCCATTGTTCATAAGTTCACTATGAGTTGTAGGCAGCTGACTTAGTGGTCTCTAACTACACTACTACCACCACCACTAACATATTATCACAATATACAAAACATCCAGAATATTATGATTACTTGGATTTTACAATAATTTTACCTTTGTTTTTCAGTATGATTATATGGGCTCTGGAATGATGACTGTGACACAGAAAATTGTCCAGGTTATTGGCCTTGTTAACACTGTAAGTTTTTATCTCTTCATACTTATATTTTTATGTAAAACAATTGAAAGTTATTTTTACATTTTATCATGGCAAATTAATTACAATGTCATTCTACAAGCTAAAAATACAAAATACTCAATGTAATATTTTCATTTTTATGTGTTGTTTTCATGTTGTAATACTTGCATAAGTGTTTCATTTCTCTATCTTTTAGATGTTTACACAGTTAAAATTAAATGTTATACTGTCCTCCTTGGAATTGTGGTCAGAAAAGAACTATATTTCTACCAGTGGTGATGCTGATGATATATTACAACGATTTCTGGCATGGAAACAAGACAATTTTGTTCCAAGACCTCATGACATGGCATATTTACTTATGTAAGCAAAACGCTCTTCACGAATAATGATGTGTGCGAAAAGACTTCATTGAATTTTAATGATTTTTATGTGTTTTTAACATTCTATAGCATTCTTGGACATTTCTAAATATAACCACTGTCATAAAGATAATAGTGGAAGCATAATATTCATAAGTAATTGGAACAGTATCTGTAAAGCATAAAATGATAAGAAAGTTTACTTTTAATTAGCTTTATAATATCAGTTATACTACAAAATATAGAAAACCCTCAACTTACGTAAAAATGAACTCTATTTGGTAAATATTACCGATGATATGTTACATATTTTCATGTCTATGCTTTTGACATAAAGAGATTTGAGTGTCTGTGTGTATAAAATATATAATTTTGAAACATCTTATTTTGATGACAAAATTTCTTCTTTACAAGTGTTTAAAAAGTCTTTGTTTTACTCTTTATTGAAGGAAGGAAAAGAGAAATTGAGGAGCTTCTAAAATAATAAAAGTACATCAAAGCTAGAAATTACCTGTGGAAATAAAATTAATAATAAACAAATGAATTCTTATTGTTCATGATTTGAGTACTTGGATTAATTTATCATGTAAAACATATTTTTGGAGGAGAATGTTAGCGATTAATGTAATAGATTTTTTAAAATAATCATATTAATAAATGGTACTGTCATTTTATACAGTTACAGTAACTATCCTAAACATGTGGGAGCAACATTTCCAGGGATGATATGCAATAAAAGCTATGATGTTGGCATTGCAATGGTATGTAATTATTAAAGTTTCTTTTACATTATTATATTTTTATCTTTATGCTGTTTCTTAAAAGTATTCATTTTAGTTTATTTTTACTCCCTTCTTCCTCCCTTCCCATCTTTGTTAATCCTCCAAGATTGACTCCATGTGTGTAAACCTTTACTTAGCTTTTTATCCTTTTGTTATTATGTGCCATCGAGTCTCCTCTGACTCATAGCAACCCTATGTACAGTAGCTCTGAACCCTGCTCTATCCTGAGCATAACTCACAGACCCCAACACAACTAATCCCACTGCCCAGTTATTCTGTCAATCTATCTTATTTGAGGTCGTCCTCTTCTGCACTGTCCCTTCACCCATCCAAGTGTGGTGTCCTTCTCCAAGGACTGGTCCCTCCTGGCAATGTGCCCAAAGTATGTGAGACAGATCTTCAAAATCTTTGCCTCCAAGGAGAAACTCTCCAAGGTTTCACTCTCTCCAAAACAGGCCTATTTGTTCTCCTGGTGGTCCATGGTATGTTCAATACTTTTCTCCAGCACCACAACTCAAAGGCATAAATTCTTCTACTGTCATCCTTAGTCATTCTCCTGCTCTCTGATGCATAGCAAGTAATTGTGAAGACCATGGCTTTGATCAAGTGCACCTTAGTCTCTAGACTGACATCATTTCTGTTTAGTACTTTGGAAAGGTTCCTGATGACAGACTTCCCAATGCAATTTTTTTTATTTCCTGACTGCTGGTGCCAGGAATGTGGATTGTGGAGTTGAGCAAGTTGAAATTAACAACTTCAAACTCTTCTCCATATATCATGGTGCTGCTATTTGGCCCAGTGGTTAAGAGTCTTCTCTTGTTGATGTTAAACTTCACTCCATATTGAAGTCTATAGTCCTCGACTTCTGCAGGCAAACATTTCAGGTCCTCCTCAGTTTCAGCAACCAATGTTATATCATCTGCATAACACAGGTAGTTGATGACTTTCCTCCAATCCTTATACCACACTCCTCACAAAGTTCAGGCTCCCAAATGATCTGTTCTGCGTCCAGATTGAAAAGGTATGGAGACAGGATGCATCTCTGATGCACAGCCTTCCTAATTTTGAACTATGTAGTGTTTCATAGCTCTGCTCTGACAACTGTCACCTGGGCCAAGTATAGATTTCCATGAGCATAATCAATGTTCTGGGATTCCATTCTTTTCAAGATTAGCCAAGAAATGTCATGATCTTAATAGTCAGATGCTTTTGGATAGTCAATTAAGCACAAATATACATTCCTCTTGTACTCGTTGATTTCAGCCAAGAATCATCAGACATTGATGATAATGTCTCTAGTGCCATGGCCCCTTCTGAACCCAGTTTATATTTTTGTATTTAGTATTTTGTTAATATACTGTTCTGGTCATATTTTTTTATAATCTTCAGCAGGATTTCACTTGTATGTGATAATATTACAGAAGAGCTATGGTGTTTCTCTGGAGACTAAGGTGCGTCTGATACAGGCCATGATCTTTGCTATCACTTGTTATGCATCAGAGAATTGGACAATGACTAAGAAGGATAGAAGGAGAATTGATGCCTTTGAGCTGTGGTGCTGGAGAAGAGTATTGAGGGTACCATGGATTGCTAGGAAAACAAACAGATTCATCCTGGAAAGGTTCAAACCAAGCGGCTTCTTGGAGGCAAGGATTCTGAGGCTCTGTCTAACATACTTTGGACATGTTGTAAGGAGGGACCGGTCCTTGGAGAGGGACATCATGCTTGATAGGGTGAAGGAACAGAGCAGGAGGGGAAGGCCCTCTATGAAGTGGATTGATTCAGTGACTGGGTTAATTGGAATGGTTGTATCAGAGATGGTGCGATTGGCATGGGACAGAGCAGAGTTCAGGGCTGTTATACATAGGGTCTCTGTGAGTCTCAAGAGACTCAACGGCACATAACAACAACAATAATGATATTGTTTGGTAATTTCTACACTCTGTTGGGTCACTTTTCTTTAGGATAAAATTAAATATGGACCTCTTCCAGTCACTTAGCTAGGTAGTTGTCCTCCAGACTTTTAGGCACAACTTGGTGAGCATGTCTAGGACTGCATCTGTTTGTTAAAATATATCAATTGATATGCCATCAATTCCTGGGGCCTTGTTTTTTTCCCATTCCTTCGGAGAAGTTTGAAATTCCTTCTTCATCACCATTGTCTTTTCATCATATATTGTTTCATGAAATTCTTCTATTAGTGGTCTTATATAATAATTGGTCTAATACCAATTGAGGAACTTCAGCAAATAGATACATCCTTGCACATGCACACTGTTGATTTTAGGTGCTGTGGAGTTGACTGGACTCATAGTAACCCCTGTGAACAAAAAATCTGAAACTTGCCCTATCCTCTACCAACCTCATGATCTCTGACATGCTTGAGCCCATTTTCCAGGTTCTTCCATTTCCTCTGACCTTCCATATTTCCCACCATGCTGTCTTTTTCCAAGGGCTGACCTTCTTGACAAAATGACCAAAATATGTGAGATCTAGTTTCACTTTCCTTGACTCTCAGGAATACCTGATTGCACTAATATATTCCAATAAATTTAGAAGTAGCCTGCCTGACCAAGCAACTGGAATAGATCTTTAGTTGTTCTAATGCCAAGAAAGAAAATCTAAAAAAGGATTGTTGTTGTTAAGTGTCATGAAGACATAGATGACTCATAACAACACTATGAACAAAAGACCTAAATGATTGTATAACTTTCACAGGTTCTCCAAGTTCATAGAGTTTCTGCAGGCAAGCTGTTTCAGAAGTGGGTGCCACTCTTGCTTCCAAGCTTGTTGTAATCAGGGAATAAATAAATAATATATTCAATACATATGTTGAATTAAGAAAGCCATTGCTAGATCCATCTCGAAGTACAATATTGTGAGTGACAGGATAATACCCATACGCATACAAGGAAGGCCAGTGAATACCACTGTCATTCAGATATATGCACCAACAACCAGAGCCAAGGAAGAGGAAATAGAAGATTTTTACCAACTTTTATAGTTGGAGATCGATCAAACATGCAAACAAGATGCATTGATAATAATGGGTGACTAGAATGCAAAAGTTGAGAATAGAGAAGAAGATCCAGTAGTTGGAAAACATGGACTCAGTGACAGAAATGGAGCTGGAGAGAGAATGATCAAATTTCGCACAATCAATGACTTATTCATTGCAAGTACATTTTTTAAGAGACATAAACGCAGGTTATACACATGATATGCATAGGAATCAAACGTATTGCATCTGCGGAAAGAACCACTAGAGAAGCTCAATATCAGCTGTGAAAACTAGGCCAGGAGCTGATTGTGAAACAGACCATCAACTACTCATCGGCAAGTTCAAGCTGAAGCAGAGGAAAATTAACTCAAGTCCACGGGAACCAAAATATGACTTTGAGTCTATCCCTGCTGAATTTCAGAACCATCTCAGGAACAGGTTTGAGGCCTCGAACACTAATGAGCAAAGACCAGATGAGTTGTGGGAGAATATCAAGGGTATCATCCAAGAAGAGTGCAAACGTTCATTACAAAGACAGAAGAGAAAGAAAAAACCAAAATGGATGTCAGAGACTCTGAAAATTGCACTGGAGTGCAGAGAAGCCAAAACAAAGGGAAGAATTCAAGATACTAAAAAGTTGAATAGAAGATTTCAAAAGGCAGCATGGGAAGACATAGTAAAATATTACAATGAAATGTGCAAGGAGTTGGAGTCAGAAAAGTCAGAAAATCAAAAGGGCCGAACTCACCCAGCATTTCTTAAGCTCAAGGAACTGAAGAACAAATTCAAACCTCAAGTTGCTATAATCAAGGATGCTTTAGGCAGAATATTAAATGATCCAGGAAGTATTAAAAGAAGATGGAAAGCATATACTGAGTCACTGTATCGAAGGGAATGCAGAGACAGAAGAATTTAATGAAACAACATATAAGCAAGAGCCTATGGTGATGAAGGAAGAAGTTCAAGCTGCTTTGAAGGAAATAGCAGAAAATAAGGCCCCAGGAATAAATGGTATACCGATTGACATATTTCAGCTAACAGATGCTGCCCTGGACGTGCTCACCAAGTTGTGCCAAGAAATATGGAGAACAACTATCTGGCCAACTGACTGGAAGAGATCTATATTTGTTCCCATCCCAAAGAAGGGTAACCCAACAGAGTGTGAAAACTATAGAACAATCTCATTGATTTTACATGCTAGCAAGATTCTACTGAAGATTATCCAAAAACAACTGGAACAACACATCAGTAGAGAATTGCCAGAAGTCCAGGCTGGGTTTAGAAGGGGTCATGGTACTAGAGTTATTGTAGCTAATGTTAGATGGATCTTAGCTGAAAGCAGGGAACACCAGAAGAATGTCTATCTGTGTTTCATTGACTATGCAAAGGCATTTGACTGTGT
>NW_006400029.1:585016-605975 GCF_000299155.1 Elephantulus edwardii | reverse complement strand
CCAATTGGCAGCATCAGGATGGATGGTGAAGAGATTGAGATTGTTCACAACGTCAGTTTGCTTGGCTCCACAGTCCAGTAACCAGGAAATTAGAAGATGTATTGCCATGGGAAATTCTTCTGTTGGGGACCTCTCCAAAGTACTGAAGAGCAGTGGTGTTCTTTGGAGACTAAGGTGCGTCTGATACAGGCCATGGTCTTTGCTATCACTTGTTATGCATCAGAGGGTTGGACAATGACTAAGGAGGATAGAAGGAGAATTGATACCTTTGAGCTGTGGTGCTGGAGAAGAGTATTGAGAGTACCATGGGCTGCTAGGAAAACAAACAGATTCATCCTGGAAAGGGTCAAACCAGGCTGCTCCTTGGATGCAAGGATTCTAAGGCTCTGTCTAACATACTTTGGACATGTTTCAAGGAGGGACAGTTCCTTGGAGAGGGACATCATGCTTGGTTGGGTGGAGGGACAGCACAGAAGGGGAAGGCTTCCTATGAGGTGGATTGATTCAGTGACTGGGGTAATTGGGATGGTTGTATTGGAGATGGTGCAATTGGCACAGGACAGAATAGAGTTTAGGAATGTTGAACATAGGGTGGCTATGAGTCTCAAGTGACTCAATGGCACATAACAACAACAACATATTTAATATAAAAGTATTGAATAAGGAAAACTGAAGATTGATTTCTTCTAATTGTAGTGTTAGAGAAGAATACTGAATGTACCATGAACTGACAAAGGAACAAATAAATCTGTCTTGAATGAAGTGGAATCAGAGTGCTCCATAGAAGTAAGGATGGATTATGAAACTTTGGCTCACAGAGTTTGACAATCCTTTGGAAATGTTGCTAAAATGAACTTAGTCCTTATAAAAAGACACCATTCTGAGGAAGGTAGAGGACCAGTGAAAGAAAAGACTCTCAGTGAAATTGATTGACACAGACTCTACAACAATGAGTTTATGCATGACAGGTTATGATGATGATACAGAATAGGGCAAGTTTCCAGTCTGTTATTGTTTACAGTGTTGCTATGATTCATAGTTACATTGATAGAACCTAAAAAAACCCCAACATTGTTAATAAAATTAACAAGGAAAATTCGTGATGAAGGTTATTTTAAAATTGAACAGAGCATTACATTGACAGGGAATTGCCAGAAATGGAAGCTGATTCAGAAAAAAAAATGTGGAATATGGATTATCTCTGCTAACGTCAAATGGATCTTGACTAACATCAGAGAACACTGAAAAGATGTCTATGTGTTTTATTGAAAGTGAAACAAAATTTTATAATTGATCCTTGCCTCTAAGGAGCCCTCTAATGAAACAGCGACTCACTCTAAAAATGGGCTCAAGTGTGGCAAAGAGGATGAATATGATACAGAATAGAGCAGGATTCAGATCTGTTGTTCACAGGATCATTATGAGACATAGGTGTCTCTATGGCACCCAAGAACAGCAACACAGTAGCTAATGATCTTGAAAACATCTCTCAAGTCTTTCTTTTCCATATAAATCTCTTCTAAGATGAAATGTCTATCCACATCCTATGCTCACTTTTAAAAGTGTTTTTCCTTGTTGAGGTTTTGAAATTTTCTACACTTTTTAGACATGAGCCTCTTCCATGGTCAAATATTTTTTTCCCTTCTCTGTAGGTTCTCTTTGGGAGAAGTTTTTGATGCATATAATTATTTCATTTTTAGGAAATCCCAAGTTTCTCAATAGCTCTGGTGGCTTATAGGTAAGGAGTGGTGCTACCAACTTAAAGGCATGCAGTTCAAATCCACCAGTTTCTCTGTGGAATAAAGATGGACAATTTCCTCCTCTGATTTACTGTTTCTAAAAACTCCCTGGAGAGTCAGCTATGTCTTTGTGCTCATTCAACAGCATAAAATAACCACCAAAGTATCTAGTTTATCCTCTGTTAACTGTGCAGTTGCCTTTGATAATTGACATATATCCTTAATGTTGTTGTTGTTGTTTTGTGCCTTTGGGTTGACCATGACTCACATTGACTCCATTAAAAAAAAAAATGAAAGAATCTTTTCTTTTACTTTTCCATAATTTTTGGACTCATGTACTTATAACTTGTTAGTCAAATTTGTGTCTTCTAGGTTGCAACACCCCCATGATACATCTTCAAGGATATGAACATGTACGGCCAAGCACAATCAATACGAGTGCATCTAAATTCCAAAATCAATCTCCATAATA
This sequence comes from Elephantulus edwardii, assembly GCF_000299155.1. NCBI lineage: Eukaryota > Metazoa > Chordata > Mammalia > Macroscelidea > Macroscelididae > Elephantulus > Elephantulus edwardii. Next base: position 603,764 of record NW_006400029.1, on the reverse strand, counting down.
GTCTATGTGTTTCCTACTGCTAAAGGGGCCCTTTAGAGTAGTGAGAGAAGATCTTCACCCTGAAACCCACAGCATCCCTTTTCAGCAGGAAGTAGCTAAGAGAATACGCCATCCCCTTTTCCTTATGACTCAGGGTGAAGTCTCTCTCAGGGAGGAGTGATAGGGAATGGCAAAGGACACACTGACAAAGAAGATTAATCGGAACTGGCTTTGACAAGCACTGTGGCATTTGGACAAGAACAAACCGGGAGGAGGGTAGAGAGAATAGTGCAACAATGAATGAATGGAAACCCAAAATCTCTGTAAATGTTTATGAAAATTAATAAAATATAGAAAAAAAAAACAACAAAAAAAAACCCCTGACCCTTGCCCTATTCTGAGCCAAACGCACTGTCTCTAACACACCTGACCCCATTCACACAGTCATTGGGTCAACCCTTTTTATCTAGGTTCTTCCTTTCCTTGGCTGACCCTCCACCCTTCTAAACAGTCATTCTAAAAGGACTGGTCCTTCCTAGCAACATGCCCAAAGTAAGTGAGACAGAGTTTCAAAATCCTTGCCTCCAAAGAGCAGGCTGGCTTCACCTTCTCCAGGACAGATCTCTTGGCAGCCCGTGGTACATCACAAGCACCAAAACTCAAAGGCATTGATTCTTTCTCTGTCACCCTTAGTCATTGTCCTGCTCTCAGGTGAATAGCAAGCAATTGCTAAATGTATGGTCTGGATTAGGCATACTTTCCTCTCAAGACTTATGCTATTGCTCTTCAACACTCTGGAGAGGTCCGTGACAGCATATTTTCCTAAAGCAAGTTGTCTTTTGATTTCCTGACTGCTGGTGCCAAGAATGTTGATTGTGGATTCAATCAAGATGAAATTGTTAAAAACTCAATCTTTTCTCCATCTATCATGTTGCCAATTGGCCCAGTGGTGAGAATTTTTGTTTTCTTGATGTTGAGCTGCAATCCGTATTGAAGACTGCAGTCCTTGACTTTCTGCCACAAACACTTCAAGTCCTCCTCAGTTTTTGCAAGTAAGGTTGTGTAATTTTCATAATGCAAATTTGTGTCATCAATATAATACAGGTTGTTGATAAATTTTCCTCCAAACCTTATGCCATATTCTTCTTAATAAGAATAGCAAGAAAGTCCAAAAAATAATGAGAAAGCCCAGCCCCCTAAGTTATTTTTTCTGAGTATAAATGGAAAAGTTATGAAGTAAGAATACACCCCTGAATATAATCCTTTCTTAATTTTTAATCATATAAGTGTTCCCTTGCTGGGTTTGACAAACAGCTTCCTACTCTAGGTATAGATTTCTCATGAACATAAGTATTATGGAATTTCCATTCTTCTCAGTGTTCTCAATTTGTTCTGATTCACACAGTCAAATAGATATGCATAGTCAATAAAACACAAATAGACATCCTTCTGATATCTGAATTTTTCCTTTGACAGTCTTTGTAGTTTTAAATTGTATGCCTCGGTCCTTAATCTATCTTGAGTTAATTTTTATATATGATGTGAGGTATAAGTATTTTTTCAATTTTTTGCAACTCTCTATCCAATTTTGCCACAAAGAGATTGTCTTTTCACAAATTAGTGGATTTCTTCTCTCTGTCCATCAGTGGATCGATCTTTTTCTGACTTCTCAATTATATTCCATTATCTTATGAACCCTTTCCCAATACCAAACTGTTTTGATTTTTATAGCTTTTTAGTAGGTTTTGAGATCAGGAATGTAAGGCTTCATATTTTGTTTTTCTTCTTCAGTATCACTTTGCTAATCCAGAACCTTTGTCTTTACCATTCTAAGCTGATGATTATTTTGTCATCTCTTTGGAAAATCATGATGAGATCTGGATCAAGATTGCATTGTATCTGTAGATTGTGTTAGAGAATATTGCCATTTTCACAATGCAAATTTGTCTTTTTCATGAATATAGTATATTTTCCATTTCTGTGGATCTCTCGGTTTTTAATTTAGTAGTGTTTTGTAGTTTTCTTTGTATAGTCATTCATATCTAAGTTTCTAATCTTTTGGGTGGCTGATGTAAATGCTTTATTTCCTTTTCAGAGGTCCCTTTGTAACCATAAAGAAATTCATCAATTTGTTTGTGATGGATGTTTCTACACTCTGCCACTTTGCTGACTCATTCAATTACTTAGAATAATTTTCTTCTTTAGCCTTTGCTGTTTTCTATATATAGAATCACGTTGTTGTTGTTGTTGTTGTTAGATGCTGTCAAGTTGAACATGACCCCTATAGACCCTATGAGCAACTGATCTGAACATTGCTCTATTTTTTAAATAATTTTTTATTTAATGAAAATTTACAGAGACTTTGAATTTCCATTCGTTCATTGTTGCACTTTCCTCCCTGCCCAGCCCTCCCCCCAGCACACTGCTCTCTTTGAAAAGTAAAAGAAAAATTCTTTCACTGTTTTACAATCCCTTCCCCCAGGTCCACTCTACTATGGAGCCTTCATTCTGGACTCCTGTCATGACAATAATACCTAATCACATTTCCCTTTTATACAGTTTTCTTCCTCATCTGTTTCAATGCAGTATACATTATTTATCCTATCTTTCTCAGACTCTCCCCAATACCGATGTCAGTCTCATTTTACAACAGTGGCACTATGCAGTGTCTGTCCCTTTGTTGCTGAGATATTTCACTCAGCATAATGTCCTCCAGGATCACCCATTTTGAATAATATTTCATTAGTTCCTTGTTTTTCAATGCAGCGTAATATTCCACTGTGTGAATATACCACAGCTTGTCTTTCCATTCATTTGTTGATAGATACTTAGGTTGTTTCCAGCTCCTTGCTATTGTGAACAAAGCTGCGATAAACATGGGTGTGCATATATCTGCTTGGGTGGCAGTTATGGTCTCTTTGAGGTAAATTTCCAGTAATGGAATTGCTGGGTCAAATGGTATTTCTATTTGCAACTCTTTGAGAAAGCGCCATACCGCCTTCCACAATTGTTGCACCATTTTACATTTCCATCAACAGTGAATAACCAACAGTTTCTCCACAACCTCGCCAGCATTTGTTGCTTGGACATTGCTCTGTTTTGTGCCAACTTCACAATTTCCAACATACTTTAATCCTTTGCTGCAATCACTGTATCAATCTACCTGGTTGAGTGTCTTCCTCTCATTTGCTGTCCTTCCACCTTGCCAAACATGATATCTCTCTTCAAGGAGTAACCTCTTCTAGCACTGTGACCCAAGTATGTGAGATGAAGCATCATCTTTCCCTCCAAGAAGCACTCTGGATGCACTTTTTCCGAGGCATACTTGTTTGTTCTTTTGGTAGTCCAAGGGATATTAATTACTCTTCTGCAACAAACAACTAAAAGGCATCAATTCACCCTTAGTCATTATCCATGTCTCAGATGCATAGCAAGTGACTGAAAAGACTATGGGCTGGATCAGGTGCACCTTTATCTTCAAACTGATGTCATTATGTGTCAATAATTTGGAGAGGTCCTTGTCTGTAGACTTCCCTAGTATATTATGTCTCCTGATCTCCTGAGTGCTGGTACCAAGTATATTAATTGAGAATCCTTGTAAGATGAGGTTGTTTACAGTCTCAAACCTTTTTCATCTATCATGATGTTACCTATTGGTCCAGTGTTGAGGATCTGCTAGTAGAGATTCTTTTTCTCTTTGTCAATTTAGATATATTTTATTTCCTTTTCTTACTCTAATGATTACATAGGGTTTCCAATATAGTCTTAAATAGGAATAGTGATAAAGGACTAATCTGTCTGATTCCCTTTCAAACAATGGATGCCCACAATGTCTTTCTACTGAGAGCAAAATTGGTTATTAAGCTTTATATATATATATACATATATATATATATGCTTTTTTCAGATTATTTTTTTTTATTTAGGAAATTTAGTAACATTTCAAAACAAAAACCAACCTACAGAAGAAACACACCATGACTCACTAGTCCTTGCATGATTGGAAAAAATCCTAGTCAGCCTATGGTTCTTCTTCTTAAACTTAGGAAGTGAATTTCCTCCCTTGCTCTTGGGCTCCAGATTTTCCCACCTTATACCAAGAGAGGAACCTGGCCACAGATTTCATATGAAAGAAGGTCACAGTGACTTTAAGGCCATTTGATGCTAATGGTTTATAAATTCTAGTTTGCAAGTAAAAAAAAAAAACCCTATCAAATAACATTGCCATATTCCCATCTCCAACTAACATTTCCTGCAATTCCTAGTTATTGACATTGCATCTTTGGGACTGCATCAAAAACCCTTCATTGCAGTTTTTTGGTTTGTCTGGTCCCCCCCCCACCCCTAGTGATCCTAAAATCCAACCACAAGTTCAAGCATAAAGGTTTGTTTCAGGACAGCCTCAGACTGCTGTAGTGTTGTTCTCTGTAGTGTCACCTAAGTGTCATCCCCCTGGATATGCTAGCTAGATGGAAGCACAATCTGGGGCACCTGGTCCATTTTCTGTCAAACTTGCTCCCTGGTAGCCTGGAAATTGCCCCATGGTCAAGGCTGAAATCTTCAAGTCAGTAAAGACCTTGGCCTGTCTTCATCTGGAAGTTGGGCTCATAAGAAGTTGAAACCAGTTCTTCACAGCTTTAAACAGTCAGGCATACTCTTAAGATGCCTCCTGGGACGGAGCCATGGGATCCTGGCTCTCAGGTTCTAGAGGAGGGGCTGGTGGGGCTTTTCTTCTGGGCTGCCAGGAACTCATGAACTGCTTGTTCTACTTGTGGACTGAATATGTGGTTTAGTTTTGGATCTACCACCTGGGATATAATTCTGTTTACTCCAGTTGTCATGTCCACGAAAGTGCCGCCCAAAAGGAACTTATTAATGCAAGTAAAAACAAAGAGCATTATTTTTTCTGTAGAATAATTAATAATTTTTCCACATGTGGAAGCTCTCTCCCTCAGTGGCAAGATAGCAAACAAGAGAGCCAGAGGGTGAATTTGCCTGTGTCATGATTTTTAAGGCCTTCCTGGGTGCTTCTGCTTGGCGGGGTAATTGGGAACATGGTTGGTGGGCAGGGGAATCAGTTATGTGGGTCAGCTTCTAATTGGCTGGCTTATCTGCCCGCCTCTGCCCTCTTTGTATCACATATGCTTCTTTCCCAGAGTCACGTGACCTCAGTTATTTGGTTACTTTTAATCTGATAAGATTCTGCCTCATGAGACTTTCCGGTGCCCTTGTGTTTACCCTTATTGCCCACTGCTAAAACTAAGAATTTTTATGGCTTGTGCCTGCCTCTTGAATTAATGAGTTTTGTTCAAGGTTGAATTTGGGTTAGGCTCCGGGGGGACTGAACACTCAAAATGGGGGGGGTCCATGCTGTACCCTCAGTCAGGCTCTGGGGGGTGCCAGACACCCAAATGGGGGTCCATGTTGACCCCTCCTTCCCCCCCTGTGTCCAAATGAGTTTCTGACTCCTGGGCTATAGAACAGAGCTGTTCACATTGAGTCTGCAAGACCATAAGCTGATCTGTGGAGATGCGCTTTTGTATAAATTTACCTAGCATAATTGTTACACATGGCCCAAATGTGAAGACTGTTAGGAGGAGCAAAAAGGGCCCGATCAATGCTGATACCAGGGTAGTCAGCCAGGGAAACTAAGATAACAGGACTCATACCAATTTTTATTTTGCTTTCTAACTTTAGCTCGGTCCTCTAGTTTTTTTTCCGAGCCACTGTCCCTTACAATACTTGAGTTATTGGCTTAGAAACAACATTTTACTCCCATGACCTGGCAGAGCCCCCCTTGCTGCAGAAAAAGAAGATTTAAACCTCTGTGGTTCTGTGGTTCTTTAGTACAACCTCAGCTAAAGAGTCTAGTTACTGTTCTAGATGGTGAATGGATTTTTCTAACTGTGCAAGGTCTGAATCTATAAGGTTGCTTAAAACTTGGAAACTTTGGTCTCCTTTAAGTAAGGCAGCAGTTCCCCTTCTGATTCCCACAGCAATACCAGATCCAACTAGCATTGTGAGGAGAGTCACGGAGGCCCCCAAATCTCGTTTTTCCCTGTGGTAATCTGGAACTATTTCTAAATAGGAATTGAAGGGAAGGTAATATACTTGGGGAACTAGGGTAACTAGGACACATAGGCTAGTACTATGGAGTACGTGTTGATGGACGCAAGGAGTTAAGTCTGTTGTGCAAGCGCACCACGTCCCATTAGGGGGCAAAAGATAAGGGCTGTTAGCTGTCCTACAATTGTATGGTTACAGAGATGGCTAAGGTGGGGAAAGTCATCCAGCTTCCCTCCTTTTCCTATTATACACAGTCCTTTCCCAGGGGGTAATGGCTGGAGAATTTCCCCAAGAGCACTTCAGAGGGCTCTGGGAGGGTCTCCATAAGTCACCTGAGATAGCCCAGCCAGTATAATAAGGGGGCCTGGGGACTAGGCAAAGCCAGCAATCCTTTGATTTGATGTAAGTTGATGAAATTAGAAGTATAGTTAAGTATTTTAAACAAAATGGGTGCATCATTTATCTCAGAAGAGACTGCCTCAATAGGGGATAAAAAGAAGAAATGTTCGAGGCAGGGCCTGACATTAGGGTCTTTGAGTCAGGCTCTTTTGATATGGCTGGGCCTATAGCTACAGGGCGGGGTCTGGCTGGAACAACTTGTTTTCGGATTCAGAATAAGAACCCTCTATCATATCCAGCTTCATACAGTATTAGGCCCCAGACCTTCCCAGCTCCCCAACCCCTACCCGTTTGCCCCTTTTCTGTTAACAAAATAGAGATAGGGTTTCTTTTCCTTGGTGATGTCAGGATTTTGGTTCCACTAACCTGAATAAAATCCTAGTTGATATATTCCCATGGCACATTTGTTTCACAGCTCCATTCATTACAAAAGAAACTTTCTGCCCCGCCCATAAGTCCCGTAGTCATTTGTCCCTGGGCAAACATAAAACCTAATAGCTGAAAGCCACAGTTCCTGATAGTCGTTTCCACAAGCCGCCACAGTGCCTCACATGCTGTGATAGGGTGGGCAGCCTCTACTGCTTATCCCCAGACTTTTCCATATGGGGCCAGCTAGGGTACAAAGGTCCACATAGAAAACCAGAAAAGTAGTACTTGCTGGCCCAGTTAACATTAACGTTAGTACCTTCCTCCCCAAGTTGTGCAGGAAGGCTTTTGGACCCAGAAGTGTCCACTTGGTAGTAACTGCCTTGTGTAGATTTGTATCTGAGGCAGCCTGAGCTCCAAGTAGGGCAGTTAAGAGGATGAGGAAACAGCCACAGGGAATAAGCAAAGTCAAATTTTCTGAACCCTTAGCTTGAGTGGATTTCGTGGGTGTGTGACAGCTTGCCATGCCTTTGCATTGGTCTCAGGTGCGGGGTCATCAGGGTTTGTGGGTAGATTGACAGGCTTCACGTGGGAGTAGTGTATCCAAGCTGGAACTCTGTCAATTTTGACTGCAGTGGGTGTGGTCAGGATCACAGTGTATGGTCCCTTCCAACTGGGCTCTAGAGTTTCCTTTCGGTGTCTCTTGATGATTACCAAGTTGCCAGGCTGGAACGGGTACGGCGTTGGGGATGACGCATTATAAATGGCCCACAGTGGGGCCAGAGGCACTCCTGTACTCAGAACAGAGCTTGTAAAGAGGAGAGAAATTTTTTATTATCAAATTCAGCTATGACTTCTGCTTTTATATTAGGCAGTAAAGGTGGGGGCCTGGCATACATAATTTCAAAAGGGGTTAACCCTAAGGTGTTCGGGGAGTTACAAACCTGAAAAAGAGCAAAGGGAAGGACAGATACTCTTTCACTGTCAGTTTCAAGGGTCAACTTGGCTAAAAGGTTTCTTTTAGAGTCTGATTCATTCTCTCTACCTGTCCCGAACTTTGGGAATGGTAGGCACAATGGAGTTTCCAATTAGCCCCTACTGCTTTTACTAGTTTCTGAGTCACCTGGGAGACAAAGGCAGGTCCATTATCTGACCCCAAAAGCATATGAAAGCTGTACCTTGGAATGATGTCTTCTAACAGCTTCTTGACTATTGTGGTGGTGGTTTCCCCCTTCGTGAGGAAAGCTTCCGTCCATCCTGAGAAGGTGTCAATAAACACCAGCAAATACTGGTACCCATACAGTCCTGGCTTAATTTCCGTGAAGTCTACTTCCCAACTGACTCCAGGTTTAGTCCTTCTTTCTCTATGCCCCAGCCCAGCATTACCTTTACTTTTGGCGTTGATCATCTGACACATGTGGCACTTGGATACTTCCTCCTCCACTTTAGGCTGAAGATCAAATACCTTGAGGTCGGCTCTCTGGAGTAGATCTTCAATTTTCCTTACTCCCAGGTGGGTGCTTCAGTGTTTTTGTTGAATTAATTGTTTGGTGAAAGTTGAAGGAAGTATGACTTTTCCTTCAGCAGTATGAAACCACCTCTTCATATGCTTTGGCATATGAGTGGATTTGTTGTAAATATTTTTCAGCGTATTCTGAGATCTCTGGTAGTGTTGGAGCCATCATCTGGGGCACCTGAGAAATCAGGGTCTTGGATACCTGAAATGCTGCCTGTAGAGCAGCTTTATCTGCCTGATTGTTTCCCCTGGTAACCAATTCATCTCCTTTTTTATGCCTGGGGCAGTGCATGACTGCCAGTTCCTAAGGCATCCATACTGCCTGGAGTAGTCTTAATATTTCTTGTTTGTTTTTAACAGTTTCACCTTCAACGGTGAGGAGCTCTCTCCCTATAGATGGCCCTGTGCACGTGTAAGGTGCCAAAGGCATATCGGCTATCAGTGTAGAAATTTAGCTGCTGGCCCTTTCCCAGCTGAAGGGCTTTGGTTAAAGCTATCAATTTTGCCCTTTGGGTGGCCGTACCTGCTGGTAGGGGCTCTGCCCACACAGTGGCTTCTTCTGTTGTAACCGCCGCCCCCACATACTGGATGCCATCTTTGACGAAGCTGCTGCCATCTGTATACCACTTTACTTCAGCCCCTGGGAGGAGCGAGTTCTTTAAATCGGGCCGGGCGCCCTTCAAGTAGCTTAGGATTTCCCTGCAATCTTGTATGGGCCCATCGAGGTCTGGGTCTGGTAACAGGGTAGCTGGGTTGAGAGTGCTGCTGGTCATGAACTGCACCACGGGGGGGGGGGGGAGGGTTAAGGAGCAAAGCCTTGCGTTGGTTGTAAAACCCCTTCGAGAGCGTGGGGAGTGGTTACCTTGAGATCTTGGCCCAGAGTCAGTTTGTCAGCGTCTTTGACCAGGAGGGCAGTGGTTGCAAAGATTCTGAGGCATGGAGGCCATCCTGCCACTACCAGGTCTAGTTTTTTTGACAAATAGGCCACTGCTCACTTCCAGGGGCCCAGGTCCTGGGTCAGGATTCTCTTTGCCACACCTTTCCTCTCGTCTACAAACAGGTGGAAGGGCTTGGTGACATCAGGCAAAACCAGGGTGGGAGCATTCAAGAGAACGGCTTTTATGCTTGTGAAGGCCCCCTCCATCTGTTCAGTCCATTCTTTAGGGGGTTTTTGTCCCCCTCTGGTCGCCTCGTACAGGGGCCATGCCATTTCTGCGAACCCCGGGATCCATAGTCTACAAAACCCCACCAACCTCAAGAATTCTTTTACTTCCCCAAGGCTGGTTGGCCAGGGAATTCTTTTTGAATTCTTTTGATCTCTTTTTGAGCCTTTGTTAACCATCTCTGCCCCCGCCCCACCGAGTGTGTACCCAAGATACTTAACCTCTGTCCAGCACAGCTGTGCTTTTTTAGCAGATACTCGGTAACCAAGCTTTCCCAGCAGTCTGAGGAGATCCTTGGTCACTGTCTGGCACTCCTCCTGGGTTTCTGCGGTGGTTATGAGGTCATCTACACACTGTAACAGACTAATATTTGGGTGAGTTTGCCGGTACTCAACTAGATCTTCATGGAGGGCCTCATTGAAAACTTCTGGAGATATTTTTAAGGGCCCATTGGGACTCTAGGCCAAGCCAGCTGTCCACTGAACCCATCTTCTGGGTCTGTCCATATGAAGGCAAAGAGCAGCTGACTGACCTTCACAAGGGGCAGACAGAGAATGCATCTTTGAGGTCTAACACGGTATAGTAGCTCCACCCAGGAGGGAGGGTATTAAAGAGTGTGTACAGGGACTGTTGGATGCATGTCCTTGACCAGCGTATTGACTTCTCTAAGATCTTGTACTGGCCGGTAGTGTCCAGTGTTAGGTTGTTTCACAGGCAACAGAGGGGTGTTCCAGGCCAAGTGGCAGGGGGTCAAGATACCCAGCTTTCTCAGATGTCGGATGTGTGAAGTGATTCCTTCTTTGGCTTTTCTGGGCATGGGGTACTGCTTTACTCATACAGGGTAGCATTTGCTTTTAACTGCACTATGACGGGGACTTGGCAAGCTCCGGCTACCCAGTCTCTGCCCAAACCTCTGGGATACTTTTTGTCCGGTGTTTCAGTAGCACTGCTTGGTCCTCCAGATCCTTTTGTCTCGTGCAGACAGTTAACAGTTTATATTCATCTACAATAGCCATGGTTAAGACATGAATCGGTTCCCCTGTATGGTCTGTTACTGAGACTCCTTCTGGCTTGAAGTGGATATGAGCTCCCACTTTAGTCAACAGATCTTGACGCAGTAGAGAGTACGGGCAATTAGGAATGACCATGAAGGAGTGGGATACCCAACCCTTGTTTAGATCTACTGTTCGTCGGGTAGTCCATGAACATAAGTCCATTCCTGTAGCCCCCGTACCCAAGTTCGCTTCCCCAACATTGGCCCCATGGACTGTTTTAGGATAGAATGTTGGGTCCCATGTCCACCAGTGATTTAACAGACTTCCCTTCCACTTTTAACGTTACCCAGGGCTCACAGAGGAGTTCCGAGGCCTGTTGCCCCTATGCATCTATTTCCTCCAATTCCAACACTTTAGCCTGTGGTGCGGACCCGTGTTCTGGGCATTCATTTTTCCAGTGCCCTATTTTCTTGCAGTAGGCACACTGATCCTTCTGCAAGCAGGGTCTGTTTACTTCCCTCCGTTGGTTCTTTCTATAAGCTAGTTTTTTTTTAAGTCTTTTCTCTGTTCCCCCTCTCTGGTCGAGGCAGTGAGCAGGACTTTTGCTAAGCCTCACACCTACCTTTCTTCTGGAGTTTCTCTGTTATTGAAAACCTTTTCTGCTACTGCCATTAATTTGGCTAGCCTCTTACCTTTAAATCCTTCCAGTCTCTGTAACTTGATTCGAATATCTGGTGCTGACTGATTCACAAAGGCCAGAGTGACAGAGCGGTTCACAGACACTTCTGGGTCCAATGGGGTGTAGGTTCGGTAGGCTTCTAAGAGTCTTTCCAAGAAAGCCCCTGGTGACTCGTCCCTTCCCTGAACAACCTGGCTTGCTTTAGATAAGTTAGTGGGCTGCCTGGCTGCTGCCTGGAGGCCCTTCATAAGAGCCTGGCGGTAGACCTTTAACCTCTCCTTACCTTCCTCCGTGTTGAGATCCCAGTCCGTCTGAGTTAGGGGAAACCCTTTGTTGATAAGGTCCAAATTCGTGGTGGGCCCGGAAACATTTTTCGCACCTCAGTGCAAATCCTCTCCCTCTCTTCCTTGGTGAACAGGACCTGTAATAATTGGTGGCAGTCCTCCCAGGTGGGCTGGTGAGTAAGAGGACAGAATCTAACAAATCAACAAGGGCTGCGGGTTTCTCAGAGAACTTAGGGTCCTGCATTTCCAAGTTGCACAGATCACTAGTGGAGAACGGCCACTGGACCAACTGTTGTTCGCCCTGGGAGTTTGGAGGACCCATGGTACATAAGGGCAGAACGGTGGGGTAGTCCCTCACGTTGCGTTTGAGCCCAGGTGTGGGGTGGGCTCCCCAGAACCCCCCCCCCTTCCACTCCTCACTCTCTCTTAGTAACTTGGGGTAGATAGGGTGGGGGAAGGAGAATCTCTTCCTCCGCTGGTGCAGAGGGAAGCAGGACAGATCTGGGCTCCTTCTCCTTTTTAGGTTCCCCTTTAGCAGTCGCTTCAGCCAAAACCGCTCCTGTAAGGTGAAGAAAAGACTTTAACCATGAAGGTGGCTCTTCCACTAAGGTTTGCCATGTGAGGATGTAGGCCACCTGATCTGGGTGACCAGGTTTTTTTAATATAATGTCCTTGACTCGGTGGATAGTGGGCAGGTGGAGAGTGCCCTCTTCTGGCGACCCGACGCCATAGGCGGGCCACTTATTCCTGCAAAGAACAAGCATTTTCTTTTTCACCACGTGGACCCCTAGTCCGGCTGCCACACCTATATCCTCTTTGAAACGGTCTAAAACGAGACCTAAAGGTGTTGACTTGGTCTGCCCCATTTCTTCTACCACAAGAACATAGACAATCAGACTCACACACAGAAGAACAAACGACACAGAGAAGTACCAATAAGGTGCATGGAACAGAACCAAAACCACAGCCCAGACTTTCCTGAGTACAGGCTCTGGGAGGCGGTAGCGACCCTCTGATTTGTTCCTCTAACTCAACCAGGGCCACAGAATCCCCTATAACAGAGAGAGGGCCAGACGCGAGTCATCTCTCTACTGCCCTAGTGCGAAGCCCGTTTGGCACATCTGCCTAGGAGTCTCTGGCTCAACACAGTTCGAACCACCAAGTACAGCAACAGAAACATCAGACATAGAGAACTCTCACTTAACTTACCGGCCAGCCTGAGATCTAGGCACTCAGTGTGACAAGGTCCTTTAGGGGCTTTCCTGACCAATGCACCAAAAGTGGTGCCCACGTAGCCTCGGTTAATCGATTACTTTTAATCTGATAAGACTCTGCCGCATGAGACTTTCCAGTGCCCTTGTGTTTACCCTTATTGCCCGCTTCTAAAACTAAGAATTTTTATGGCTCATGCCTGCCTCTGGAGTTAATGAGTTTTATTCAAGGTTGAATTTGTGTTAGACTCCCGGGGGGGGGGGGGGGGGGGACACCGAACACCCAAATTGGGGGGTCCATACTGTCCCTTCAGTCAGGCTGGGGGGTGCCGGACACCAGAAATGGGGATCCGTGCTGTCCCCTCACCAGCATCCCTGATTGAACCACATTCTATCTCAGACCATTTTGCAACTGTTTTTTGTTCATTGTAGGATTCCATTCCTGCTTGTCCAGGTGTGTTGACACAATATTATCCACTTTTTGTCTCAGGTTTTGGTAAGCTGGCTTGGTGTCCACATCAGCCAGGCAGTCCCTGCAGAAGCTATCAAATAGGCAGTGGCTCTTGAACTGCTCCATAATGAGGGCTATGAACTACGGATCGCCTGGGGACAATGAGGCGGGGTTGATGGGGCCTATGCTCACTCCCACCCCCACTCCAGACACTGCCCCAAGGGAGGCCTGGCCTGTGCCTCCACCCACCACGCCCATCCCCCTGCCACCATCAGCCATGGCTGGGCCCTGGTTCTGCGAGAGAGAGATCGAGTAAGATTTCTTTTCCAGAGTAGAAGCCCTGGGTCCGGCGCAGCCTGTAACGGATGAGTCCGAAAGAAGTAAAGAGAAAGGAGCAAACTGCGAAGGGGGCAGTGGACGTGGCGGCCGTTGCAATGGGGGCTGCGGTGGCAGAAGCAATGGTGGTGGGGGCGGCAGGAACGTCGAGGAGGGTGGAGGTGGTGGGGGCAAGGGAGGCGGTGGCAGAAAAGTAGGTGGCAAAAAGGCGGCAGCAAAAACGGGTCTCCAAGCCGCAAACTCGGTTGCAGAGGCGCAACCTCCACTCTCATTTATATATATATATGCTTTTAAATATACTGAATATTTTTCCCTCTATTCCTATATTTTAGTGTTTTTATCAGGAAAAGGTATTAAATTTTTTAAATTAGTTTTTTGCAACTATTTATACTGACTGTAGTTAACTCTGAAAAGAAGGGGAATCCCTGAACACTTGATCATGCTTATGTGAAACCAATACTTGGACCAGGAAGCAGTTACCAGAACAGAGCAGGAAAACACTGCATGGTTCAAAATTGGGATGGGTGTATGCTGGGGATGTGTCCTATCTCCATATCTTTTCTATCTATATGCAGAACAGATCATTCAGGAAGCTGGGCTTTATAAGGAGGAATGTGGCATCAGGATTGGAGGAAAACTCACCAACAACCTATGTTACGTGGATGACACAGCCTTGCTTGCTGAAACTGAATAGGATCTGAAGCACTTGCTGCAAAAGATCAGGGACTGTTGTCTTCAATATGGATTGAAGCTCAACATCAGGAAGGCAAAGATTCTTACTACTGAGCCAATTGGCAGCATGATGATGGGTGGAGACAAGATTGAGGTTGTTAACAGTTACAGCTTGTTCAGCTCCACAATCCACATTCTTGGCACCAGCAGGAAATCAAAAGATGAATTGTATTAAGTAAATCTATTGTCAGGAACCTTTCCAGAGACTGAAAAGCAACAATGTAAGTCTAGGGACTAAGGTGCACCTGTTTCAGGCAGGGGTCTTCGCATCAGAGAGTTAGACAGTGACTAAGGATGACAGAAGAAGAATTGCTACCTTTGAGTTGTGTTGCTGGAGAAGAGTCTTGAACATAGCATGGACCACCAAGAAAACAAATAAGTCTATCTTGAGAAGGGTGAAATGTTAGGAATTTGAAGGTTTGTCTCACATACTTTGAGCATGTGGTAAGGAGAGACAGATCCTTGGAAAAGGTTTTCATGCTTGAAAGGGTGGAAGGACAGACCAGGAAAGGAAGCCCTTAGATGAGATGGATTGATAACGAGGGCAATGGAGTACAGCGTGTTGAAATTAGTGAGACTGGCTCAGGACAGGGCAAACTTCAAAGCTCATAGGGTTGCTGTGAGTCACAAGCAACTCGACTGCACATAACAACACCACAAGTACTTTTTATGAACTGCATTTGAGGAGTATATTATGTATTTCACTTTTATTTTCTTTTCCTTATTTTAAATATAATTACAATATGTACAATAAAGTTGGCACAGGATAGAGGAGGATTTAGGGCTGTTAAGCATAGGGTTGCTATGAGTCACAAGAAACTCGATGGCACATACAAGAACAAAAACAATATATAAGTGATAGATTTAAACAAAGTTCAGTACTTTTATTAATGCCCTATTAGATCCACCTATCTTACTGATTTACAGATATATACTAAGAGAGTATTTATTAATTGTATTGATTTGATATAATGATAAAATTAAATAAATCCATAAATATTATAGAATATGACTTTAATAAAATTTAAATGAAGAAATGTTCGTGGTTTGGCTAATTTTCACATGGTTGGTATCATGATCTTTAATTGATAGTAACATATCTGCAACATATCAAAATAAATTATTATATATTTATTTTTACATACAACACATTTAAATGTAACTAAATTTTTATTTCAAGTTATCATTTGCTTATATTTAATATTTGAGTATATTTTCCATATAATAATTTTTATTTTCAATATTCTTTATTTTAGTATCCAGACTCAATTAGTTTGGAAGGATTTGCAGTTATTATAACCCAATTACTTGGCCTTAATTTAGGACTAACATATGATGACATGAAGAAATGTGTATGTCCAAGAGCAACATGCATAATGAATCATGAAGCACCGTAAGACTTTCCCCCCTTAATTTTCCATTGACTTTTATGAGGTTATTTATAAAATGAGACAATTTAAAATATCCTTTTTATATTATCTTCCCCCAAAAATCAGAAAATTAGGTTGCATACATACATGTAAATGAAATGGAGAAACACTGCAGAAAATGGTAAATCTTATAACTAGAAGTATTCAAAATAATTAGGAAAATATAAGTATCTATGAAGTCTATGGTACATAAATATAAGATACTGATGTTATTTTGATTGCTGGATATCTATTATATTCAATGGAGCATCATTGTAAATTTAGCTAGTGTTAAAGGAAAAAAATACTGACCTTCTTTTGAATGTTATGACTTTAAAAGTACGTCAACAGAATCTGTAGATCAACAACAAAAATAATAAGAATAATTTATATAAAAATCAATACCCAATAGTGTATACTACCATTAAAAAGTAGATGATAGACTAAAATGAACATATGACTAGGCATTATATGTATGATAACAGCCTAGAATAAGAGATAGATCACTGTAAAAAGGAATGGGAGTGTGTGTGGGGGGGAGAGGGAGGTAATTGTACAACAAGGAATGAATATTTTAAAAAAGTGAACTGGAGGAGGGAGAAGGGAGGATTAGGGGATAAAATGTGCAACAATGAATTAATGAAAATCTAACTTCTCTATAAATGTTCATTAAAATGATGATTTAAATAAAATTTTATTAAAAGAAAAAGTAGATGAAAACAATAGTAATCCTTGGAGGCAAGGATAGTGAGGCTTTGTCTTGTATACTTTGGGTGTGTTGTTAGGGTGGACAATGCCTTAGAAAAAGACATCATGATTACAAAGGTGTCAGGGTCCACATAAAAGAGGTCCTCAAAAGGTGAGGTAACGCAGTGACTATCACAAAGGATTCACATATATCAAAGATGATGAGGATAGCTAAGGATAAAGCATGGTTTAGATAATTGACTCAATGGTACAAAATAGCAATTTTCAGAAGAAAATAAAAGATGACAGTCTTCAATATGGATTATATTTCAACATAAAAAAAAAACTTTCACCATTTGATCAATAGGCAACATAAGATAGAAAAAAGATTATAGTGCTCGCTTCGGCTGCACATATACTAACATTGGAATGATACAGAGATGATTGGCATGGCCCCTGCGCAAGGATGACATGCAAATTCATGAAGCATTCCATATTTTTTCTCACTCCTGATTGCAAATTCTACTGCATTGCTGTGGTGGCCAAGACAGTTTGGTACAGGTACAAGAACAGACACATAGATCAAGGGAATAGAATTGAGAATCTAGAAATCAGCCCATCTACTTATGGTCAACTTATTTTTGACAAGGAAATTAAATGACAGCCTTTTTAACAAATGGTGTTGGCAAAATTGGAAAACTATCTGCAGAAAACTCAAGCAAGGCCCACACCTCACTCCATACACAAAAGCCAACTCAAAGTGGATTATGGACCTAGGACTAAAACCAAGGACTATAAGAGTCATTAAAGAAAAGCTTGGAAGAACCCTAGAAGTCCTAATTCACAACATAAACAGTCTTCCAAGCATCCTGGAAAATCTATAACCAGGAGAGGATAAAATAGATGAACGGGACCTTCTAAGAATCAAATCGTTATACACATCAAAAAACTTCTCCAACAGGGTAAAAAGGGAAGCCACAGATTGGGAAAAAATATTTGGTAAGGACATGTCAGACAAGGGACTTATATCTAGAATTTATATAAAACACTCGAGCACAACAAGAAGATAAATGTAAATAGCCCAATTGAAAAATGGGCACAGGATATGAACAGACACTTCACCAAAGAAGACATTCAGATGGCTAATAAACACATGAAGAAATGTGGTTCTAGTTCGATTTACTCCCAAGTATTTAGTCTTGTGATTAGCTATTGTGATGAGTATTGTTTTCTTAGCTCCAGTTCAGTATTCTCTTTGTCACTGTACAGAAATTCTACTGATTTTTTATTTTATATTGATCTTTTATCCTGCTACTTTGCTCAATTGGTTGACTAAGTCCAGTAGGTGTTGTTGCTAGTTACTTTGGTCCATCTTGCTTTCTGCGGCACCTCTGTAAGAAGGAGGTCTCTCAGTTTTTCCTGAAATGCTGGTCTTCTTTTTACAAAGTCCTTTAGGTTCTGCGTTTCTGAGACTATCTTGATCTCTTCTTCATATTTGATGGACAATTTTTCTGGATACAGTATTCTTGGTTGACAGTTGTCTTCTTTGAGTTCGATATATGTCATTTAACTGTCTTCTTGCTTGCATGGTTTCTGATGAGAAATAGGAATTTACTTTTATATGCTCTCCCTGATGGGTTGTTTCTCCCTTGCTGCTTTCAGAATTCTCTCCTTATCTTTGGTTCTTGCTTATTTGATGATGATATGCCTTGGTGTTTTTCTTTTGAGGCCTATTCTATATGGTGTTTACTCAGTTTCTTCAATATATATTCTCTCATTCTTCATTATGCCTGGAAAGATTTCTTCTAGTAATTCTACGGCTTCCTCAGTGCCTTTACTTGCTTCTTCCTGTTCTGGGATTCTGAATATGTGCATGTTATTCCTGTTGATCAAGCCCCACATTATTCTTGGGTTTTCTTTTTTTTTTTTCTTTTTCAGGGACATTTTAACCTTTTTTCCAATCATTCCTTTTTACACATATTCCTCCCTGCCCACCCCTCCCTCCAGTTCACTTTTCCCTTTGAAAAAAGAAAAGCTTTATTTCATTGTATACAATCCCCCCCTTTCCCAGTCCACTTTATTATGTAACTATTATTCTAGACTCTTGTCATGCCTCTGATTATGCACATGCTATTTCTCTTGATAGTGTCCCACATTATTCTTGGGTTTCCCCCCCCCTTCCTCTTTGATTCTGATTTTTTTCTAGCAGATCAGTGGTGACAATTCTATCTCCTGTTTCACTGGTTCTGTGTTCCATCTTCAACTCTGTTCATGTGTCCCTCCATCAATCTGAAAATATCTGAAACATTGGCCCTCGTATTTTGGATTGTGGTTCCTTGTTTTTCCAGAGTCTCTAATGTCTTGTTTGCTTTATCTGCATTATTATGGATTATTTTTTTAAGCTCCTCCTGGTTTTTGATTGCTAAAGCTGAGGAAAATTAAACCAAATCCAAGGCAACCAAAATATGACTTTGA
>NW_006400029.1:573594-583256 GCF_000299155.1 Elephantulus edwardii | reverse complement strand
TGGAGAGGGACATCATGCTTGGGAGGGTGGAGGGACAGCGCAGGAGGGGAAGACCCTCTATGAGATGGATAGATTCGGTGTCTGGGGTAATCGGGGTGGGTGTGTCAGAGGTGGTGCAGTTGGCGCAGGATAGAGCAGGGTTTAGGGCTGTTGTGCATAGGGTCGCTATGAGTCGCAAACGACTCGACTTCACATAACAACAACAACAAGAAGTCATTTATTGTTGCACATTATCCTCTCTCCTACTTCCCCTCTCCCTCCTCCAGTAAATTTTACAATACACCACTTTTTCTGGACTGTTATCATACATATAACACTTAATCATATATTCCTTTAAACAGTTCTTTCCTTCATCTGTCCAATGCAGAGTTCATTATCTATCCATTCTTTTCCTAGTTTCCCTCCAATCCCCCATGTCAGTCCTGCTTTCTAACAGTAATGTCATGCAGTATTTGTGCTTTTGGGATTGAGATCTTTCAATCAGCATAATATCCTCCAAGGTCACTCATGTTGTGTTTTATGAGTTTCTTGATTTTCAGTGCTGCATAGTATTTCATTATGTGACTGACTATACCACAATTTTTCTATCCATTTGTTTGTTGATGAGCACTTGGTTTGCTTCCATCACTTTGCTATTGTGAATAACACAGCAATAAATGTGAGTTTTTTATGTAAATATTTCTGAGTGACAACTCTGATTTCTCTATATAGGATATATTACCAGTAGTGAAATTGGTGGGAAAATAGTATTCCTATTTTCAACTTTTTGAAAAAGTGTCAACACAGTTTGAAAATACCAGCTGCTCCATTGGAGAAGGATAGGCAGTTTCCTCCCATGAGATTAAAATGCCTCAGAAAACCCACTGGAGGGTCAGCTGTTTCCACTTGTCTACCCTAGAGACTAGAATCAGCTGTCTCCACATTGTCTACCCTTTTTAAACCCCACATTTTAAATTCTTTGGTCTGATAAAGCAACTGCTTCTTAGTATATGTACAAACTTAATACAAAACACACACAAATAAATGTTCTATAATTTCCATTGTTATCCATAATCTATTATGATTCAACCAATTGAACACCTTTACATAAAACACAAGTAGGAATCTTCCTGCTATTTTCTGTTTTCAGCCAAGATCCATTTGAAGTTAGCAATATTCCATGGCTTCTTCTGAAAACAGTTTGAATTTATAGATGCTCCCTGCTGATATAATTTTCCAGTGAGATTTGAATAATCTTCACCAAGATTTTTTACTTGCATGTGATATTATTGATGTTACTATTGTTAGGTGCTGTTGAGTCAAATATTACTCATAAAGACCCTATGAACAAAAGATCTGAAACTAGTCCTGTCCTGTGCCATCCTCACACTTCCTCACACATAGCAGCCCATTGCAGCAGTCACCATATCAATCCACCTGGTTGAGAGTCTTCCTCTCTTTTGGCAACCATCTACACTTCCCAACATCATGTTCCTCTCCAAGGAGTAGTACCTCCTAGCAATATGACCAAAGTCATCCTTGCCTCCAAAGAGCACTTGGGCTGCACCCTCTCCAAGACATGTAGTTCAAGAACATATTAGTTCTCTTGGCCATCCATGGTATGTTCAGTGCTCTTCTCTAACACCAGGGCTCAAAGGTGTCATTTTCCCCCCTTTATCATCTTTATTCTTTGTTCAGGTTTCTGGTGCATAGCTAGTAATTGGAAAGACTGGGTAGATGCCTGAATTAGATGCACCTTAATCCTCAAACTGACATCACTACTCCTCAATAATTTGGAAATATTCCCAACTGCAGACTTTCCCAGTGAAGTGTGTCTCCTTATTTCCGGACTGCTTGTAACAAGAGTGTTCATCGTGGGTCTAAGCAAGATGAAGCTGTTGACACTTTCAATCTCTTCTCTATCCATCATGACACTGCCTATTGGTCCAATGGTAAGAATCTTTGTTTTCTTGATATTGAGATGCAATCCATACTGAAGGCTGCATTCTTTGATCTCCTTCAACAAGAGTTGAAACAAGTCCTCTTCAATTTCATCAAGTTGTGCCATCTGCATAACGCAGGTTATTGATAGGTCTCCCTCCACTCCCAATGTCACATTCCTCCTCACAGAACCCAGCTTCTCAGATAATTTTATCAGCATGTAGATCGAACAGGTATAGAGATAGAATATAACCCTGACACATACCTTTCACAATTCCAATTCCCAATTCCCTTGCTCTGTTCACACAGTAGCCTCCTGATCCAGGTCTAAGTCCTCATGAGCAGAATCAAGTGCACTGGGATTCCCATTCTTCATGATGTCAGCACAAATTGTCACGATCCACACAGTCAAATGCCTTTGCATAGTCAATAAGTCACAAATAAACATTCTTCTGGTATTCCTTATTTTCAACCAGGATCCATCTGACATCAGCAATGTCTGTGCCACAGCCTCTTCTAAATCCCACTTGAATTTCTGGCAATTCCCTGTTCTAGTAGTTTGAAATGATCTTCAGCAGTATTTTGCTTGCATGTGCTATTAATGATAATGTTAGTTAATTTCCATATTCATTTGTGTCACCCTTCTTGGGAATAGGAATAAGTATGGACCTCTTCCACTCTATTGGCCAGACAGCTGTCCTCCAAATTTCCTGGCATAGACTGATGAGTGCAGCCAAGGCTGCATCTGTTAATCAAAACAAGTCAATCAGTAACCATCGATTCCTGGGGCCTTATTTTTTACCAATGCCTTCAATGCAGCTTCCACTTCCTCTTTCATTACCATTGGCTCCTGTTCATGTGGTACTTCCTGAATTTTTTCAGTTGTTTCTGGTACAGTGACTCCATGTATTTCCTCCATCTTCTTTTGATGCTGTATTGGTCATTCAATATATTGCCTAAAGCATCTTTCAACATTGTGATATGAGGCTTAAATTTGTTTTTCAGTTCTTTCAGCTTGAGAAATGCACAGTGAATTCTTCCCTTTTTAGTCTCCAATTACAGCTCTCCGCACATTTCATTTTACTACTTTGCCTTGTCCTCCCAAGCTGCCCTTTGAAATCATCTGTTCAGCTCTTTCACTTCAACATTTTTTCCCTTGGATTTGCCTCCTTGAAATTCCAGTGAAATCTTTAGATTCTATTCTGACATCCATTTTAATTTTTTTCTTCCTCCTCTCTTTTAATAATGACCTTCTGCTTTCTTCAAGGATGATATCCTTGATGTCATCCCAAAACTCATCCGGTCGTCTATCACTGGTGTTCAATGCCCAAAATCTATTCTTAAGATGATTCTGAAATTCAAAGGGAATTAAGATTATACCTTGGTTCCTTTGGACTTATTTTAATTTTCTTCTGCCTCAATTTGAACTTACATATAAGTAAGTGATGATTCTATCCCCAGTATGCCCAGGGCCTAGTTTTGACTGCTGATATTGAGCTTCTCCAGTGATTTCTTCCACAAATGTAATCAGTCTGTTGTCTATGCAGACCATCAGGTGAAATTCATGTATAAAGTCAGTTTTTGTGTCTTTTAGAAAAAGTATTTGCAATGAATAAATAATTGTAAATACAAAATTAAAGCATTATATTTCCAGTTTCATTTCTATCCCCAAGCCCATATTTTCCAACTACTCTTCATTCTTCACTGTTTCTTACTTTTATGTTCCAGTCGCCAATTATCATTAACATGTCCTGACTGCATGTTCAGTCAATTTCAGACTGCAAAACTGGGTAAATATTCTCAATTTTTTTCTCTTCGGCACTAGAGGTAGGAGCTTGAATAATAATTGTGTTAACAGCTCTTCCTTGTATGCATATGGATATTATACTATCATTCACAACGTATTTCAGGAAAAACTTGAAATTGACTTTTTTACTATGAATGCAACACCATTCTTCTTCTGATTTTCATTCTCTATATAGTATGTTGTTGTTGTTGTTATGTACCATTGAGTCACTTGTGACTCATAGTGACTCCCTGTGCAACAGTCCTAAACCCTGTTCTATCTCTTGCCAACCTTATTGTCTCTGACACACCTATCTGCATTACCCCCGTGACAGAATCAATCCATCCCATCAAGGGTCTTCCTCTCCTGCACTGTCCCTCCACCGTCCCAAGCATGACATCCTCTCTAAGGACTGATTCCAATTTGTAACAGGTCCAGAGTATTTCTGATGGAGCCTCAGAGTCCTTGTCTCCAAGGAGCAGCCTGGCTTTCCCCTCTCCAGGATGAAATTGTTCTCCTAGCAGTCCGTGGTATATTTAATACTCTTCTCCAGCACCAAATCTCAAAGGTATCAACTCTCCTTCTATCATCCCCAGTCAATGTCCAACTCTCTGATGCAGTGACCATAGCTGGTCTATCACATCTCACTAATGCCTAGTATGCCAATATTCATGTGTTCCTTTTCAGTT
Organism: Elephantulus edwardii; assembly: GCF_000299155.1. Lineage (NCBI taxonomy): Eukaryota > Metazoa > Chordata > Mammalia > Macroscelidea > Macroscelididae > Elephantulus > Elephantulus edwardii. The sequence goes on along the minus strand of NW_006400029.1, from coordinate 578,861 downwards.
TTCCAACATTCAAGCTATGTACATCCCATGTACCAATTGTTAAATGATATTTGTTATTGATTTTCCTCAGTTCAACTGACTTCCAATCTGGGCTGTACCACTACAATATGATAACTATCCTCTTTGTTTAGTGTTTAAAGGGTTTTCAAAAGCCTTTTTTTAGGAAGTAGAACAAGAACATGTTCACCCGGGAGAGGGTTAAACCAGGCTACTCCTTGGATTCTGAAGCTTCATCTGACATACTTTGGACATGTTGCAAGGATGGTCCTGTCCTTGGAGAAGGGTGTCATGCTTTGGAGAGTGAGGGACAGCACAGGAGAAGAAGACCCTCTATGAGGTGGATTGATGCAGTGTTAGGAGTAATGAGAGTAGGTGTGTCAGAGACAGTGAAATTGGCACAAGACAGAGCAGAGTTTAGGGCTCTTATACATAACATTGCTATGAGTTACAGGCAAGTCAATGTCACATAACAACAATAACAGATGGCCCATACTGCTTCCTAGTCTGTCTTAATCAGGGAGCTCCACCAAAAACCATACATGATGGGAAATGCTTTTGGAATTTGACACACCAGTGGCAAAGATACAGTATCACACAACTCCATGTAATCACAGTATAGCAAGCTGACAGACAAGTGCTGCACCACTTAGACTAACATTCTCTTCAAACACAATCAATACTGGGTCTGAGGGCCACAGACCCAAGGGTCCAACTGGCTTTTAAATACTAAGGTCTATCCATCAGATCCTGTTTGCCTACAGAAGAGGCTTCCCACTCAAGCTGATTGTAAACAAGATTAGATACAGTTCATCAGTTTACACGTGATTGCTAACACAATTAGAAAAACCAAAGAATTTACCTCCATCTTTCAAGTAAATCATCAACACTTAACCACCAGGATCTAACTACATGAACCTAATGGCTCATCACAGGTAGGACCACTTGTCATGGCTATATGCTGTCAAGTTCTCTGCAACTCATAGACCCTATGTACAACAGCCCTAATCCCTGCTCTATCCTGTGCCAATCTCATTGTCTCTGACACCCCTACCCCATTATCTCAGTCATTTAATTAATCTATCTCAACAAGGGTCTTCCTCTCTTGTGCTGTCTCTCTACCCTCCCAAGCATAACATCCCTGCTATGGACTGGTCTTTCCTTGCACCATGTTCAAAGTACGTCAGATGAAGCTTCAGAATCCTTTCCTCCAAGGAGCAGCCTTGTCTCAACCTCTCCAGGTCAAACCTATTTGTTCTTCTAGCAGTGCATTGTATATTCAGTATTCTTCAGCACAATGGCTCAAAGACATTTGTTCTCCTATCATCCCTAGTCATTGTCAAGGTTTTTGATACATAGCAAGGACTAGACTGACTTTTAAATACAAAGTCCCACCCATCAGATCTGTTTTCCTACACAAGAGGCTTCCTAACCAAGCTGATTGTAAATGAGATCAGATAGAGTTAACCAGCCTATACTTGATTGCTAACACAACTAGAAACACCCAAAGATAGTTTATTCCAAGCTATCAAGGAAATCATAAATACTTACCCACCAGGATCCAACTTTGCCAAGCTAAAGACTCACTCACAGGTAGGAACCAGACTGACTTTTAAATACAAAGATCTGCCCAATAAGGTCCTGTTTGCATACACAAGAGGTTTTTCACTCTAGCTGATCATAAATGAGATCAGATACACTTGATTAGTTTACAGTTGATGGTTAACACAATTAGAAACGTCCAATCAGTTTACCCCCAGCTTTCAAGTAAATCACAAACACCATACACCAAGCTAGAAGTTCAGAATTAATGATACTGTTGAATAATTTCTATATTCTTTTGAATATAAATTTTTAAAGAATTAGAACAAATATGAGTATTTTCCAATTAGCTGGCTTACTAGCTATCTTTCAAATTCCATGGCATAGATTAATGAGTGTGTCCAGGGCTACATCTAGTCTTGAAATTTAGGTGAGATAAACTCAATGTTTTGACTTTAAACAATTTTGTTGAGTTTCAATTTGAATTTATGTATAACTTATTAATAATCAGTTCCAATGTTATCTCTGAGCTGATATTGCTCTTTTCTATGATCTCTTTCTACAGATATAATCAGTTTGATTCCTGTGTATTTTATCCAGTGACATATATATGTATAGACTCAACTTAAGTTTTTTAGAAGGTATTGTTGTTATTGTTAAGTGCTATCAAGGCAAGTGTGATTCAGTGACCCTGTGAACAATGGACTTGAACCTTTTACTATCCTGTGGTATCATCATTGTTTGTTACACTTGAGCCCATTGCTACAGTTACTATGCCTATCAATCTCGTTGAGTGTCTTCCTTTCTTTCATTGACACTCCACCTTTCCAAGCATGATGATGTCCCTTCCAAAGAACAGCTTTTCTTAGCAACATGCTCAAAGTATAAGAGACTGCACTGTATTATCGTTGGTGTTGCTGTTGTTATGTGCCATCAAGTCACTTGCGACTCACAGCGACCCTATGTACAACAGCTCTAAACTCTCCTCTGTCCTGTGCCAATCTCGTTGTCTCCTACACACTCATTCTGATTGCTCCAGTCATCAAATCAATCCATCTTCCAGAGGGCCTTCCCCTCCTGCGCCTGCCCTCCACCATCCCAAGCATGATGTCCTTCTCTAAGGACCGGTCTCTCCTTACAACATGGCCAAAGTATGTCAGACGAAGCCTCAGAATCCTTGCCTCCAAGGAGCAGCCAGTTTTAACCCTCTTCAGGATGAATCTGTTTGTTTTCTTAGCATTCCATGACACCCTCAGCACTCTTCTCCAATACCAAAGCCCAAAAGCATCAATTCTCCTTCTGTCCTCCCTGGTCATTGTCCAGCTCTCTGATGCATATCAAGTGATTGCAAAGACCATGGCCTGTACCAGATGCACCTTAGTCTCCAGACACACACAGTTGCTCTTGAGTACTTTAGAGAGGTCCCTAACAGCAGACTTTCCCATCACAATATAAAGGCACTGTATTAGCTATGACTAAATCACTGAGTTGTACAAAATTCCATCATTTCATCTCCAGCCTCATTTCTATCACCCAGGGTATATACTCCAACTTTCGATCCATCTTCCTTACTTCCAACTTTTGCATTTCAGTTTCTTCTTCTTCTTCTTCTTCTTCTTCTTCTTCTTCTTCTTCTTCTTCTTCTTCTTCTTCTTTCTTCTTCTTCTTCTTCTAGTGTAAGATCAATTTCAGACTGCAAACATTGATAGAAGTTATCAATTTCTCCATCTATGGCTTTAGTGATTGTCACATATAATTAATAATGGTTGTATTAGCAAGTCTTCTTTGTATTTGCATAGATATTATCCTATAACTGACAGCTTGTACTTCAGGATAGATCTTGAAGTGCTGTTTCTGACAGTGAATATCACACCATTATTCTTTAGTTTGACACTGATGGCATGGTAGCACACATGAGTGCATAATTCAAAATGTCCAATACTTGCCCATATTAGCTCCCTGACATCTAAGATGGTGGTGTTTGTGCAGTCTTTCATTTTTTGTAGTCTCTGATTTTCTTTAATTCATGTTCTGTACATTTCATGTTCTCATTATTAATGGATGTATTTACAGCTGGTTCTCCATATTTTGAATTTTGACACATCAGCAAATGAAAGTGCTTAATTTAGTGAAAATTTGTCTCTATCATCATCATACCTTGAGGTAGCGGTTCTTCCCTAGTCACATTTTGTGTGCTTGCTTGAAGGACTTGAAAGGCTCATCTGGTACAATACCGAGCAATATTTTGATGCTATTTGTAGGGTTTCCAAGGATTATTTTTTTAAAAATTAGTTGTCCAGTTTTGCTTCTTAGTCTGTCTTAGTTTGAAAGCTTCCTTACCACATATATTGTTGTTGTAATGTGCCTTTGAGTCACCTGCGACCCATATAAACCCTATGCACAATAGCTCTAAATTCTGCTCCATCCTAGCCAATCTCAATATCTCTGACACACTACTCTAATTACCTAGATATTGTGTCAATTCATCTCATCCAGGATCTTCATTTCCTACCCGGAATCTAGATTCTTCCAGTGACATAGCAACTGAGACAAGTTAAAAGGCTTGAGAGAGAAAGGTAGTAAGTCAATATTGCACATATTGGCCTAATAAGTAAGGCATTACCAACCTATAAACAATCAGTCAAATCTACCAGGAGTTCTATGGAAGACATAAAATCTCCTCCTGTGCAATTTACCGTCCTCAAAAAATCTGTTGGAGGATCAGCTATTAGTCAGTTTTTATAGTAATGATTTACTGACTCAATAGAGATACATTACAAATGCCTATTAGACATTTTACTGGGAATATAATTGTGAACATTAAAGTAAATACTTCCTCCAGTAAACCCGTATTTTAGTGAAATATTTGTTGTTGTTGTTGTTGTTAGGGGTGGTTGAATTGAGTGTAATTCTTAGTGACTGTGTGAGCAACATATCTGAATCTTGTCCTATCCTCACCATCTCTGACATCCTTGAGCCCATTGTTACAGTTACCTTGTCAATTCATCTCCTTGAGGTTCTTAATTTCTTTCACTGACCCTCCACCTTTCCAAGCATGATACCGTTTTCCAAGGAATAGCCCCTCCTAGAAACAGAGCCAGTGTATGAGAGATGATGCTTTGCCATTTTTGCCTTTAAGGAGCACTCTGGCTGTATCATTTTTGAAGATGTATATGTTTGTTCTTTTGGCCGTCCATGAGACATTCAGTACTCTTCTCCAAAACCACAACTCAAAAGCATCAATTCTTCTGTTATCTATATCCATTGTCTAGCTCTCAGCATCATAACAAATGATCAAAAGACCATAACCTGAATCTGCCCTACCTTAGTCTTCAAACTGACATATCATTTAAGTCATATAACTCAATTCTTGAAATATAAATTAAAAAATATTATTTATTTTAATTATTCTAAAGTCCCATGTAGAAAAATAAATTTAGAAAGTGGAAAATGAATTTTGGGTAGTGTCACTAAGATCTGAAGGCTATATATACACATACACAAAAATATAGTTGTTGTTGTTGTGTACAGTTGAGTTGGAACTGACCCTTAGTTGACCCTCCAACTGGCTTTCAGAGACAGTTAATTGCATGGGGAGAGATTGCCCTAACTTTTTCCTGTAGAGAAATTGGTGGATTCACTCTGCCTACCATACACACACACACACGTATATACACACACATATATACACACACATACATATATACATATATATGTATATATATATA
>NW_006400029.1:571683-573179 GCF_000299155.1 Elephantulus edwardii | reverse complement strand
GAGAGGGTGAAGCCAGAATGTTCCCTGGAGTCAAGGATTCTGAAGCTTCGTCTGACATACTTTGGGCATGTTGCAAGGAGGGACTGGTCCTTGGAGATGGACATCATGTTTGGGAGAGTGGAAGAACAGTGCAGAAGAGGAAGACCCTCTATGAGATGGATCACTTCTGTGGGTGGAGTGGTGGGAATGAATGTGTTTGAGACAGCTAGGTTGGCACAGGACAGAATGGCACTTAGGGCTCTTGTACATAGGGTCGCTATGAGTGGCAAATGACTCAATGGCACATAACAACAATAACAACAAATATATATGTTATTGTTGTTGTGTACCATTGAGTTGGAACTTACCTATAGCTGACCCTCCAGCAGGTTTTCAGAGGCAATAATCGTAGGAGAGGAGATTGCCCATCTTTCTCCCACAGATTTGAACCACATGCCTTCAGGATTGCAGCGCAGATTCTTACCACTGGGCCACCATAGCTCCCTTACCATATATATTGTTGTTGTAATGTGCCATTGAGTCACCTGTGACCCATATCGTTCCTATGCACATTAGCTCTAAATCTTAGCCAATCTCACTGTCTCTTACACACTACTTTCATTACCCAGTTATTGTGTCAATTCCTCTCATCCTGGGTCTTCCTTCTTACCCTGTATCTAGATTCATCCAAGCATTATTTCCTTCTCCAAAGACTGGTCCCTTCTGACAACATGCCCAAAGTATGTGAGACTGTGTCTTAAAACCCTTGCCTCCAAGGAAAAATTTGATTTAATCCTCTCTAAGACAGAGTTGTTATTAATCTTGGCTGTCCATGGTATGTTCAATACTCTTTTCCAGCATCACAACTCAAAGGCATCAGTTCTTCTGTCACCTTTGGTCATTTTCCAGCTCTCTGATGCATAGCAAATAATTGTGAAGACTATGGCCTGGATCTGGTTCACCTTAGTCTCTAAACTGACATTGTTGCTTCTCAGCACTCTGAGAAGGTGCTTGACAGCAGATTTTCCTAATGCAATTCATATATCGATTTCCTGACTGCTGGTGCCAATTGTGTTGGTTGAGGAACTGAGCAATCACAATCTCTTCTCCATCCACCAATTGGCCCAATGGGGAAAATCTTTGTTTTCATGATTTTGAGCTGATTTTTTAGAATTCTGAGCATTGCCTTTGATTTTCACTATGACTGGATAAAAAGATTCTAATAGGATGTGTAGAGTCCTACTGAAGGAATTGGTAAATTATATCATTCTTCCAGACTTACTAGGAGCCAATTTAGAGGCCATTGTTGTTGCTGTAATTATGTGCCAATGAGTCGTTTGCAACTCATAGCAACCCTATATACAACAGCCCTAAACCCTGCTCTATCCTGTGCCAATCGCACTGCTTCCAACACACCCAACCCGATCACCCCAGTCACTGAATCAATCCACCTCATAGAGGGTCTTCCCCTCCTGCGCTGTCCCTCCACCCTACCAAGCATGATGTCCCTCTCCAAG
>NW_006400029.1:568109-570197 GCF_000299155.1 Elephantulus edwardii | reverse complement strand
GCCCTTTTGATTTTCCAACTCTAGCTCCTCACACATTTCATTGTAATATTTTGCTTTGTCATTCCCTGCTGCCTTTTGGAATCTTCTGTTCAGCTCTTTAGTATCTTGAATTTTTCCTTGTGCTTTGACTTTGCTACACTCCAGTGCAATCTTCAGAGTTTCTTCTGACATCCATTTAGGTCTTTTCTTCCTCTTCCGTCTTTTTAATGACCGTTTGCACTCGAAAATCTCCCTGCAAGCAAGAAAAAGAAAAAAAAAAGCAGAGACTACAGTATGCATCTTTTAAGGCCAGATAAATTCGTATATCAAACAAGTTGAGACACTTAAACAATATTGGAGAATCAGAGACCCACATGAGGGGAGAAATGTCACCTCATGGATTCAAAGCCAGAGTCACAACCTTCATTCAAACATTCTCGGTGACTCTGGAGAAATTCCAAAATTAGCAAGAAAAAAAGAGCAACACTGGTTTTAAATTGTAAGGCTGAAAATTAAAGAGTCTGTAAGCATGTTTACGAAATTGTCCTGACTGAGGAATTGTATACCATTTCCTGCCTGGATTGTAACCTTTTAACATCGCTAACAAATCCCATAATTGTATGATCTGTGAATTCTGTGTGATCATTGCAATGGATTAGTTGACCCAGTAGCTATGAAGAGCAATGAAAGCCGTGAGAGGGATGGTTGTTTCTGGCACTGGTAGAAGAATGAGCAAGAATGTTGGAGAATGCCTGGTCTTATAGTTATCAGTTTCGTACTGTGGATATTGTTGATATACACTGCTTCCTTTTGTATATTTAGTGGAGATCAGATGAGCTAGATTTTCAATACCGCTCAGTTTTCTATTAAATGGTACCATGCTCAACCTGTAAAATGTTTATACATCCAGTACTGTATGTAATATAGTATATGTATTATATATAATATATTTGTGCTTTATAGTATTGTATAAGTTATATGTATTATATTTAGAATGTTGTGTTACTTTCTGAGGAAGCAATTTCACCTTACTTTGGCACACAATCAACACCAGCAGCCAAGAAATAAAAGGAAACAAAACAAAAACACTGCATTGTTAAATCTGCTGTCAAGAACCTCTCCAAAGTGCTAAGAGCAATAATGTCAGTTTAAAGACTAAAGTGCACCTGATCCAATTACTTTTCAATTACTTCCTGTGCATCTGAAAGTTGGATAATGACTAAGAATGACAGAAAAAGAATTTATGCCTTTGAATGGTGGTGTTGGAGAAGAGCACTGAATATCCTATGGACTGCCAAAATAATAAAAAATATGTCTTGGAGAAAATGCAACCAGGGTACTCCTTGGAGGCAAGGATGATGGAGCTTCATATCACATACTTTGGGCATGTTTTTAGGAGAGCCAAACTTTTGGGAAAAGGTATTATGTTTGAAAAGATAGAGGATCAGCAAAAGAGAGGAAGACCCTTAAAAAGATGGAATGACACAGTGACTGCATCAATGAGCTCAAGAATACTAGAGATGTTGAAATGGCACAGTATAGGGCAAGGCTCAAATTTGTTGTTCATAGTTGACTGGATGGCACCTAACAACAATAAATTACTTTTATGAAAACCAATATTTTCAAGCTAATGTATTTTAAAAACTGTTAAAAATAAGTAATGATAAAATTAAAACTTTATTTAACTTTAAATCTAGTAAGGGATGAGAAAAGATAGGAGGTTAGTCACTTTAATCATTGTTATCATTTGTGAAACTAAATATGAATTCTCTATAACTTGGGATCAACTCAAAAGCAGTGGATATTGTTTACATTTTATTATATTAAACATAACTGTTTACATGAAGAATATTATTTAATTTTAGGTATTCCAGTGGTATAAAGATGTTTAGCAACTGTAGCATGTATGACTACACCCATTTTGTTTCAAAATTTGAACCTAAATGTCTTCAGGAAATTTCACACTTACAATTATTATATGAAAATCAACCAGTGTGTGGTAATGGGATTTTGGAGCCTAATGAAGAATGTGACTGTGGCAATGAAGAGGTAGGTTATGAAAATGAAAACTGAGCAAAATTTTTGTGAATCTATTAAATATTCTTATAA
>NW_006400029.1:564331-568009 GCF_000299155.1 Elephantulus edwardii | reverse complement strand
TACAAGCAGCTTTGCTTTTAGTATATGATTGTGGCATAAAGACAAAAATAAAATACCTCTTAAATTTAAAAGACAGTTGAGTACCAAAAACTTGGTTTATACAAACTGTTTCCAACTATGCCAGTAGATAGCTTTTAAGTAAATAAGATAAAAGTGTTCTTTCTCCCCCTTCTAATCCCTATATTTTTTCTCTTTTGGGAGTCCATACTATATTCAATACTCTTTGCCAATAACATAGTTCAAAGACATTAATTCTTTGGATGTTTCTTACTATTTATGCAATTTTCACATGTATATCAAGCAACTGAAAAATTTGTTTAAATATATTCTTGACTCAGTTCTTGACTTAAGGCAAATTACCTTATTCTCTGTTTTCTCTACAAATTGTTCTTAATGTTGTTTTGACTATTCCTGTTGTTATTATGTTGTTGTTGTTGTTGTTGTTAAGTGCCGTTGAGTTGCAGGCGACTCATAGCGACCCTATGAAAGAGAGTCTTTGACGCTTGGGTGCCTTTCATCCTCTCTCCAGATTGTTATTATAGGTAATAAATTAAAATCAATAACTTATCTTCAGCATTCAGAGATACTAATTCATATTCAATATTGAAATGCCATCAATTATAGTTACCAAGGGATCACAATGGAACAGTGGTTAAAAAACTTGGCTGTTAAATGGAAAAATTGGAATGTAAACCTACCATACACTTTGCAGGAGAAGGATTCAGCAATCTATTTCTATATAGATTACAGCCTTGGAAACCACAGGAATCAGTTCTACTGTCTTCACTATAGTCACTGAGTGAAAGCCAAGTCAATTATAATGTTTGGGTTTTTGGTTTGATTGTTTTGGGATAGTTACAGTAACCAAGTATAATATATATTATTCCCAATCACATAGGACAACATGGTGATTTTAGATGCCATTGAGTCAGCTATGAATTACAATGACCCACAGATCAACAGAGCTGAACCCTGCCCTATCCTTGTACTGTCTATCACACTCAAGCAACTGTTGTAGTCACTTTGATAATCTTTCTTATTGAGGATCTTCTTCCCTTTTGCAGACCTTCTCTATCTTTCTCAAAATCACATCTCTTTCCAAGGCCTGTATCTTCCAACAACATGTCCAATGTATGTAAAGTTGCATCATCCTTGCCTCCAAGGAGCACTCTGGTTTGTAATTCCTTCAAGACAGATTTGTCTCTTCTTTTGGCAGTCCATGGTATATTCGGTCCTTGTTTCCAACACTACAGTTAAAAAAACATCTATTTTTCTTTGATCTTTCTTACTTATTGTTCAGCCTTCCAATACATAGGAAGCAGTTGAAAATACCAAGACTTTGCCCAAGCACACATAGGAAGCAATTGAAAATGTCAAGACTTCACCCAAGCACACCTTAGTCTTTCTAAATCTACCTTTAAAGACTAAGGTAGGATAAAAAAGTTCTTCTATTGTAAATTTAAATAGTTTGACGTTTTTTAATTTAGCAATATTCTTCCACCATGTAAATAAAATAGCTTCATTATTATGCCATACTTGTAATATGAATTTATTATCTCTACCGTTGTATTCTCACATTATTAATTCTAAAAAGCTGTCTTTTTTATAAATGTGTGTGTGTGTGTGTGTGTGTGTGTGTGTGTGTGTGTGTGTACTGTCAAATCGGATCTGACTGGTACAGGAGGATATTGTCCTTTCTTCTCCAGCAGAGCTGCTAGTGGATTCGAACCGCACACCTCTGGGATTGCCGTGCAGCTTCTAGGCCACCAGAGCTCACCAATATTTATCAATCTTGTGTCTCAAAGTAAAATGTGTGTGTGTGTGTGTGTGTGTGTGTGTGTACAGGGAGCCACGCTGCCAACACCGAGACAGTCAGTTCAAATCCATGAGTTGCACCAGAGGGAAGAGATGAACAGACTCTTCCCATGCGATTTACTGCCTTTGAAAACCTGCTGGAAGGTTAACTAGGAATCGGGTTTGACTTGACAGCACATAACAGCATCAACAACCTACATACATGTAGTTTTTCTTACTCAGTTTTCCAGTAAATTGGTACTGTGCTTATATTCTCCTACTTCCAAATATTGTGCCATTTATTTAGCAAAAATAGGAGTTCTCTTTAATTAAAACTTGAATAAAGCATACAATATGTGGTTCAGTTTGTGCATTATGAGGTTCCACAGTTCATTTGAGAAGCTAAACTACATGAAGAATCAGAGTTGGAGGGAAGCCACAGGAATCTGCATTGTGCAGATGATACAACCTTGCTTGCAGAAAATAAAGAGGATTTGGGATTCTTGCTGCAGAAGCTTAAAGACTTCAGTATGAATTACACTTCAATATCAAGAAACCCAAAATCCAAAGCACAAAAGATGAAGTCTCATCATCCTTACTTTTGGTTTTATTTTTTCCCAAACATCTATTTTTCTGGAGATTCATAGTATATTTGATATTCTATACCAATATCGTAGTACAAAACCATCAATTCCTTACTCATCATCAAATTTACATATGAATTTGAGGCTACTTAAAATACCAGGCATGGATAAGGGAACATCTTTGCTTTTTAGCTTTAAGGAGACATTTTGTAGCACATCCCCCCCAAATGTTGTTGTTGTCATTATGTGCAATTGAGTCGCTTGCAACTCATAGCGACCCTATGTACAACGGCCCTAAACTCTACTCTGTCCTGGGCCAATCGCACCATCTCTGATACACCCATCCCGATTACCCCAGTCACTGAATCAATCCACCTCATAGAGTGTCTTCCCTTCCTGCACTGTTTCTCCACCCTACCAAGCATGATGTCCCTCTCCAAGGACCAGTCTCTCCTTACAATGTGTCCAAAGTATATTAGATGGAGCCTCAGAATCCTTGCCTCCAAGGAACCGCCCAGTTTGACCCTTTACAGGATGAATCTGTTCGTTTTCCTAGCAGTCCATGGTACCCTCAGTACTCTTCTTTAGCACCACAGCTCAAATACAATATGTTAATTGATTTCTGTACTGCAACATTCATGGATACTTGTATGTGTCTATGTATAATGAATTCCTTGAAAATTTCAGTCTTCCCCCCTGTGTATTATGGTGTGGTTTATTATTCTGGTTATAAAGAGTTTTGTTTTATGTTCAGGTGTACACCATACTGAAAGTTGAAACCTTTGATCTTCACAAGTAAATGCTTCAAGTCTTCACTTTTAATGAGCAAGACATGTTGATTCTTCAGCCAATCTTAATGGAGAGCTTTCCTTTAAATAACTAAAATTACAGCATCTAAAATTACTTGCTTAGGCTACGAATTTAATGAGTGTGGTGAAAGAATACAACCCTGATGTTTTTAATGATGTTGTGAGCAAGAATCTTCTTATGACTGTTTCTTTATTTATGTACAAGTTCTTCCTGAACCCAATTTAGCTTTCTGAAATTCCCATTCTTTGCAGTACTAACAGTAGTTTATTCTGAACTGTGTGACCAAATCTGTTTGCATAGTGAATAAAACATATTTAAAAGGGGTTTTTCTGGTATTCTCTACTTTCAAGCGAGGTCTATTTGACTTCATAGAGGGGAATGGCGAAGGACACACTGACAAAGATTAATCAGAACTGGCTTTGACAAGCACTGTGGCATTTGGACAAGAACAAATTGGGAGGAGGGTAGAGAGAATAGTGCAACAATGAAT
>NW_006400029.1:560887-564231 GCF_000299155.1 Elephantulus edwardii | reverse complement strand
GCACTTCTGAGCTATTTGTGTCAATTTAAAAGGCAGGTGTCTTTCCATTGACCTGTTTTCAGTGCTATAATCCCATTTACCTTGACACGATCCTCTGGAGTTTTGCTTTGTTTGGGAATTTTAAATTACTTTATTTGTAACAGATCAAAAGCTATCTGGCACATACACTGCATTTAGATGCAGGCACTTTGATGGATCTTGCAGGCTCTCTGCATGTACATGTTTGCGTATTTCCCCAACAACTACTCCTGGCCTTGCTCACTGCCCCCGATTTTAAATAGAAACCATCTTTGTAAACCTTTCCTATCTCCTTCCTAGGACTTTCAAAGGCACTCTTGTGAGACTTTGCAGGTTGATTTATGCAACTGAGGTGGGCGTCTCTAACATAATATCAACTCAGGTTTCTGCAGGGCTGTCTCAGTGCACTTGTGTCCTAAGTGGTCTGGGTGGCTGGTTATACCCTATAAGCTCCTCTCCATGGCATTTTTGATCCACAGAGGGCTATGGAACAATGCCCCCATGCAGACCAATGGCTGGGTAATTCGAAGGGCCCAGACCAGGCTTTAGCCAACTGTGACCCCTAAACCAAATTCAGCCCCCCCTTGCTTTTATACAGCCCATACTAAGAAAGGCTTTTACAATTTAAGTGGTTGAAAAAAAACGAAAAGCAGCCTATCCGATGATATGTGAAAAGTATATGCAATTCAAACTTAGTGTCCATAAATAAAGTTTTATTGGAACACACACACACACACACACACACACACACACACACACACACACACAAAAGAGGATATTCCACATTCCATGTCCGCTTCTAAGTATGACATATTGATGGTATTTTGCTGTTTATACACTATTTCTCAATCCATTAATTTGTTGATGAGCATTTGGACTGTTTATGTTTTCTTGCTATTGTAAATAAAGCTTCTATGAATATAGATGTACTTATCTCCATACATGTCTCAGTTCTGATTTCTTTGGGGTATATTTCCAGCTGTGAAATAGCTGGGTCACATAGAATTTATATGTTTAGCCTTTTAAGGAAACACCAACATGCTTTTCAGAGTGGTTGCACCATTTTACAATCCCATCAGCAGTGCATGAGAGTTCCAATCTCTGCATTGTCTCCAACATTTACTGCTTGCTGTCCTGTAAGATTTTGCTACTGCTACTGGAACGAGACAGTATCTCATTGAGGTTTTGATTTGCATCTCTCATTGCCAGTGATTTTGAGCATTTCCTCCTGTATCTGTTGGTCATCTTACTCTTTTCCTTTGTGAAGAGATTTTTTTCATGTCTTTACCCATTTTGATACTGCATTGCCTATCTTATACTTGTGGAGGCCCTGTAGTAGTCTGTAAACTTGAGTTCTGAGATCCTTGTCTGAAATGTCATTACCAAATGTTATTGTCCACATCTGTAGGTTTTCTTTAGCTGAATCCAAGCAAGATGAAGTAATTGACAGCTTCCATCTTTCTCCATTTATCATAACATTGCCTAATTGCCTGATGGTGAGGACTTTTCATATTGGAGGCTGTAGTCTTTGGTATTCTGCAGGAAGCATTTCAAGTACTCCTTACTTTCAGCAAGCAAAGTCTTGTCATCTGCATAACTATGAAGAAAGGATACAGCCCTGATGCACACTTTCCTTGATTTTAAATCATGCAGTGTTCCCTTACTTTGTTTGAATTTCTTGGTCTCGGTCTATGTTTTGTATGAGCATTATCAGATATTCTTTTAATCCCTTTCTTCCCAATGTTAACCATAGTTTGTTATGATCTACACAGTCAAATACATTTATGTATTCAATAAAACACAAATAGACATTTGTCTGTGTTTTCTGCTTTCTGCAAGATCCATGTGACATAAAAAAATTATATCCCTAGTGCCACAGCCTCTTATAAATTCAGCTTAAGTTTCTGGAATTTCTTTAACAATGTACTGTTCTAGTCATTTTTTAATTATCTTCAGCAATATTTTGTTTGCCTGTGATATGCTTGATCAAAAATATGCTTGATAATTCCTACATTTTGTTAAATCATCTTTCTTGGGAATAGGAACAAATACGGATCTCTTCTAGTAAGTTGGCCAAGCAGCTCTCTTCTAGATTTCCTGGCACAGACTGGTGAACATGTCCATGGCTGCATCTGTTAGTTGAAACATATCAAAACAACCTTTAAATGAAATACTATGAGGCATTATGAATGATATTTACAAATTCCAAGGCTGTAATATCCCAGGAAGCGGATTGACACATCTTTATACTACAGAGTAGCTATTGTTCTAATGCTTTCAGGTTGAGATTGAGCACTTAACCACTGTTTGACTAAAGCTCTTTTTTATCTTGAGTTTTACCTTCTTAAAAGACAAGTTCTTTGAAACTACATCTTTGAGCAAATGATAAATTCTTGATTTAAAAAACTTAGACTATGAAAATCTTAAAAGATTGTATAAACATAATACACTTTTGAGTTATCTCTGATGGCCTAGTGGATGAGGAGTAGTGCCTATAACCCAAAAGATGGGAATATATCAACTACTCAGAGAGAGAAAGAAGGTCATTCTCCTCTTAATGATTTACTGCCTCTGAAAACTCTGGAGAGTCAGCTGTGAGTGGGTTCTGACTTGATGGCACATAACAACGACAATAACTATGTACTTTAGTGAAAAAAAATATTTTGGTTGTAAAGTTAAACTGTCACCAAATTTTAGTGACAGTTGACTATCATCTATTATTTATCTTGGTTTTTTGAGAAAGTATATTAACATTTGCTTTTATTTTTATTACAGTAAAATAAAAAAATAATTTTGCAGCATGTATTGTCCAAGTTTAACTTAATGCATGAAATGGAACTTCTTACTAAACAAGTCATTTGTAATAAGGCAATAAGAATTTAAAATTTCTCCTGGAATATTAAACTTTATTTTTAGATGATATTTTTATGTTGGTAATTATGAGCTAAATACTAAATCTTTCAGTGATTATATATTGTTGATTTCTATTATTTATGTTTTTATTATATATCATTTATTTGCTCCTTATAATAAAATGTACCTCTGATAACTAATATATATTAATATATGTTGTTGTTGTTGTTATGTGCCGTCGAGTCGCTTGTGACTCACAGCGACCCTATGTGCAACAGCCCTAAATTCTGCTCTGTGCTCTGTCCTCTGCCAATCGCACTGTTTCTAACACTCCCATCCCGATTATCTCAGTCACTGAATCAATCCACCTCATAGAGGGCCTTCCCCTCCTGCGCCGTCCCTCCACCCTCCCAAGCATGATGTCATTCTCCAAGGACCGGTCTCTCCTCACAACATGTCCAAAGTATGTTAGA
>NW_006400029.1:521438-560264 GCF_000299155.1 Elephantulus edwardii | reverse complement strand
TTGATGTATCATTGCATTCTATTGGCCAATATTTTATTCAGCATTTTTGCATCTATGTTGATAAGATATATTGGCCTATAGTTTTCTATTTGGGTGGTGTCCTTTCCTGGCTTTGGTATCAAGGATATGTTTGCTTCATAGAATGAGTCTGGGAGAATTCTATCTTTTTCTATTTTCTGAAATAGTTTATATAGAATTGGTGACAGTTTTTCTCTGAATGTTTGATAAAATTAGCTAGTAAATCCATCTGGTCCAGGACTTTTTTTGGTTGGAAGTTGTTGTATTACCTTTTCAATTTCTTCTTTTGTAATGGGTCTGTTGAGATGTTCAGTTTAGGTTTGTGTCAGTTTAGGTAGATTGTGTGTTTCTAAGTATTTGTCCATTTCCTCTAGGTTTTCACATTTGAGTATAATTTTTCATAATATTCAAATGTTAACTTTTTCATTTTATTTGGGTCTGTTGTGATGTTACCTGATTCATCCCTTATTTGGATTATTTTTGTCTTCTCCTTTTTTCTTTTCTGAGTTTTGCTAATGGTTTGGCTATTTTATTGACCTTTTCAAAGAACCAACTCCTACTTTTGTTGATAGCTTTTTGTTTTTAGATTTTCTATTTCATTTATCTCTGCTCTAATTTTTATAATTTCAGGGTTTTTAGAGGGTGTTGGATTTTCTTGTTGTTCTTTTTCAATTTGTTGTAGATGTTGTGTTAGAGAGTCAATCGTCAATTTTTCCTGCCTTTTGATGTGTTTGCTTATTGATATAAATTGACCTCTTATTACTGCTTTGGCTGTTTCCCAGAGGTTTTCTAAAGTAGTGTCTTCATTGTCATTTGTTTCAAGAAACTTTTTAAAAATTTTTTTTTATTTTCTCTATGTGTGTACTGTCAAATTGGATCTGATTGGTACAGGAGGAGATGGCCCCTCCTTCTCTGGCAAAGCATCTGGTGGATTTGAACCACATATCTTTGGGATTGCAGTGCAGCTTCTTGCCACTAGGCCACCAGAACTCCCTCAAGAAACTTTTTAACTTCATTTTTTATTTCTTCTTGCACCCAGTCGTGTTCAAGCAAGTTGTTGTTCAGCTTTCAAATGTATGATTTTCCCCCTTTATTCTCTTTTTATTAATTTCTAATTTTGTGGTGTTGTGATCTGAGAAGATACTTTGTATAATTACTATGTTCTTGAATTTGTTGATGCTTGCCTTGTGACCTAGAACGTGGTCTATTCTGGAGAACGTTCCATGCACATTGGAAAAGAAGGTATATTGTGCTTTTTTAGGGTGCATTAACCTATAAATATCTATGAGATCGAGTTGGTTAATTGTGCGGTTTAATTCTTGAGTATCTTTATTGAGATTCTTCTTGGTAGTTCTATCTTTTCTTGAAAGGTGTGTATTGAAGTCTCCAAGTACTATAGTAGTGTTATCTATCTCCTTTTTCAACTTTGTTAATTTGTGTTTTATATATTTTGCAGGTTGTTCAGATCTTTTGTTCATAGGGTCGCTGTGAGTCACCTATGACTTGACAGCACACAGCAATGACAACAACAAGATACTAGTTAATATTAACTAATATATAAATATATAACTAATATATGTTAGTTAACATATTAATGAATATTAGTTAATATTAACTAATATATAAATATATAATATATACCTAATATATGTTAGTTAACATATTAATGAATATTAGTTCATATTAACTAATATCTATTAATATACAACTAATATACATTAGTTAATATATATTGTTAATTGACTGTTATTTTATGTTATTTCTTTGCTTCTTATAATAATATGTACCTCTGAATAGTCCAGCAGTCACTCATTCACTTATGCTATTGAGCTGGAACCTACTTATGGTGGACCCGCCATTGCATTTTCCAAGGCTGTAACTTACAAAGAAGAGACTGGTTTTCTTTCTCAGAGTGACTGGTGGATTTGAACTGCCAGGGAGTTGCCACCTTTGGATTAGTAGCCTAATTCCCCAGAGGCTATACAATTAGCTCCCTTATTCTAGCAATGATGCAACTGAATAAAATTACATTGTTTACTTAAAAAGGTGAGTAAAAGAGGTTGTTAAATCAAAGTTGTGATTTAAAAGCAAGAGTTTATAAGTGCTTAAATGGAATTAAAATATTTTCTGTAATATTACAGGAATGTCAATTTGAAAAGTGCTGTGATTATTCTATCTGTAAGTTAAAAGGCTCAGTACAATGTGGGTCTGGAGCATGCTGTACATCAGAATGTGAGGTAAGGTTCTTTAGTGATAAAAAGAAATTGATCTGATGTTAAAACTTTTTATTTCTTGAATTAGTGCTGAACTGATAAAAATAATGTTGTTAAGTGTCATATGTACAACAGCTCTGAACCCTGCTCTGTCCTGAGTCAACCTTAACTGTCTCTGACACACCTACCCTCAGTATCCCAGTCACTGAGTCAATCCATCTCTTCCAGGGTCTTCATCTCTTGTGCTGTCTCTCCACATTTCCAAGCATGATGTCCCTCTCCAAGGACTGGTCCTCCTTGCAACATGCCCAGCTTATGTCAGACAGATCTTCAGAATCCTTGCTTCCAAAGAATAGCCTGGTTTCACCCTCTCCAGGACAAACTTGTTTGTTCTCCTAGCAGTCCATGATATTATTCAATACTCTTCTCCAGTACCACAGCTCAAAGACATCAATTCTCCTTCTATCATCCCTGATAATGTAGAAACATGTAAAAAATTAAGTAGAATGTTAAAAATGTATTAATTTTCAAAAAGTACAAAATATAGAAACACACACATATGAAGTAAATATAAGAAAGACAGCTCTGATAGTGATTATTTTATAATGCTGAAACCATAAAAGTGACACCACATTAAATTATCAAAGTAAAAGAGAATAAGCATATATTTCCCAAAAATGACTAGAATGGAACACGGATAAAGAACTGTCAGAAATACAAGCAGTGTTTAGAAGAGTTTGGGGCATTAGGGATAGCATTGCTGATATCAGATGGATCTTGACAAAAAGCAGTGAGTACCAGAAGGATGTTTTATCAACTATGCAAAGCATTTTACTGTGTGGATTACCACAAGTTGTGGCTAACATGGAAAAGAATGGCAATCCCAGAACACTTAATTGTGTTCATGGGAAACCTAAACCTAGAACAGGAAGCTGTTGTATGAACAGAGGAAGGGAGCACTCCATGGTTCAAAATCAAGAAAGGAGTTCATCAGGAGTGTATCCTTTCTCCATACCTTTTCAATCTATATGTGGAACACATCATTCAATATAGACTGTATCTCAACATTAAGAAAACAAAAGTTCTCATCTTTGGGCCAATTTGCGGTATCATGATAGATGGAGAAAAAGATTGAGGTTGTTAACAATTTCATCTTGCCTGAATCCACAATCAACAATCTTGGCACCAGCAGGCAGAAATTAAAAGACAAGTTGGTTTAGGAAAATCTTCTGTCAAGGACCATTCCAGAATTCTAAAGAGCAACCATGTGCACCTAAAGTACACCTGATCCATTCATGATCTCAATTGCTTGTTATGCATCTGAGATCTATCTGGACAATAACTAAAGATGACAGAAGAAGAATTGATGACTTTGAGTTGTAGTGCTGGAGAAGAATAGTGAACATATCATGGGCAGTCAAGAGAACAAACAGGCCTATTCTGGAGAAGATGAAACCAGGTTGCTCCTTAGAGGCAAGGATTTTGAAGCTCCATCTCACATGCTTTGGGGATATTTGTTACCAGGCATGACCGGTCCTTGGAAAAAGACATCATTCTTGGAAGTATAAAAGGTCAGTGAAAGAGAGGAAGATCCCAGATGACATGGACTGACACAGTGACTATGGCAATGTGGTCAGGTGACGCTGGCACAGAATAGGGCAAGGTTCAGAGCTACTGTTCTTCATGTTGACTCATCACAAGTCCCCAGTTTACATGCTGAACATGTGAAATGGTTTCTCAGTATAGAATACAAAGTGGTTGGATAGTTGAAAACTTGTAAGGAATCATTTTCTGTACGGAAACATATATTCTCCATAATACTAGAATACCTTACCTGATAGGGTTATTTTGTTTGCTTGTTTTTTATTTTTTTTTCTTCTTCACAGAAATACCAGCCTTGTGGTTCCTTGAGTTATGAATAATCAGGAAGTAATTTTTAAGAATGGTAATTACTACAGCTCATTGTCTCTTTTCCTTCTAGTTAGCAGTAGCAGGTACTCCATGTAGAAAGAGTGTTGATGAAGAATGTGATTTTACAGAATATTGCAATGGGACTTCTAGTAATTGTGTGCCTGACACTTACGCACTGAATGGCCATATGTGCAAACTGGGAACTGCATATTGTTATAATGGAAGGTGCCAAACCACTGATACTCAGTGTGTTGAAGCATTTGGGAAAGGTATTGTTCTTTATACATGCATATTTTATATAAGATTTAAAACTATAGATTACAGTACCTACTACACAGCTCTATAAATGGAAGTACATGAACCTTAACGTTAGCAAAAAAAAATAGTGTAAAAGGATATTGGTTTTGGTAGGGACATTGGTGATATCCATGATAAAATTATGTTTTATATTTATAATATATTTTTTGTCAAGTATTTAACTGGATTCATAATTAACACTCTTAGGAGGTAGTAGTTTTGCACTGAAACAGATGAGGGAGTGAATAATTTAAAAGCAATGTATGATAGGGTATTATGGTTTTCATAAGAGTCCACAATTAAGGTTGCATAGTGGAATGTACTTGGGGCGGTGGGAGGAGTGCGGGGGGATTGTATACCAGGGAAGGAGTGTTTCTTTTGCTTTTGAAAGAGAGGAGCGAACAGAGGAGGGGGGGAGGGCTGGGGGGGAAGTGCAGCAATGAATGAATGGAAATCCAAAATCTCTGTAAATGCTCATTAAAATTATTTCTTTTTTTAAAAAAAGGCTTATTGACGAAAAAAAAAGAAAAAAAAAGAAGTTAGTAGTTAGGAAATAAAAACGTGTATGTTTCTGGTATTTAACTATTAGGCCAAAAATAGATGATTAACAGTAATAATTTATATGGAGTTTGGAGTAACATATTTTGAAATTTTACTTAATTCTAACATAGTTTTAAGTTTTACTTGATTTCTTTTTATATTCCAATTTCATTATATAATTTTAATGACGTCATCAAATATAGTCAAAAGCATTTAAAACATAATCAATTCCCTTTTTTCTTTGCCCACACCAACAAGTTTATTAGGGTCCTTATCTCCCTTTCAATTATTGAGATGATAGTTTCACCATTTTTAAGCCTTAATTATTCTCTTTAAGCCCCTAGTAATAACTTTCTTATCACCTATGCTCCAATGCGAACATTGTATTTTTCCCCATAATATCTTTTTAATATTGTATATTTTTAGGCTTTTTATTTTTTTCTTTTTTAAAAAAATTAATTTGTACTACAACACTACATTTCATTTCTAGGTACCTGTTCCTACATTTAGTGAAATTCTTCTCCCCCCAAAATGACCAATATGTCTGCATAGAGCTTCCTAAATATATTCTGGTACTCAAATTGACAGATGGTTCTCCACTTAAAACATTGATGACACAACATTAGAAGATGAAGACACTATAATATTTTTTTAAAATGGGCTGTTTAGGTGATATACCTTGAATCTTTTATCAAGGAGAGCAAGAACAAGTCACAAGGTCAAATCAGATATACCTTGGACAAGTTCTCTGAGTGTGACAGCAAGTTGATTTTAATAATAACTTACTGGAATCTGCAACCTTTACAATGTCAAAATCAATAATGCACTGTGATCTTATTTTATTCTGCCTTTGGTTATTTTTCTCTTTCTATTTGTATTCACAGAGGTACACATGAAAATACAATCATGATACTCAGTTCAAGATCACCATTATTTTGATTCTGTAATAAAACTTTTATTACCCTTTTAAGTATAGCATTTCCATTTGCATCCAGAATGATTATTTACTGCCATATTTTCATTCTAAGGCGCTAAAGCAGCTCCATTTGCCTGCTTTGAAGAAGTTAATCCTTTGCATGATGGATCTGGGAATTGTAGTTCTAAGGATTTAAGATCGTTACCTTGTGAACAGAAGTATGTAAATATGTTCATTTCAAAAATGTACTGTTATTTTATTGAATAAAAACTATGTTTCTTGTCAAGAGACACTAAATAGTGTTACTTCTAAGTGTAGCAGGCTAATATTCTCAAATAGCATTTCCTCTTGTGTATCAATTGAGAATTTTCTTTTCCTTAATTTTCCCTGATATCTTTTTAATAACAGCAATGAGAACATTGTGCTTAGCGCCAAAGGTGAACAGTGAGTTATGCCATTGTTATTGTCATGTGCCATTAAGTCAGAGGTGACTCATAGCTGACTGACTCTCCAGCAGGTATTCAGACACTGTAAATTACCAGAAAGAAATTGCCTATCTTTCTCCCCAGGAGCAGCTGGTGGATTCAAACTGCAACTCTTTGTGTTAGGCTACCAAAATCCAAGCAGTGGATACAAACTGGTGTGTGGGGAGGGCGGTGGGGAAACACAGGCTCTTCCTCTATCTTTGTTGTTGTAGTTGTTATGTGCTGTCAAGTCACCTGCTAGCTTGTTGTTAGCTGCCCCATGAAATTGAATTATTCATGGTGCTCTTATATAAAACAGACTAAGATGCTGCTGAGTCTTGTATCATGCTCACAATTAACCACCATGTTTGAATAGTCATTGTTACAATTGCACCAGTCACATCAGAGATATCTCTTACCCTTACTAGTCCTCTGTTTACCCACTATTGTTTTTCCTGAGTGATTGATCCCTCATGATGATTTAGCCAAAACAAATTAATCAAACAATATTTTGTTGTGATTCATAAAGGTTTTGTTCTCTGATTTTTAGAATTAGACTCCAGGACTTTTTCACTAGTCAACCTTAGAAAGCACCACAGAAACCCAACCACAATGTGCAATCATTGGTATTATCAATGCTAGTATCATAGCATCTTGTTTCATAGTAATATATTTGCCAGGACAAACTGATAGATGGGTGGTAAGCCACTAAGTTAAACTCTGGATATTAGGCTTAAGATAAATTTCTTGACTAATGGATAAAATTTTCTAAGGATAAATTTTTAAGACAATAACTAAGAACAATATTTTTCATTGAGGATGGGGTTTGATCTATTTGATGTTTTTCAAAAGTAAGTTGTGACAAGTATTATTTTCCTTCAACTAGTTTGGAAAATTGTTAGGAGGAGCTATTCCTTGGAAAGGGATATAATGCTTGAAAAAGTGGAGGTTTCAACAAAAGGCAGGAAGACCATACAGGGGATAGATTTATTTGACTTTGAAAATGGATTCCAGCAAGTCAGAGATGATATGGATAGCACGGGACAGGACAGGGTTTAGATCTGTTGTTCACAGGGTTGTGATGAGTTGGACTCAATTCAGTGACATATGACAACAGCAGTCTAGAAATTTGTAAGCTTACATTTTAGCTGACTAAGTAATTTATATCTATATAGATATAGTGTATTTTTAATTGTCCTACAGAGGGATCTAAGAGTTTCTAAATTTGGGGGAGTGGGAAGATGTACAAGTATTGACTATAAAAGTTTAGTAGAGAAATCCTAAGATAAGAATATTGAGCTCTAGTGACCTAATGGGTAGGGAGTGTCTCTGTGTCAACCCAAAAGTGAAGGTTCAAATCCACCAGCTGCTCCAAGATAGAAAGAATAAACAACCTCGCATGTGATTTATAATATTTGAAAATTCATTGGACAGCCAACTATGAGTCAGTTTCTATTCAACAGCAATTGAGCATGAGAGTAGGATCAAAATAACCAGTTGGAATAGCACAGAAATATACTGAGAAGAGATCATGACAAGGACCACCAGAATAATTAGAAAGGGCTTAAATAATAAAAAAATGGAAAATTCAAATAGCTACTCTTTGTAAATGCACAATAATTAATAATCATACTGGCTAAGTTATGTCAAAATATGGGCAGGTGAGGAATTCTCCCCGAGAATATGCTAAAGTGCAGTAAGTTCTCTAAAATAGCTGGAAGTTAGAGAAAAATGGAATTTTAGGAAAGGAACATAATCGTGTACATCTAATTCAGTGTATCCCTTATAATACTTATAAATGCTAATTATTTGAATTGCATTTGATTGTTTGCTACAGTATTTTTATTGGATTTCACTTTCTAAAACATTAACATTGATTAAACAATGTTGTTGTTGTTGTTGTTATGTGTCGTCGAGTCATTTGCGACTCATAGCAACCCTATGTACAACAGACCTAACCCCTGCTCTATCCTGTGCCAATCGCATTGCCTCTGACACACCCATCACGATTACCCCAGTCACTGAATCAATCCACCTCATAGAGGGTCTTGCCCTCCTGCGCTGTCCCTCTACCCTACCAAGCCTGATGTCTCTCTCCGAGGACCTGTCTCTCCTTACAAAATGTCCAAAGTATGTCAGATGAAGCCCCAGTATCCTTGCCTCCAAGGAGTAGCCTGGTTTAACCCTCTCTAGGATGAATCTGTTTGTTTTCTTGGAAGTCCATGGTACATTCAGTACTCTTCCCCAGCACCACAGCTCGAAAGCGTCAATTCTCCTATCCTCCCTATTCATTGTTCAACTCTCTGAGGCATAACAAGTGATTGCAAAAACCATGGCCTGTATCAGACAGACCTTAGTCTCCAGAGAGACACTGTTGCTTTTGAGTACTTTAGAGAGGTCCCTAACAGCAGACTTTCCCATGGCAAGGTGTTTTTTTTTATTTAAACAATTTAATTTAATTTAAACAATACTTAGATTATTATCTAAGTGAGACTCACTTGAAATAAGGAGACATTAAAACAATGGTAAGAAATCTGTTTTTCCTTTCTAGGGATGTTCTTTGTGGAAAATTAGCTTGTATTTGGTCACATGAGAATGCTAATAAAAATGATAATCCAACTACAGTTTATTCATATGTCCAAGGTCATGTATGCATGTCCACAGTGATTGGGTCTTCAGTGAGCTCTGATGGAAGGGACTATGCCTATGTAGCTGATGGCACTGCATGTGGTCCACAAATGGTAATAAAACATGCTATTTTGTACTTAACTGTGTTAGGTCATAATAGTGATAAGATATTATATTCTGTGTTGACTACTAGAATCATAGATATCTCTGCTACTTAAATATTTTACATATAGTGAGAAAAAGAAACTAAATTTCAGGTATTAAAAGATACTTTTAAAACTGGGTTGAAGGGTTAGAAAAATTGCAGCAGCACAGAAGCAAAAGTAGTTTGACTGGACCTGTGGACCCTTTCAAATTCTGAAAGATACACTAATACACAGAATAAAGTGCTCTAAGAGACAATGGTCATGTAATATATTAACATTCCCAGGATGAACATTAATGATCTACCAACATCTTACTTAGGCCACATGATATAAAACATAGAACAGGCATAATATGTGAAAACCAAATTGTCTGAGCCAAGAAACTGTAGTGTATATCTCTATCTATATCTCTCTCTCTACATATACAACTAATATTTATATTTATACATAAAATATATATCTACAGTCATAAATTAGTGTTCAATGCCTCAAATCTGTTGCTGAGATAGTTTTAAATTCAGGTGGGATAGACTCAAGGTCAAATTTTGGTTCTAGTGTACTTGATTTTATTTTCCTTAGCTTCAGCTTGAACTTGTTATGAGTTGTCGAGTCACCTGTGACTCATAGAGTCCCTATGTACAACAGCTCTGAATCCTGCTCTGTCCTGTGCCAATCTCATTGTCTCCGACACACTTACCCCATAACCCTAGTCACTGAATCAATCTACTCATAGTCTTCCTCTCCTGCATTATCCCTCCACCCTCCCAAGCATGACATCCTTCTCCAAGGACTGGTTCCTTGCAACATGTCCAAAGTAGTCAGAGGAAGCTTCAGAATCCTTGCTTGAAAGGAGCAACCTGGTGTAACCTTCTCCAGGTTGAACCTGTTCATTTTCTTAGCAGTCCATGGTATATTCAATACTCTTCTCTAACACCACAGTTCAAAGGCATCAATTCTGCTTCTATCCTCTCTAGTCATTGTCCAGCTCTCTGATGCATAGCAAGTGATTTCAAAGACCATGGCCTGTATCAGATGCATGCACCTTAGGCTTCAGAGAGACACCATTGCTCTCCAATTGCAATATGTCTTTTTAATTTCTTGGCTGCTGGTGCCAAGAGTATTGACTATGGAGCCAAGCAAACCAAAGCTGTTGACAATCTCAGTCTTCACCATCCATCCTGATGCTGCCAATTGGCCCAGTGGTGAAAATCTTTGTGTTCCTGATATTGAGCCTCCATCCGTGTTGAAGGCTGTAGTCCTTGACCTTGTGCAGCAAGCACTTCAGATCCTCCTCAGTTTCAGCAAACACAGGTAGAGTAAAACATGAGGAATGAATTTTCTGATTACACACTTTCAAGAGTATAGATATTATATATTATAAAGAGAAAGTTGATTTTTCATATGTGAATGTTAGTGGCTAGAAGAGCCAGGGAGTGGACTCTGGGTGTCTAAGGTTTGTTATTCAAAAGAGTCTTCCCTAGCCAAAAGGTTAACTGTTTTATGCTGATGTAATTCTTGTTTTCAGGAAAGAGGATGCTATGTGGATAGGTGAGAATATGCAAATAGGGCATGTTGGCCAGTCTCAACATTCTACAAGGGAATTGGTGAATCTTAACATTTTACAAAGGCTAGTCTCATTATTGACTGAGCAAGCCAGAGTGAGAGACAGATATTTTAGGGCCAGTGAAGAGAAAGCAAGACAATGCAAGACACGTTTCCTACTTCAGCTACACCTATGGCAGCAAACACCTAAGACCAAACTGGAGACTTGATGTGAGATGAGTGAGACCTTTGGGATGGGGTGAAATCCAATATGGGCAGAAGTGAGAACTTGGGAACCACTTACCTGAAGGCACAAGGCTTGAGACAGAGATGTCTGTGTACACATTAAGGAGCTTTCTTCACTGCAATATGTTATTAATTTGGATTATAATCTTATTTTTTTAGAGTGAAAGTTACATTTTTGTTAGAATTTTTTAATATTTTTTCTTTACTTTTAAAAAAATTGCTTGCTTATAAAGTTCTGTATACATTGTGTTTCACACTATTCATTCACACTGTTTTTCATATAATTCTCATGTATTATGTTTCATAAAATCAATCACCACAGGACCTTGCCCATCATTACCCTTTTTTTGTTCAAATCCTTTCCATTTCCCTGACCTCCTCTCTCCATACACCAAACTGTGCAACCTGTTGGTTTCATCCCTACCCACCCTCACCCCTCATACCAGCCACCCTCCCTTGAGTTCCCATACCTGTTTTAATAGTTATCCTTCTATTTTTACAAAAGTGGTCCTTATGAGACTGTGTTAGTTTACTCAGAATAATACTATCCAGCCTCTCCCAAGTTACATAGTATTTTTAAAAATCATCACTCTTGTATGCAGCATAATATTCTATTGTGTTAATGCACCACAATTTCTCAATCCATTTGGTTGTGGTTGGACATTTGGGCTGTCCCCATATTCCTGTGATGGTGAACAATGCTGTCATGAACATTGGTGTACAAATCTCTGCCTGTGTCTCAATTTCAACCTTCCTGGTATACACTCCTAGAAGTGGAATAGATGAGTCATACAGAGTTTCCACATTCAACCTTTTGAGGAAATGCCAAACTGTCTTCCAGGGTGGCTGCACCATCCCACAATCCCACCAACAGTGCAAAATAGCTCCCACCTCTCCATATCCTCTCCAACATCTGCTGCTTGCTGCCCTACTAAACTTTGCCACTGCCATTGGGTGAGACGGCACCCCACCATGATTCTGACTTGCATCTCTCATTGCTAGCGATTTGAGCATTTCTTCATATATGTTAGCCACCTGAACTATCTTTTAACTTCCCCAATAGTGTAGTCTGTGAGCTCTCACATTGGATTTTGAGCCCAGTAAAACAGTAAGTTTGGTGTTGGGATGAGAATAAAAAGGTATGGGAGTGTGAGGGGCATGTCGGACCTCATGTGAATTGGGGTTTTTTTCCTGATGCTGTTGAGGGGGACAGTTCCCTTTGTGACATTGATGAAGGTCAGACACGGCAATCCCCATGTGGCCTTTGCTCTTTTACAAGACTTCTATCTCTGGTTTGTAATAGTTAATTAAGGTATTTACCATTCTGTCACACTTTTCTTAAATAATTGTGAAAAATATACTTTTTTAAATTTTAGTATTGTTTAAATAAAACCTGCCAAGAAGTCAGTTTAATTGAATATGACTGCAATCCAAATATAAAATGCAAAGGGAATGGGGTAAGTAACTTTTACATATTAATATATATATTAAAAAATTATTTATCACTATTAATTATGCTTGGAAGGGTGGTGGCACAGCTCAGGAGAGGAAGACCCAGGAGGAGATGCATTGATACAGTAAGTGAGGCAATGTGAGTAGGTGTTTTAGAATCAGTGAGACTGGATCAGGACAGGGCAGGCTTCAGAGCTGCTGTAGCAGGGTCACTATGAGTGGCAGGGAACTTGACAGCACACAACAACAATACCACAGTTACTTCAGGCATATTGTCAGCTATGTCATTTACTGTTCTTAAGTCCTGGAGAAAAAAAAAGTCCTGGAGCAAATTCCATCTACCACTGGGTTGTTTTACAACTCGGAAGTCTGCTTGGTCAATTCCAACAACTAAGAAATAGTGAGAAGAGTTGGGACCTCAGAAGGCGTTTAGGACCTCTGTGTCCAGGAGAAAACTAATATACTTACCCATGTTAATGCTCACCCATGCAAAGAGATTTTGTGTGTTGGGAAGTGTGGGGATGGCGCAGGATAGAGCAGGGTTCAGATCTTTTGTTTATAGGGTCTCTGAGTTCTTCTTAACTCTATGACACCTAACAACAACAACTTCCTATTTTATATAGATTTAAAAATGTAAAAAAACCCCACAAAAACCCAAGCCAGTGATTTTATACTGTATAATTTATGCATTTATACTTTACACAAAACTAGTCTCAAATTCACTGACAATGAGTCTGACTGACACAAGAGTGATGGCCAAAATTAGGGTTTCAGAGGCGCATCTTTCTATCACCAAGCCACTGGTCGAGTGGAACTGCCAGTTATGACGTGCAGCTCCCTACGGAGTGAGCTACCAGAGCTCCCATTTCATACAAATGTTAGGATAAAATTTTACGCCAATAATAGTTACTATGTTTCCCCCCCTGTTTCAGGTATGTAATAATCTTGGTAATTGCCACTGCTTTCCTGGCTATAAACCTCCAGATTGTGTATTTCATATTGGTTCACCAGGGGGCAGTATTGATGATGGGAATGCTCAGAAATCTGGTAAGTAAAAAGATAACTTTGAAAACAAAAGAAAATGTTGTTTCTTAACGAGAAAAGTTTTAAGCAAAGGACGAGAAATTAATATTTGGAGGAGTACAGGTTTTTAAACGTGGCCACGCCTGTAGTACAGCTTCCACCAAAAAAGAACTGCCTGAATGTTCATGGAATGGAAAATCATTTTAAGGATCCCTGACAGCACTATCACACCAGGCCAGTGACATACTAGCTCCTCCAAAGTGATGAGGAAATTAGTCCCTTGAAAATTTACTTTGCCTTTAATACGTGATCACTGAGTTAGGATCAATGTTTTTTCAATAAGCATTCTAATAAAAAGTGGAATTTCAATAAATTTCTTTAGGGGGAAAGAGAAAATATTGTTTTATATGAAAGAAATATTAAAAATATACTGCTGAACCAAAGAGCTGTATTTACTAGTGGATTTATGTAAATAATGTTATATAATATTTGAAATGTGATTTTTCTCACTAAGATTTTACTAATAGGTTAAATAAATTAGATTTTCAAGAATTTCAAAAAATTCAGACAGATTAAAATATAGAAAAAAAGAATACAACATTTATACTGTATTTTAAATTTTGTAAATTTTTAAAAATCTAAAGTGGTATATAAACTATTCTGACTGAAGTTAATAAAACATACATGGCAAAATATTAGTATGTACTTATTTTAAATTAGTAGTTAATCAGTTTTTTAAAGTGATAAAATACATGCTTATATTTTCCATTTGTTCCCCTAAAACAATATAGACTAATCCTGGCCAAAACCTGGAAACAACCCACCAGAAATAGCAATTAATAGATTAAAACCAAACAAGTGTAGTATGGTATATTTTGTTGCTATGTTGCATCCTGTCATGTTATAATATGTTAAGTGCCATCAAGTTGACTACAATACATAGTAATCCAGGAACAACATATTTAAACCATGTCCTAGCCTATGCCGTACTCAAAATCTCCACTACGCTCAAGCTCATTGTTGAAGTCAGTATGTCACTCCATCTTACTGATCAGAGCTACTGATCCTCTGAGTTTCCTAATATGGTATATTTTTTCAAGAATGGTCACTCCTCACAACATGCTCAAAGTTTTTGGGACAACATTTCATAATACCTTCCTCCGTGGGACACCCTGGTTGCACTTTCTCCAAGACAGATTTGCTTGTTCTTTTAACAGTCCATGGGATAGTCAATAGTCTTCACCAATACCACAGTTCGAAGGTAAAAGTACTTCTTTCTGTGTTCCTATTTCACTGTTCAACTTTCCCATAAAAAGCAATGTAAAATATTATGACTTGAGTAAGGCACACTTTAGTCTTAAAACTAACATTCTCGCTCTTTAGCACTTTAAAGAGATCCTTGATAGCAGGTTTTCCTTAACACAGCCAATTTTTTTATGTCTTGACTGATGAAAGCATGGATTGTAGATCCAAGTAAAATTAAATTCCTCACAGTCTCAGCAATTTACTGTTGAATTTTGCTTTAGTTGCCAATGAGCATTATAAATAATTGCCGCAAATGAAGCAGAGTGAAAGGTGAAGTAAACCTTTTTTCACAAGACATACAACTTGTGAGTCTATTTATCACTCAGATTCAGCTAGTGTAGTCAAATAAAGTCTAGAAAATGGAAAATAATTTATGACAGAACAAAAAATAATAACACTGTGTGGGGAAGTGGCAAGATAGCAGAATCAGAAGGAGCAAGAGAAAACGATATTGTCATTGATGTAATCATTATTTTGGTTGTTAGTTTTATGGATATGGGCATATTGCTGTTGTTGGGAGCTGTTGAATTAAATTGAGTATGATTTATATCAACTCCATGGATAACAGATCTGAAACCTATTCTGTTCTGTGCCATCCTCATCATCTCTGACACACTTTAGCCAATTGCTACAACCATCTTTATTTTTTTAAAATATTTTATTAATTTTAATGAACATTTACAGAGATTTTGGATTTCCATTCATCCATTGTTGCACTTTTCTCCCTGTGCCCCCCTCCCCAGTTCGCTTTTCTCTTTAAAAAGCAAAAGAAAAACTCCGTCATTGGTATACAATCCCGCCATGGTACAACCATCTTATTGAGGTTCTTCCTCTCTTTCTGTGGCCCTTCACCTTTCAAAGCATGGTGTCCCTTTCCAAGGAAGAGCTTCTCCTAGCAACACGCCCAAAATAGGTGATATGAAACTTTGCCATCCTCACCTCAAAGGAACATTCTGCGCTTTTTCCAAGACTGTTCTTTTGGCAGTCCATGGGATACACAACTCAAAGGCATAGATTCTTCTTCTGTTGTCCTTATTCATTGCCAAAATTTAGATGTATAGCAAATGATTGAAAAGACGAAGCATATGAATCAGGCATAGCTGAGTCTTGATTTAGCATCACTTTTCCTCTGTACTTTGGAGAGGTCCCAGGCAGCAGACTTTCCCAATGCAATACATTCATTGATTTCCTGACTGCTGGTATGAAGGATGTTGATTATGGATACAATTTTAAATAATTGGCAATTTCAATCTTTTCACCATCTATCATGCTGTTCTCTACTAGCCGAATGGTGGGTATTTTTGTTTTCCTGATGCTTCAAGTTCTTCTCATATTCCCAAGGAATGTTGTTTCATATACATAACACAAGTTGTTAAGTCCTTCTCTGATCCTAGTGCCTTATTCTTCCTCATAAAATGAAGCTTCTCATATGTTTTTCTCAGTATACTGATTAAAAAGGTAGGAGAAAGGATACAACCCTGATGCACACCTTTCCTGAGTGTAAATAATGCACTGTTGCTTTGCTCTGTTCACACAACAGCTTCTTAGTCTAGATATGGACTTCATATCAACATAATTAAGTGTTCTGAAATTTCCATTCTTCTCAATGTTAACTATAGCTTCTTAAGATTTACAGTCAAATGCCTTTGTATAGTCAATAAAACACAAATAGACATTCTTTTCGTATGCTCTACTTTCCCCTAGAATCCATTTGACATGAGCAATGATATCCCTGGTGCCATGACCGTTTCTAAAGCCCAGCCTGAACTTCTGGTGGCTGCCTGTT
Source organism: Elephantulus edwardii (assembly GCF_000299155.1). Taxonomy (NCBI): domain Eukaryota; kingdom Metazoa; phylum Chordata; class Mammalia; order Macroscelidea; family Macroscelididae; genus Elephantulus; species Elephantulus edwardii. The sequence goes on along the minus strand of NW_006400029.1, from coordinate 543,777 downwards.
AATATACTGTTCTGTCTGTGGATGACCGTCAGAAATATTTCACTTGTATGTGTCATTAATAATATTTTTCTATAATTTTCATATTATACTGAATCACCTTTCTTGGGAATATGAAAAAAAATATGGAAAATATGGAAAAATATGGTCAATCAATTGACCAGACAGTTATTCTCCAAATATTTTGGAATAAACTGGAAAGCAGCACATCCAGGGGTGCATCTGTTAGTTGAAACATGTCAATTGGTATTCCATCAGTTCTTGGGGGCTTATTTTTTGCCAATGCCTTCAGTGCAGCTTGAACTTCTTTCATGACTGTTGGGCTCTCATTTATATGGTACTTCCTGAAATACTTTAATATCAATCAATCCTTTTAAGTACAGTAACTCTGTGTATTCCTGTGTATTCTCTGTGTAATGCTGCCTGGATCATTCAAAATTTTGCCTATAGCATCTCTTAGTATTCCAACTCAAAGCTTGAATTTGTCAACAACATATAGCATCCATCAAATTTCAATACAATTTCAATATGAGCAGTTAATGAGATATCAATGAAAATATTAATATAATAAAAATTTATTAATGTATAAATAATAGCCGCAATATTTTGTTGCCAAGTCTTAGGTAATAATAAACACTTTTCATTATAGATAAAATAAAAAACAGTATTTTATACTAAAATTTCAAAATATCAACATAATTCAAACTCATTGATATCAAGTTGGAACTGACCCCACAGCAGATTTTTTTTTACACTGTAAATTTCATGAGAAGCAATCATCCATCTTTCTTCTGAACAGTTACTGGTGGGTTGGAACTGGTAGAAGGGTGTGTTCTTTGGATTACCTGTGCAACTCCTTATAAACGGCATCACAAGAATTTTCCCTACCTCATTAGCATAACAAAGACAAACTAGTCAGATTAAAGGAGACTTACAAGAGGTTGATTAAGCAGAGATAGAGGAATAGACTAATGAAATCACATGAGGATTGTTCAGGAGTAGAAATTCATTGCTAATTTTATCCATTTTTCTTAATTAGGTAATTTGACTTTAACAGTATAAGGAATTAATAAAGAATATAACATGTTTATTGAATGTCAATGAGAGGAGACACATATATAAACACATGCACTCATTTACCATTATATATATATGAAGGATGAGAGAAGAAGAATTGATGCCTTTGAGTTGTGGTGCTGGAGAAGAGTCTTGAACATACCATGGACCAGCAAGAATATAAATTGGTCTGTCTTGGAGATGGTGAAACCAAGTTTTTCCTTGAATGCTAGGATTTTGAAACTCCATCTCAAATACTTTGGACATGTGGCCAGGAGGGGCTGATCCTTGAGAAGGCAGAGTAGAGGTACAGCACAGGAGAGGAGGATCCTGGGTAAGATAGATTGATACAGTAACTCAGTAACTAGGGCAATGGAGATAGGCATGTTGGTGTCAGTGAGACTGGCTCAGGACAGGGGAGGCTTCAGAGCTATTGTCCATAGGGTAGCTATGAGTCACTGGCCACTCAATGGCACATAACAACAACAACTATGTGTGTGTGTGTGTGTGTGTGTGTGTGTGTGTGTGTGTATATATATATATATATATATATTACTATAGTACTCATGCATAGATGAAGAGGAAGTCATTTAAACAGAAAGGGATATTACATGGTACAAAATAAGGAAAGTTTGTCAAATTTCTGTCTTTATAATTGTACCTATTCAACCTCCTTGCTAAAAAATTATCCAAGAAGCTTGCCTATATAAAGGAGAAATTATCAACCAACAGGATTGGAAAGATATATTAACAACGTGTGATATGCAGATAACACAACCTTATTTACAGAAAATGATAAAGACTCGAAGCACTTGCTGATGAAGATCAAAGAGTAAAACCTTCAGTATGAAGTATACCTCAACATAGTGAAATAAAAAATTTTCACAATTGGACTAAGAAATATCATAATACATGGAGAAAATGTTGATTTGAAGCTGCTATAGATTTTCTTTTATTCGGATTCACAATCCAATCATGGAAGCATCCATAAAAAATAAAAAAAAGAAGTCAAATTATCAAATCTGCTGTCAAGGACCTCTTTAATGTGCTACAGAGTAAGAATATCACTTTGTAGACTAAGATGTGCCTGATATAAGTGCTGGTATTTTCAATAGTCTCATATTAGTGTAAAAGTTGAACAATGAATAAGGAAGATTGAAGAGTAATAGATGCCATTGGTGAATTGTGGTGCTGTTTAAAAATACTGACTTTATGGACTGCCAAAATAACAAACAAATTGTTGTTGTTGTTATGTGCCGTCGAGTCACCTGCGACTCATAGCGACCCTATGTACAACAGCCCTAAACTCCGCTCTGTCCTGTGCCAATCGCACTGTCTCTGACACTCCCATCCCAATTATCCCAGTCACTGAATCAATCCACCTCATAGAGGGCCTTCCTCTCCTGCGCCGTCCGTCCACCCTCCCAAGCATGATGTCCCTCTCTAAGACTGGTCTCTCTTCACAACATGTCCAAAGTAAGTTAGACGGAGCCTCAGAATCCTTGCCTCCAAGGAGCCACCCGGTTTAACCCTCTCCAGGACAAATCTGTTTGTTTTCCTAGCAGTCCATGGTATTCTCAATACTCTTCTCCAGCATCACAGCTCAAAGGCATCAATTCTCCTTCTATCCTCCTTGGTCATTGTCCAACTCTCTGATGCATAACAGGTGATTGCGAAGACCATGGCCTGTATCAGACGCACCTTAGTCTCCAGAGAGACACCACTGCTCTTCAGCACTTTGGAGAGGTCCCTAACAGTAGACTTTCCCATGACAATGTGCCTTTTAATTTCCTGGCTGCTGGTGCCAAGACTGTTGGCTATGGAGCCAACAAACTAAAGCTGTGTACAATTTCAATCTCTTCACCATCCATCCTGATGCTGCTGATTGGTCCAGTGGTGAGAATCTTTGTCTTCTTTATATTGAGCCTCAATCCATATTGTAGGCTGCAGTCCTTGACACTCTACAGCAGGTGCTTCAGGTCCTCCTCAGTTTCAGCAAGAAGGGTTGTGTCATTCGCATAACGCAGATTGTTGAGAAATCGCCCATCAATCTTGACCCCACATTTCTCCTCATAGAGCCCAGCCTCCCGGATAATCTGTTCTGCATATAGGTTGAAAAGGTATGGAGATAGGATGCATCCGTGGTGTACGCCCTTCCCAATTTTGAACCATGCAGTGTTCCCTTGCTCTGTTCTGACGACTGCCTCCTGGTCCAAGTATAAGTTGGAAAAAAATTTAGCCAGAAAGCCCCTTACAACTGAAGTTGGGAAAAAATTTATCTTACATACATTAGTCATTTTACCAGCAGTGACCAGTCCTTGCTGAGGTAGAGTCAGTGAAGAAGAGACTATCATCAAAATGAAGTGACACAATAGTTGAAACAGTGGGCTCAAGCATTGAAGTGTCTGTAAAGATGCAGAGGACCAGGGAGTGTTTCATTTCTTTGAGTATAGGGGTCACTGTGAAGTTAAACTGAAATAGCACCATAAAAAAAAAATCAAGAGAAAATTTTATATGCTTAAATTACAAATACTCAGTTGAGAAATGTCTTTTAGTAATTATATTCCTCCAAAGAGAGAAAACACTTAATTTGGCATAAGAGCAGGAAGGGGGCTTCTTGTGATGTTATTTTCTAAATTATTTAACATAACTCATATCAACATATTGCTCTTTCAAACACTATGTTAAAACACAAGCTAAATATGTTGTTGTTGTTTGTTGCTATGTGCCGTCGAGTCGCTGCAACTCATAACGACCCTATGACAACAGCCCTAAACCCTGCTCTGTCCTCAATCTCACTGTCTCCGACTCACTTACTGGCATTACTCAAGTCACTGAATCAATCCATCTCTTAGAGGGTCTTCTTCTGCTGCACTGTCCCTCCACCATCCCTAGCATGATGTCCTTGTCCAAGGACTGGTCCCTCCTTGCAACATGATGTCCGAAGTATGTCAAATGAAGCTTCAGAATCCTTGCCTCCAAGGAGCAACCTGGTTTAACCCTCTCAAGGATAAACTTGTTCATTTTTTAGCAGCCCATGGTATACTCAATACTCTTCTCCAGCACCACAGCTCAAAGGCATCAATTCTCCTTCTATCCTCCCTAGTCATTGCCCAGTTCTCTGATGCATAGCAAGTGATTGCAAAGACCATGGCCTGTATCAGGCATGCCTTATTCTCCAGAGTGATACCATTGCTCTTCAGTACTCTGGAGAGGTCCCTAAAAGCAGACCTTTCCATTTCAATATGTCTTTTAATTTCCTGGCTGCTAATGCCAAGAGTGTAGACTGTGGAGCCAAGCAAACTAAAGCGGTTAACAATCTCAATCTTTTCACCATCCGTCTTGATGCTACTAATTGGCCCAGTGGTGAGAATCTTTGTCTTTTTGACATACAAAACAATTAAAGAACAAATTGTTAATACATAGGGCTGCTATGAGTCACAGGCCTCTTGACAGCACATAACATCAACAAGTACCATAGTAGTTAAATCCATATATTTGTATCAATAACAAATAGAAAACCTGTGAAAAGATATCATGGTACCTTTCGATTATAAGCTGAAATGTCTTTTTAATTTTTCTTTAATGCATTAAAACTTTAAGTATATTGCATTACATTATATTTTGAAAATAAAATTTAAAGTTAAAAATTCAGAGGATAATGCTTTATTTTTGCTTCTTTTCTAGATATATATATTATTAAAAAGAATAACAGTACACATGAGAACTGGTTTATTCTGAGTTTCTACATTTTTCTGCCCTTTTTCATCACTTTCATCATTATAGTCTTCAAGCAGAATGAAATGACAAAAATCATGGACAGAAAGGAAGAAATATATGAAAGGTAAATCTCATTTGTGCAATTAATTCATTAGTTCATATTATGCTAATCATAGATAGGTTCATCTATTTACAGTTATAATATTTGTTATATTTGTACCATGTGTATCATTAGTGCTTATGAGTCAGCTCTTACTCATAGTGATCTAATGCATAACAAAAGCATTCCAAATCTGGACAGCTTCATGATCCTTAATAGGCCCATGTTGTTATTGTTGTTATGTGCCGTTGAGTCACCTCAAGTCATAGTGTACAGCAACTCTGAACCATGCTCTATCTGAAGCCCATTTCACTGTTTCTAATACACATACTCCCAGTACCCTAGTTACTAAGTTAATCCATCTCTTTCAGAGTCTTCCTCTCTTGCACTATCCCTCCACACTCCCAAGCATGATGTGCCTTTCCAAAGACAATCCCTCTTGGTGACATGCCCAAAGTATGTCAAATGGAGCCTCAGAAACCTTGCCTTTAAGAAACAGCCTGGTTTCACCCTCTCCAGGATAAACCTGTTTATTCTCTTAGTAGTCAATGATATATAGTCAATGCTCTTCTCCAGCACAACTCAAAGGCATTAATTCATCTTCTATCATCCTTAGCCATTATCCAGCTCTCTGAGGCATAGCAAGTAATTGCAAAGACCATGGCCTGGATCAGGCACACCTTAGTCTCTAGGCTGACATTGTTGCTCTTAGGACTATGGGTAGGTCTCTGGCAGCAGATTTCCCCAATGCAATTCATTGTTATATTTCCTGTTTGCTGATACTAAGAGTTGTTTGTGGAGTCAAGAAAGCTGAAGCTATTAACAATCTTCATCTCTTCATCATCTATCATGATGCTGCCAAATGGTCCAGTGATGAGAATCTTTGTTTTCTTAAAGTTTAGCAGCTGCAGTCTTTGACCTTCTGCAGCAAAAGCTTCAGGTCCTCGTCAGGTTTTGTAAGCAAGGTTGTGTCATGTGTATAATGCAAGTTGTTAATTAGTCTTTCTCCAATCCTGATACCACGTTTCTCCTCATAGAGTCCAGCTTTCTAGATGATCTGTTCTGCATATAGATTGAAAAGGTGTGGAGATAGGACACATCCCTGGCATACACGCTTCCCAATTTTGAACCAGGCAGTGTTTCGTTGCTCTGTTCTGATGACTGCCTCATGGTCCAAGTATAGGTTTCGCACAAGCACAATTAAATGTTCTGGAATTCCCTTTTTTCTCAGAGTTGGTCACAGTTTGTTGTGATCCACAGTCAAATGCCTTTGCAAAGTCAACAGAACTCAGATAGACATTCCTCTGTTACTCACTGCTTTCAGCTAAGATCCATTGAACATTGGGTATAATATCCCTGGTGCTATAGCCTTTTCTAAACCCAGCCTGTGAAGCTCCAGTAATTTTTGAACAATTTTCAGCAGGATCTTGCTTGCATCTGATAGTAATGATATTGTCTGATAATTTCCACACTGTCGGATCACTTTTTTTGAATGGGAATAAATATAAATATCTTCCAGTCAGTTGGCCAGGTAGTTGTCCATGAGATTTCTTGACAATACCAGGTGAGCATGTCCAGGGTAGCTACAATGTATTGAAATAGGTCAATTGGTATGGTATCAAATCCTAGAGCCTTGATTTTAGCCAATTCCTTCAGAGCAGCTTGAACTTCCTCCTTCATCATCATAGGCGCTTGATTATATGTTGTTTCATGAAATGTTTCTATGTTGGCCAATTCTTCTAGGTATAGTGCTTCTGTGTACTTCTTCCAGCTTCTTTTAATTCTTCCCTCCTAAGTATTGCAACTAGAGGCTTGAATTTGCTTCAGTTTCTTCAGCTTAAGAAATACTAAATTAAAAAAAATAAAAATTTTTTAAAAAAGAAATATTAAGTTCATCCCTTTTGATTTTCCAACCCCAGCTCTTTGCACATTTCATTATAATACTTTGCTGTCTTCCCATTCTTCCCTTTAAAATATTCTGTTCAAGTCCTTAACATCTTGATTTCTTCCCTTTGCTTTGGCTTCTTGGTGCTTTAGGGCAATATTCAGAGTCCCTTCTGACATCCATTTTGTTCTTTTCTTCATTCTCTTTCTTTGTAATGACCTTTTGCATTCTTCATGAATGATATTCTTGATTTCCTCACATAGTTCATCTAAGTCTTCACTCATTAGTATTCAAGGCCCCAAACCTGTTCCTGAGATGGTCTTTAAACTAAGGAGGGATATGCTCAAGGAAAACTTTGGTTCTTGTGGCTCTGATTTGAACTTACATATCAGTACTTAATGATCTGTTCCCCAATCAGCACTTGCCCCAGTTTTCAAAGCTGATATTGAGCTTCTCCAATGATTTTTCCCACAGATGTAATCAACCTGATTTCTGCGTAGGCCATCAGGTGAGGTCTATGTGTATAATCATCATTTGCATTTCTTATAAAGGTATTTGTAATGAAGAAATCACTGCTCACTGCTTGCACAGAATTTTATCATTCTGTCTCCAGCCTCATTTCTGTCACCAGCTACATGTTTCCCAACTATGGATCCTTCTTTCTTGTTCCCAACTTTTGCATTCAAGTCACACAATTTTATTACTGTATCTTGGTTGGATGTCTGATAGATTTCTAACAGTTGGTAGGAGTAATTTACTTCCTCCTCTTTGTCTCTGGCTCTTGGTGCTTAAATTTGAACCATAGTGATATTAAGAGGCCTTCCTTGTGTATGTATGGATATTATCCTGTCACAACATTGTATTTCAAGATAGATCTAGAAATGGTCTTTTTAACTATGAATGTGACACCTTTTTTTTTCTCACCTTTTCATTTACAGTATAATAGATCACTTGATTATCTGATTGAAAATGTCCCATACAAATCCATTTCATTTTGTCAATGCCTACTCAATATTTATGCATTCCATTTCTTCCTTAACCGTCTCCTATTTTCTTATATTCATACTTCTCATTTTCCATGTTTCAATCACTGAGGTCCCTTTGCAACTATTCCTCCTCCTTTGTGATTCTCAATATGAAGGCTCAGCTTCCTGTGCTATATCTGCTAGTCTAATCTATTTGACAGATAAGCATTTTACTCAAAAGAGCTGATGAGATTATGCAGGTAACAGATCAGGTATTGATCCTGGGGTCCCACTCCTTCGACTCATGTGTTGTGTTCCCATCCTCACCCTGCACTTCCAGCATCCAGCTGAATTCCCTCTCCTTACCCTTCCAGCACCTCTCCTCTCTGCCCCCATCCAACTCTGGTTTGATGGCTCAGGTCTTCCACCGCTGTCTTTTTCTCTCCTCTCACCTGTGATATTGGTTCTTCTGGCAGAAGGGTGGCAAAGCAGTGTCTACACAGCAGGGAAGGTCTCCACACACTTTTGGGAGCTGGAGTCCAGCAGGAACTGGGATTGTGGTTAATATGTTAATCCATCCCCTTGAGAGTATCTCTTGTTTTCATTGTCTCTCTTTTTATCAAACATGATGTTATTTTCTCATAATTAACCTTTCCTGTTAATGTGTCCAACAAGAAATAAAATAAAGTTTTGACATTCTTGCTTCTAAAGAACATCTTGATTGTATTTCTTCTAAGATTGATGTCTACTTTTTCATTTGGTTTTATTTTAAATATTTATTTTCTATTGATTTGCTTACCAACTTTGTAGACATTGTTCACATTATCCTTCATTCACATTGTGTTTCATACAATCATTCCCATTCATTATTTTTTATAAAATTAATCATCATTCAGCTGTATGCTTGATTGTTTTTGACGTTTATAGTTCATGGAATATTCACTGTTCTTCAATAACACTGCAATTTAAATGTATAATATTTTTTCCTTCCATTTTCATTTTCAATTTTCACCTGTACCTGAAATGATTGAAAATATCATTGCTTGAGTTGGGAACACTTTTATATTCAAAATTATGTCTTTCCTTTTTGAAATTTTAAAAGAGCCTTTTGCTGCTTTCATGGATATTGGTTGTTTTATTTTTTATTTTTTTATTCAAGTAGAAAGACATACTATTCTTTCCATTTATCATTGGTACACTTGTGAAGGTTTTTTGTTTTCTTCACATTCAAGTCATAGTCTCCACTTACTGTAATTTCAGTAAGTGCCTCATGTCATCTTTATTTTTGAAAAGCAAGTTTATCATCTGCGTATTGCAGGTTGTTAACAAATCTTCCTCTAATCTTTATGCGATTTTTCTTCACACAGTCCAGCTTCTTGGATTATTTTCTCACCATGTGATTTGAATAAGTAAGGTGAAAGAGTTGCACCCTAATAACAATTTAAAACCACACAGTATCCTATTGTTCTTTTCAAATTACTGCCTCTTGCACTACTTGTATTTTTCTCAATGTACACAATTATGTATTCAGTAGTTCCTATTGTCAACAGCTTCATCTTACTTGGATCCACAATTAACACCCTTAGTACCAGCAGTCAGAAAATAAGGAGACACATTGCACTGGGAAAACCTGCAGGTAGGACTTCTCCAAATTATCGAGATACTAGTAATGATGTTAGTTTGAGGACTAAGGTGCATCTGATGTAGGCCATAGTCTTTCTAATCACTTGCTATGTATCTGAGAGCTGGAAAATGAATAAGGATAACAGAAGAAGAATTGATGCCTTTGAGCTGTGGTGTTGGAGAAGAGCACTGAATATCCCATGGATGGCCAAAAGAACAAACAAATATGTCTTGGAGAGGGTGCAGCCAGAGTCCTTTTTGGAGGCAAGAATGATAAGGCTTCATCTCCATGCTTTGGGCATGTTGCTAGAAGGAGCTATTCCTTGGAAAGGGGTATGATGTTAGGAAGGGTAGAGGGTTGACAAAGGAGATGAAGACCCTCTACCAGGTGGATTGACATGATCGTTGCCTCAATAGGTTCTTGTATGTCAGGAAGGGTGAGGATGACACAGGATATAACAGGGTTCAGATCACCTGTTCATAGGGTCTCAATGAGTTGTTCTCAACTCAGCAGCACCTACCAACAACAATCTAACAGTTCCTATCACTTTTTTTATTTTACCCATAATTGCTGTGATGTACACATTGTGTATTTTTGTGTAGTTGCTAATGGGCAGGCAAATATTTTTCAGGTATTCTGCTTTCCATCAAGGTGTACCTGAAATCAGTTATATGATATCCCTTGTTCTATATTCTCTTTTGAATCTGCCTTGATTTTCTGGAATTTTACTTAAATTCATTGTTTCAGTAATTTTTCTTCACTAAATTATCTTTATCAAACTTTTATTAGCATGTGATATATTATTCTGTTTGGTAATTTATGGATTCCATTTGATTGCCTTTCTTTCAAGGGACCAAAAATGTGAATCCCTTCATATCAACTATCTCTAGCTTTGTTGGTATTAACAAATGCTTCCAGCCTACATCAGCTTCTTGATGTGTGTCTATTAACACTCCACTTATTTCTGAAGTCTTATTTTATACTGAAGAGGTTTGGTGGCACAGTACTTACATAATTTGGTTGTAGGCTAAAAAATCAGTTGTTCAAACCCACAAGTAAGTCTAGGAAAGAAAGAGGTTTTAGTCTACTTCTGCAAACATTTACAATCTTAGAAACCCTGTAAAGGCAGAACAATTCTGTTCTGCAGGGTCCTCATGAATCAGAATAAACTAAACATCAGTAAGTTTTGGTTCGCCAGTGCCTTAAGTGCAGCTTAGACATCTTTTTATAATACTAGCAGTTTTCATCAGATGCTACTTCTTGGAAAAGTTGAATGTTAAGAAGTTCTTTGTGGTGGACATATTTATTCATTGTGTAAACAGACTTTTTTTCTGATTTGATTTCACTATATCTGTTTACCCACAACTAACCTTTCCATGGTGATGAAAGCAAGCTATTCCTTGGAGACATGATTTTGTGACCTTGTCTCACACACTTTGGATGTGTATCCACGAGGAGCCAGTTTTTGGAGAAGGATATCATGTTTGGAAGGGTTGAGGGACAGCACAGGAGAGAAAGACCCCGATGAAATGGATTGATCCAATAACTGAGGTGATGAGGGTAGGAGTGTCGGAGATAGTGAGATTGGCTCAGAATAGAGAAGAGTTTGGAGCTATTGTGTATAAGGTCACTGTGGGTCGTAGTTGACTCAACAGCACATAACAACAAGTATAAAACATTGGAAAAAATTTCCAAGAATTGTACTGAACATCCCATGGACTGCTGAAAGAGCAAATAAATATATTTTTTTAAGGTAGAACCTAGCATTTTATTTAGATCTTCATTTAATTATTGGAATTGAGAGAACCAGATATACGTAATGAACCTCCAAAAAATAGATCCTGGCAGGCAGTCATGGAATAAGCATGTAAACAAGCCGGCTTCTCTGTATCACACCAGCCAAGTCAGCTTCCTCCATGCCGCACCAGCTCTGCCCTCCCTTCTGTTAACACTAGCCAGACTCCCTTGTGTAGGTCTAACCCAAGGTTTTTTATGTAGGACACCTTGACCTACCTGGGAATGCTGGAAACATATTAAAGGAATCATGGTGTTGAGAAGGAAAAAAAAAATCTTGTAAAAGCTGCCATCTGAGGTGATGGCTTCTCTGTACTTACGCCATACCCCAGAATACAATAAATAAGCAATTAGAAAATATTCAAGTATGAAGGGATTTCCTTTTCCCCGCCAAAAGCACTGCTCTCTGAAGGAAGCTGGTTTCTCTGTAGCTACACCAGCTGTTCAGAAAGCTCATTGGACCTGGTTTTGAAAACAAAACAAAGTTAAAACCCTGGGGGGAGTTATTGTGCGGTGTGGAGTACTCAGTCTTTCTTATAAAGAAAAAAAAAACCCAAACAATTATCTGGTACCAAAGTGTGCAACCTACAGACCCTGAAGTACTACCCTGTGACGTCACAAGGGTGCCAAGTGCCTGTTTCCCTAGAGCTAAGAGTTGGTGAGGTTTGGCTAGTGCTGAAACCATGCATAGGGTTGGTTTACTAAATAAAAACCTTATTACGTACGTCCTCCAAGACAGTTTAAAGTGGAGAGATTTTGATTTGATGCTGTTTAGAGAGGTGCCAATTAAGAGCATAAGCACCAGGGAGATGGTTTAATGGTAACTGCCCTTTTCTTCACATCAGGCTAGAGCTCCAACTGGAACTTGCGTTACATGCAAGACTGTTTGGATAGGGGACACTTCCTGACGAAAACTACATGATTTGAAATTAATCAAGTTAAGAGGAGGATAAGGGAAGGCTTCACATTTATAATAGAGCTCAAGACATTACAAATTCATGTTGACAGAGCTATGGTGTTGCCAGACAGAAGCTATATAATGGAACTATGAGAATTTCCATGCACATTACAAGGACTTTTTTCCCTCCGCATTTTGTGGGTTAAGAAAATGCAATTAAATTTTAGATGGTTGGGTGGTAGGTCACAAAGGCTTTATTTCAAAGCATTATTTACTACAGTGTTGTCTGTTTCTAGGCAGTTATATGGATCACCTATGCTCACTAAATTCATTAAAATGGTGAACAAAACACCAGGGACAGAATAGCAAGCCCAATTTACAGTCCCCCACAAAAGCTAAATTCACGTCATTGACTAGAGTGACTGCAACTGATCAGGAGCTGTAAGAGGACAGGAAAATTTAGGAAGAGGGGCCCTTTCCCTCCGAGCTTGAAGGCTTCTCTGTAGCCTACGCCAAGAAGTCTGGGGAAAATGCTAACACTTTTTCAATATTTAAGCTTTTTGGGCACTTCCCATGGGAAGCTGTCCCTACCAAAGTGACCATAGGTTGCAGTCCTCTGATAAATTGGCTTCTTCAGATCCAGATCCCTGACAATGAGCCTAGGGCGGAGATCAAAATTCTTCTTCACAATCTCTAACAGCTCTCTCTCACTCTTCTGAGAAGTGCCATAATGGAAAATGGAGATAGATAATGGTGAGAAACTCTGATAGCATAAGAGACCTGAACAAGAACCCATCTGCAAAGACCTCCTTTAACAAGAGATTTTGCCACCCAACGGGCAGCATAAGCAGCCTAACGGTCCACTTTGGTGCAATCCTTTCCTGAAAAGGCATCTCCTCCATGAGCTCCCCAACCATCATAAGTGTCCACAATTATCTTCCGACCAGTCAAATCAGCATCACCTTGAGGTCCACCAATAACAAATCTGCCACTTGGTTGTAGGGGGTAGATTGTGTCCTCATCAAGATACTTCGCAGGCACAACTGCTTTGATGACTTTCTCTTTTAAAGCATCCCTCATCTCATCAAGACAAACTTCTTCATCATGTTGAACAGATGTAACAATGGTGTGGACTCTGATGGGAAGCACAGCACCTCAATCTTGCATGCATTGCACAGTCACTTGAATCTGGGCGTAACCAAGGAAAAGTGCCATTGCGGCATAGTTCAGCAAGTTTGGCATTAAGTTTATATGCTAATTGTTAAAGGCATATATTCTTCAGTTTCATCAGTGGCATAACCAAACATCAAGCCCTGATCTCTTGCACCAATGTCCTCTTCATTCCGATCAAGTTGAACACCTTGAGCAATATCTGGTGATTGTTGCTCCAAGGCAACAAGAACATTACATGTCTTGTAGTCAAACCCTTTGGAAGTCATCATAGACAATGTGTTTAATGGTTTCATGAACTACCCACTGGTACTCAACAGCAGGCCAGGATGTCATTTCTTCCGCAAGTAGAATCATTCCGGTTTTAGCAACAGTTTCACAAGCCACTTTGATATCAGAATCTTGCTGAAGGTGGGCATCAAAGACAGCATTACTGATTTGATCACAAATTTTATCTGGGTGACCTTCGCCCACAGACTCTGAGGTGAAGAGAAAAGTGCCCTCCTCAATGAACGCCTTGTGGAAGCCGTTGATCTGCCCGTTCATCTTGGTGTTGTGTCGCTGAAAGGACAGAGGAGCGATGAGGCGAAGAAAACACGCAAAGCAAGGACAACTTCCCCAAAAGCTCAGTTAGACTCCACGGAATGAATCCAAATAAATATATCTTAAGAAAGGGCAACCAGAGTGTTCCTCATAGGCAAGGAAGCTTTGCTTCACACATGCTTCACATAATTTCACCAAGAACTTGGCCTCATATACTTTGGACATGTTTTTAGGAGGGGTCAGTCCATGAAAATGGATATAATTCCAGAAAAAGTGGAGTGTCCACATAAAAGAGGAAGATTCCCAATAAAAAGGATTGACACAGTGACAGTAACAAGTATATTGAGAGATGATGAATATGGCACAGGGTAGTGCAGGGTTTAGACCCCTGTTCAGTGGGTCCCTTTGAGTGACAGTCAGCACATTAACGACAATGATTGGGGTGAGGGGGAAAATGAGCTCTGGAGGTGACTTAATTCTCAGAGGGTGTGCTGCTAACCCAAATGTGGCATCTCTATGACGGTTCAAATCCACCAGACGCTCCACAGAAGAAAGATGGGCAATCTCCTCCCCTGTGCTATACAGCCATGGATAATCACTGGAGTCAGCTCTAAGTTTATTTTTAACTTGATAGCAATGAATTTTCAATTGGGGAAAAATGATATTCTAACTCTATATGAATATCTTTAATCTTGTAGAAATATATTTATTTTCATAGTGCTTTCTCTTAAGTAATTTTTATAATGTTCTTTAAAACCTCAGCCTCCTTGGAATGTTGTTGTTGTTGTTGTTCTTATGTGCCATCGAGTCGTTTGCGACTCATAGCGACCCTGTGGACAACAGCCGTAAACCCTGCTCTATCCTGTGCCAATCACATTGCCTCTGACACACCCATCCTGATTACCCCAGTCACTGAATCAATCCACCTCATAGAGGGTCTTCCCCTCCTGCGCTGTCCCTCTACTCTACCCAGCATGATGTCCCTCTCTAAAGACCTGTCTCTCCTTACAACATGCCCAAAGTATGTCAGACGAAGCCCCAGAATCCTTGCCTCCAAGGAGCAGACTGGTTTAACCCTCTCTAGGATGAATTTGTTTGTTTTCTTGGCAGTCCATGGTACATTCAATACTCTTCTCCAGCACCACAGCTCAAAGGCGTCAATTCTCCTTCTATCCTCCCTAGTCATTGTCCAACTCTCTGATGCATAACAAGTGATTGCAAAAACCATGGCCTGTATCAGGCGCACCTTAGTCTTCAGAGAGACACCGCTGCTCTTGAGTACTTTAGAGAGGTCCCTAACAGCAGACTTCCCCATCACAATACATTTATTGATTTTCTGGCTACTGGTGCCAAGAGTGTTGACCGTGGAGCCGAGCAAACTGAAGCTGTGAACAATCTCAATATCTTCACCATCCATCTTGATACTACCAATTGGTCGAGTGGTGAGAATTTTTGTCTTCTGGACATTGAGCCTCAGTCCATATTGAAGGCTGCAGTCCTTGACCCTCTGCAGTAAGTGCATGAGGTCCTCCTCAGTTTCAGCGAGCAGGGTTGTGTCATCTGCATAATGCAGATTGTTGATAGATCATCCACCAATCCTAACGCCACACTTCTCCTCACAGAGCCCAGCCTCTCGGATAATCTGCTCTGCATACAGGTTGAAAAGGTATGGAGATAGGACACATCCCTGGCGTACACCCTTCCCAATTTTGAGCCACGCAGTGTTGCCCTGCTCTGTTCTGACGACTGCCTCTTGGTCCAAGTATAGGTTTCGCATTACATGTAGCAACCATAAAATTATCTATGCTTTTGCCTGGCTATGAATTCCTGAGGACTGGTAAACCAGGTTTAATCTTTACCAGTGCCCTATTGCCAGTCATTGAATGAATCTATTTCTCATTGCCTAATGCTACAGGTAATAAAATATTGCTTCTGAGCTATAGGCATATGCCTTGAGTTTTTATTTTAAGATAGAGTTAGATTTTGTTTTCTTTAAAACTTGTGCTAAATTTATTCTTTATAGCAGCAGCATTTCAAACATCTTTATTTTTAATGAGGGAATTCTTGTGGCCTAGTCTGTAGGGAATTACACTGCTGTGTCTTTTTGACTATTGAAACAACTAGCCGTGATCATTCTCAGCTAGGAGAATGATAGATAATCTCCTAGTGATGATTTACAGTCTTGAAAACCCAACAAAGGGTTGGCTATGAATCAGTTCCCAACTTGAAAGAAATGATACTGAGATTAAGACTGAGTTTGGAGGCATAGTGTGTAGCATCTTACAGATGAACTGCTAACCAACGGCTGCATTTTCAGTGGTTTGAGCCTCCTTGTAAGAGAAAGATGGGCAGTCACCTTCTGCTGTGATTTTTAGCCTTGGAAATCCCATGGAGGGTTTCTATGAAGCAGAGTTTAATAGTAGTGAGTTACTTTTTAAATAAAAACTCAGCAAGTACACTCTCTTAGTCTTTTTTATTCACAATACATACAACCTTTATCTCAATATAAGTTTTTATAAAGTTAATAGTAAAATAATATATTTTATTATCAAGTATGATTATTTATCATTCTGATAAATTTATCTTCCATTGACGTTCACAATCTAAACACTGAATTTAACAACAAAAACAATAAAACACACCAGGAAGATTTTTATTATTTGAAACCTTGAGGCATTCTAAAAGATAGTATCAAACTCAAAAATCAACTAGTTAAGATTCAATGGGGATCCAAAAAGATAGGGAATAATAAGCATAGATCAATAGTAATTAATTTTCTAAAATACAATGTATATGAATGATTATCTGAAACAAAGTGTAAATGAAAGATTGTATAAAAAATGCAAATGGATTAAATACAATGTATACAAATTATTGTATGTAAACCAATAAAAAATTTCTAACTCATTGCTTTTGAGTTGGAACCAATTCATAACTGATACTCCAGTGGATTTTCTGAGGCTATAAACCACACTGCCAGATGAGAACTCATTATTTAAAATTTTCTGAGAAAATCCAAACTCAACACAAATCTAACTCTTCTCACCCTCTAACCCTGGGGGAGGGGGGGAAATCCCTGGCATCTTTGCTGTTTAGAACTTTAGAAAGGCCCTTACTAGCATAGTTTCCCAATGCAACATTCCTTTTGATTTCTTGACTGCTGATACCAAGGGTGTAGATTGTGGATCCAAGTAAAATGAAATTTTTGACAACCTCAGTCTTGTTTCCATATATTACGGCATTCAGTGAATAAGATTTTTTGTTTTCTTGATGCTGAAATACAGCTCATATTAAAGGCTGTAGTCTTTAAGCTTCTTCAATAAGTGCTTCAAGTCTTCTACACTTTCTGCAAGCAAGGTTTTATCAACTGCGTAATGCAAGTTGTGGCAAACTTTCTCCAATTCCAATTCTTCATAATAAAGAAGATTCTTTATCATAAAGTCCATCCTCTTTAATTATTCAAGCAGGGTAAATATTGAATAGGTATGGAAAAGGATACAACCCTGACAAAAACATTAAAAAAACAAAAATAAAAAACAAAACCAAAAAAACCCATGCAGAACATTTGTTGTGTTCAGACAATTGCTTCTTGGTCTAAGTATGGTTTTCTCATGTCTCACTGAGACAATTATATGTTCTGGAATTCCCATTCTTCTCAATATTTTTTATGATCCAAATAGCCAAATGCCTTTGTATAATCAACAAAACACACACACACACACACACACACACACACACACACACACACACACACTCTATTTGATACTCTCTGCTTTCAGCTAAGATACATCTGACATTGACAATGATATTATTCCTTTTATCATGGTCTCTTCTTAATCAAACTTGAGTTTCTGGCAGATCCCTCTCTATGTATTGCTCCAGTCATTTTTAAAATAATCCAAAGAAAGATTTTACTTTCTTGTGATAATAATGACATTGTTTGATCATTTCTATCTTATGGTGGATCATCTTTCTTGGAAATAAGAACAAATATGGATCTCCTCCAGGTAACTGTCTTTCATATTTGTTGGCCAAGATTGATGAGCACATCCAAGTTTGCATCTGTTTGTATGAATGCTTCCTTATTGTTTGCCAATGCTTTAAGTGGAGATTATGCTTCTTTCAGTACTATTTGTTCTTGGTTATACGCAACTTCCTGAAATGAATCTGTGTTGACAATTTTTTTTTGGTACAATGATTCTGCATATGTCTTCCATCTTCTTTTGATGCTTCCTGCATCATTTACAATTTCCCCACAGAAACCTTCAGTATTTCACCCCCAAGATTGGATTTGTTTTTCTTCTAATTTTAAAAATGCTAAGCATGTTCTTCTTTTTTGTTTTCTAATTCCTGCTTTTTGCACATTTTTTTATAGTACTTGGCTTTGTTTTCTGTAGCTTGTTTTAGCTTCTTCTCATTCCAAAGCAAGTTTTAGGGTCTATTCTGACATCTAAAGTTCTAAAGAGCAAGAATGTCAGTTAAAATACTAAGATGTACCTTATCCAAGTCTTGGAATTTTCAAATACTTGCTCTGCATCTCAAAATTGGAAATTGTGTAAGGATGACAGAAGAATAATTGATGGCGATGAATTTTTGGAGTTGGCAAATATTATTGCATATCCCATGAGCTGCCAAAGAATAAATATCTGTCTTAAAGGTAGTGCAACCAAAGGGCTACATAGAGTCAAGGATGGTGACACTTCCTTTTACTTACCTCAGGCATATTTTATGAGGAATCACACCTTTGAAAGAGACATCATACAAGGAAAAGTAGAAAAGGTCGGCAGAACAAATAGATGTCTTCAAAGAGACGGACTTCTACAATGGATTTGAACAGGACAGAAATCATTGAGAATGACAGATAAGGCAAGGTTCAGAATTGTTGTTCAGAGTCTATGAGTTATAGTCAACTTGATGGCACCTAACTACTACAACAATAGTAGCAACTAAACCTAAAATTTCACCACATGTAAGAACCCAATCAATTTAAATTAATATCACATGCAAACATAATATTGCTGAAGATCGTGCAAGAATAGCTAAAACAGTACATTGTCAGAGAACTGCCAGAAGTTCAGGCTGGGTTTAGGAGTCTTGGCATCAGAGATATCACTGCTGATGTCAAATGGATCTTGGATGAAAGCAGAGAATACTGGAGAAATGTTTGTGTTTTATTGACAATGCAAAAGCATTTGACTATGTGGATCATAGTAAACTATGACTAACATTGAGAAGAATGCAAATTCCAGAACACTTAATTATGCTTATTTGAAACCAATATCTAGTCCAAGAAGCTGTTTTCTAAACAGAGACAAGAGAACACTGCATGATAAAGGCTGTATCTTTTCTCCATACCTATTTAAACTGTATGCTGAGAAGATCATTAGAGAAAGCAGACATTACGAATAAAAGTGTAGCATCAGGATTGGAGGAAGACTCATCAACAACCTGCTTTATGCAGATGATGTAACCTTGCTTGCTGAAAGCAAGAACACTTGAAGCACTTGCTGCAGAATGCGTTCAAGAACTGCACCTTCAATATAGATTACATCTCAACATCAAGAAAAATAATATCCTCACCACTGGGCCAATGTGTAACATTATGACATATAAAGGAAAGATTGAAATTGTCAGTATTTAATCTTGCTTGTATCCAGATTCAACACCCTTCATACCAGCAGTCATGAAATCAGGAGACATATAGCATTGGGAAAGTTTGTTGTCAGGGACTTCTCCAATGTTCTGAAGAGCAATGATGTCAGTCTAAGGATTAAGGTGTTTCTGATTCAAGCTATAGTCTTTAAATCACTAGCTATACATCTGAGAGCTGGTCAGTGAATAAAAATTAGAGAAGAGGAATTGATACTTCTGAGTTGTGATGTTATATAAGAGTGCAAAATATCTCATGTACTGTCAAAAGAACAAACAGATATCTTAACGAAAGTGAATTCAGAGTACTCCTTTGAAGCATGGATGGTGAAGCTTTGTCTAATACATTGGGCATGTTGCCAGGAAAAGCTACTCCTTGAAAAGAGACATTATACTTGGAAAGGTGGAGGGTCAGCAAAAAAAAAAAGAATACCTTCAGTGAGATGGATTGGCACAGTAAGTGCAGCAATGGGCTCAAGTGTGTCAGAGATGATGAGAATGGCACGATAGGACAGTTATTGTGTTCATAAATTTATTTAGCAAGAGTTCTTTGTTTTTGTTGATTTGCTCTTTTTCATCTAGCTTGCTGTTGTTGAATACTGTTAAAATGGAACTGACTCAAAGCTGACCCACAGCACAACATACAATCATTCCCATACATTGTGTTTATAAAATTAGTCACTATTGAACTATACACACAATTACCCCCTCTTTTCATGTGATCCTTGCTGGATCTTTCCCATTTCCTTTCCCCTCTCCCTCCACCCACCAAATTGTGTGCATAAAACCATTATTGTAACAATAGATAGATAACTAGTAAAACATGTATGGAGGTCCAAAGGCAATGACAGTTTTGACATCCATCTTCTTCTGAGATAGTAATTTAAAATTAAGTGGTTTTCTTCACATTTTTGTTGCCTCCTACAAAGTTAGATAAAATCTATTTTCATTTTTTTTAGTACATGCAAAATCTTTTATGCTTTTCTTCATAATTTCTTCACTTTGAATCTTAGGTCATTTAGAAGCATGTTGTTTAATTTTTGGAGGTCTTATGTATAAATGATGAACATATTTGTGTTTTAACAAGAACTCTGGAGGTTTAAGTATACCCAAAGTTACAGGGGCCGGGGGTGGGGGGGGGAGATTTGTGTGTAGCTTAGCAATCTATTTTCAAAACTGAGACACTGACTTCCTTGTGAAACCCAATTTTATTCTTTCATATTTTGGGTCTCCATAAGCCAAGTCAATCAACTGGTTAACAGATTTCATTTTTAAAAAATTATGAATAGTCTGCATTTTTTCTGCTTTAAGTTTAATTTAAGTCATAAACGATGCTTTATATGGTTAAACCAGTCAATTTAAAGCCACTCACCATTTCTTGAAAATCTTCCCATTAAACTAGAAAGTTCTTGGTAGAGGGACTTCAAGTCTAAGAATGAACTCTGCTCCTGGCTCTTCTTTCTTGTTGGTACATTGCTGTCACTCTCACTGCTTGCTTCTCTCTCTCTTTATCTCTTGTAAGATGAACAGCAATGGCAATTATACCTCACTGAAACTCCTCTGTGAAGTGAATAAGAGTGTCACATCCCACTCTACTCATCTTTTAGATCACATCATATCTTTGACAAAGAGAATAAAAGCATTAACTGGGAAAAAACCACCTTTTTACTAAATGATGCTAGCAAAACTGGATATAAATTTGTAGAAAATGAAATAAGATTTATACTTAATACCATATAAAATAATCTCACTCAAGATAAATCAAGGACCAAGATGTAAAATTTAAAAGTATAAAGGTCATTGAAGAAAACAAAAATAGGCACACTTCTTATTGTTGTCGTTTAGATGCCACTGAGTTGACTACAACTCATTGTGACGCTAAGTGCAATAGTTCTATCCTGTGCCGTTTTCATAATCTCTGACATACTCAAGCCCATCGCTACAGCCCTATGTCAATGCATCTAGTTAAGGATCTTCCTCTCCTTCATTTGTCCCTCTACCTTTTAATCAATGACATTAAATATGACTGAAAATACACAATCAATAAAGGATAAACTAGGTAATGGAGAACTTCTGAAGAAATTAGATTATTATGTTCAACAAAGGACTTCAAAATGATAAAAGATATAACTTCTAGACTTGGAGAAACAGTAGACAATACATATCTGACGATAGACTCATGTTAAAATTTATAGATAACTACAATACCTCACTGACAAAAGGGGGAGTTAGATCTATTGTCCAGCTTTCAGATGCATAGCTATTGATTGAAAACATATATTCTGAATCAGGCACACTTAAGTCTACAGAAAAACATCATTGCTCTTCATTAATTTGGAGATATCCCTGACAGTAGACTTACCTGATGCAATGCATCTGATCTCCAGACCATTGGTGTCAAAAGAGTTGATTGTTGATCTGAGCAAGATGAAATCATTGACAACTTCAATCCTTTCTCCATCTAACATGATGTTGCTTATTGGCCCAGTGGTGAGGATTTTTGTCAACTTGATGTTAAGATACAATCTATATTGAAAGCTGTAGTCTTTTATCTTCTTCAGCAAATACTGAAAGTCTTTCTCACTTCCAGCAAGCAAGGTTATGTCATCTGCATAAAATATATTGTTTATGAGTCTTCCTCTGATCCTGATGCCACATTCTTCATCACAGAGTCCATTTTCATGAATTATTTGCTCAGTATACAGATAGAATAGGTCTGGAGAAAGGATACATCTGTGATGTACACCCTTCCTAATCTTAAACCATGCAGTGTTCTTTTTTGCCCATTTAGACAATAGCTTTGTCTGGATGTGGGTTCCATGTAAGTACTATTGTTAGGCATTCCTATCTCGATGTTGATTATAATTTGCTATAATCCACACAGTCAAATATAAGTACTGTGATATCTCTCTCTCTCTCTCTCTCTCTCTCTCTCTCT